>NC_056747.1:990684312-990969312 GCF_019279795.1 Protopterus annectens
CGCATCTATCACACTACACATGGGTGGTAGTGCATTGCACGTGTGGGACTGCATTCATACAGACATGACTGCACCATTCGGTATGGCACTGGGGCACATCCTCCCATCCATGCTTCACACAGTCATTGACGACCTCCATGCCTTTACTGGCACCCTTGTTGGGCTTCTGTGTGCCACAGCACACCACATCCACATGATGGCCACCTGTCATACCATTGCATAAGTGTTTGGTGTAGTACAGAGGGTAACAGATCAGACATTATCCCCACATTGCCCTTCAGCACCATTCCACATTCTGGTATTGCCAATGTACACATCCACCATCACATCATACCCTGTGTCTCAGGATGTTAGGCTATGTGACTCCTGGACAGGTCACACAGTGGTGCAAGCATATCATGCTACCTACGACATGTAAGGTACATGTGGCATTACACAGTCCTCAGTCATGTGGCCCCTCATGTTCACTATTTGCTTACATACACAACATGCTGTCACAGAGTAATGTCCATGCCTACATATCCCACATCTACATACCTGGCAGCATTATAGCTCCACCAGCTCATACTGCTAACAACCATACAAGTGTCAGTGTGGCAGATCTATCGTGTAGATGTCATTGCATCAGATACATCACACATGGTGCATACACATCACCTTTGCATAGCGACAGTCATCCACTAGGTATCACGTGGATACTGTCCCTATACATGCATATCACATTGTACATGGTTGCTGTACACACACATGTCCCACATGGTGCTGTGGTTGCCATATTCCACTGTGGCGTGGGTACACATCTGAAGGGCCACACATATCTGGACTATATGTGTTGCTAGGACATTCGTAGCCTTTGTACTTGTGCCATACACACATCTACACATGGGCAGGGTTACTATAACACATTCGTGGTGTGCCTTCCACAATGGCTACACCTTTCCATGTCACGGTATAGTCATGCCATGATGTATACCAGGCTCAGACAGTTTACATATGCAGATGACAGACGGGGGAAACATCTGTACTCATCTGCATACCACTTACACAGGGGTGTCATGTACTCTGCCATGGGCCATGTCCTCCGCATTACTGATGCATGTAGTACTCCTACATGGCGTTTGCAGTGGGCAGGGTGAATGAAGCACTCATGCATATGTGCACACAAGCCACATTGCTTAGCCTGGGCTTCTGTTTACCTACGCAGACTAGACACACACCATGCTGTAGAACATAGGTCCTGTGCACATCCCACAGGGACACACTGTAGCACTGGTCATGTGATAACTCCCTTGCTGATAGGGTGACACATACACATGGGACCGCCACAATGGCAGTACTGTGTAGACATGCAGTTGACATCCACCTTTGCTGTTCTGTGGACAGTACCATGGGGGGGTGACACGACTGTGTACATTGCACATGTGTTTACACATGGACCTGCCAGACGTCATTGTTGCACACATTGCACCTGCTACAGATAGCTTGGACATGGTCACTTGATGTTCCTTCCATTTCGGGTGGCTATTCTGCTACTACTCTGTCCCATATGTGCAGGCCATACATATCCTGTTAATGTACATAACACTAGGCCATACCTCCGTCATGCATGCTATGCCTGTGATACTGTGTATAATGTCTGAACGTATCCATCATGATAGCTTTACATTACACATACTTGACATGGTCACCCCTACTGCGAGGCATACGTGCACGTCGTGCACAGATTACATATGACATCGACAATATCTGCCCATACACATGTGTGCTGTGACACTATACATACATGTCCTATCCCCTGCTGTGGCACTTCATTGTTGGACATCCACTGCCAGCATCACTGTGAATGGTGGCATTGTTCTGTGTTTTAAATCAGTATGGCACCCCTTCAGTTATCCCAGCTGTGTACATGATGTCCCACTGCTGTACACACGGTGTCCACAGTCGTTGGTATGCTCAGCGGGTTAACAGTACATAACCACCTTTCACCACTCTCTGCCTTATGGACAGGTATCTTTACTGACAAACACCGTTCACATACAGTGCAGATTCATCATACATATCATGCGTTACACACCAGTACATCTCGTGGGTTCTACATACCTTTCCTGTATTGCTTTCCGTATTCCGTTTGAGTCTTGCTACTGACAAGTGATTGGCTCTTGTAGGAATAACTTCTTTGTTCGGTATGAACATACAGTTTGACTCTCCTGGGAGTCTTCCTTATATCCGTCATCACCTGCGGCATGTGGGTTCATCACACCAATAGCTGTTCCTCGGTGTGTACTTATGCGCATATCACCTGTGCATCTCCACCATTCGTACGGTACTCGTCGGAACTAGGGCATAGTTCATTCATCATCTGAGCGTTGGTTATCTGCACTAGCTTCGTGGGGATGGTATGTATTGTGTTATGTTATGTGTGACTGCAACCGCTATGTGTGGCGTCAGGTACATTTCGCTGTGGTGTTAGCTGTGGATTGTGTGTGTTGGGTATGGTATTATGTTCCACATGTGTGTGTCCATGTCCTGCCGGCGTCTGTCGATGGCGTTTTGCATTCTGATGTGTAACATAGCTCTTCTATTCCTGTACACAACGGATGCTGGTATGCATCCTCTGCTGATAGTGTTTCCCACGCGAGATGTTGCGGGTATGCCGCTGTCATTAACTGCCTGTATGTTTTTGCTGC
The DNA here is from genome assembly GCF_019279795.1 of Protopterus annectens. Classification (NCBI taxonomy): domain Eukaryota; kingdom Metazoa; phylum Chordata; order Ceratodontiformes; family Protopteridae; genus Protopterus; species Protopterus annectens. The sequence continues at coordinate 990,687,000 of NC_056747.1, forward strand.
TATTTCGGCTTGTATCCCTTTGATATGTGCGATGGGGTATATCGGCGGCTGTGGGTGACGGGTACGGGTTGTGGGCCTTGCATTTGTACATACACGGTATGCTTGTGTGTGTGCTCCATCCCTGCCTGGGGAGCTGCAAGTTACCTGTCTGTTGTTCTACGAGTGTAGGTTTTCTTGATGTCTTCTGCTGTCGGTACCGCCTGCTTGTGTGCTTCCTGTATCTATTCCTCCGTCACATTGGTAGTATATCTGCAGCTGTTCGTACGTGCCGACTATCCCTTGGCATTTTGTCACGGATATTTACGGTCATTGTGGTCCTGTAGTTGGGACGGCCTGTATGCTACCGGTTGCCACCTATTTGGGTGGCGATTGCTTGTTTAACACTCGTAGAACACACAGCGGTGTTTACAGGACGATACGTGTCCATGATCGGTGCCGGGGTAGCAAATGCGTATTTCCGTGGTACATAACTATTGCTGCATAACGTAGCCGATATATCGTATTGGAATTAACATGTCGGCGCCATACATACGGTGATGGTTTGTACATGCGTCCTTTGCATCTAATGTTGGCTATACTCCTGTGGTAGATTCTGGGACATTTTCGCTTTGCATCGTTTTACGTCGCCACGCGCCTAGCCAGTGAGGAGCTCTCAGTACTACTTTGTGGGTACTGCTATACATACGCCTGTGGTTCCTATACTGTATGCCTACACATGTTATTCCACTCCGCCTGTCACATGTCACCTACATACACATTTTACAGTGTCACACACATTACACTGGCACAGCGGAACACACGACACCCTCACCTCACACATACACATACTGCCACTTTCGCAGGGACGGTTGCACACAGTACCTACATTGACCACATCGCCGGCGGCAGTGTCTACCTCCGCCCTCATATCCTAAGAATATTACACGCACATGTCCTGTTACTGTATCGTGGCCTGGCAATCATCCCGAATGGCGAATATGCATTTAGGTGGGTTGACCTTTCCATGGGTGGCGTTCCCTGCTCTGTCCACCCTCCCGGATAGTCGGGTTGTCGTTCAGTATGTTTACTATGTTGAGAGTTCGCGTCTTACTTCTCTGTGACCTTGCATCCCTGTGGTTCCCTGTTTAACTTGTTGTACTTTATATCTGTGTATGTGTACATATATTTCTTCGTGTGTAATGATATCTATCTCCATATGTGTGTATGCACATATGTACATATGTAGACACCTTGCGCCAAACGTGGCAGCATACGGCTACGCCGTCTGCTTTGGGACCCGCGTGCAGTTGAGGTGTTGCCGTTCCATGCTCCGCTGGCTGTGGGTTGTGCAGTGTTTGGGTGCTACCTATGTTGGAGTCACACATGTGACCACCCATACGGTACACATTACGGGCGGATATGTTTGTGTGCCGTCCATTTCACTGTGTGTGCAGGTAGGGAGGTGTCAGTCCATGGGGCCTACGCTGTCAGAGTATGTGCTATACGTTCCCTCTTTGCCAAGGCATAGGCATATTGGGTACGCCTCCATCTGCCTACTGGGGCTGGCACAGTGTGTTCATGGCGCTGAACGCCCTGTGCCTGTGCTTGCCTTGGCAGTTGTGGCGGGCTTGGTGGCCCTACACCATTATGTCCCTGCAGCAGCTGTTTCCGCAGGATCATATTATGTAGCATAGCACATACTATGAATATGTGGGCACTTGTGCCTGGAGAGTACTGCAAGGCTCCACCGGATGTATCCAAGCACCGGAACCGTGATTTCAACATCCCAAACACATGCTCTATGATTATTCTGGTTTGTGCGTGTGCCTCATTATGGCGTTCTTGCATGTGTGGGTGTGCATTTCTGATGGGTGTCATCATCCAAGGCTCCAATGCGTAGCCAGCATCCCCCACAAGGTGACCTTGTGTGATGTCCCCCCTGGTGAATACCTGATACAGCTGTGAGGCATGCCAGATATGGGAGTCGTGGTAGCTTCCAGGGCTGCCAGCACACACATCCATGATAATGCCCTGTGCATTGCACACAACCTGGCAATTGATGGAGGGGTATCCCTTGCGGTTTATGTACCGTCTACCCTGCTCACCGGGTGGTGACTTGATTTCTATGTGCGTACAGTCTATCGCACCCAGTACCTCCGGGTATTGTGCCACACGGTGGAAGTGGCGCATATTGCTAGCCAACTCCTCCTGTGATCTGGGGAAGTATATATACTCATGGGCATGTCGAAACATGGCATCCAGAAACTGGTGTAGTACCCTGGATGCTGATGCCTGTGAGATGCCCATTATATCCCTGGTTGGCCTTTGAAAGGTACCTGTTGCCAGTATTCGCAGGCTTACACATACCTTTGTGTCCACTGGGATGGGCTCCCCTCTGTTGTCTCTTGTTCTCAGGCTTGGCCGGCACAGCTCCACTATTTGCTGTAACGTGTCCCTGTCCACCCTGTAACGCTCTACTATCTCCAGGTCTTGCAGCCCTGGTAGGTCACCCTTGGTCTGAACACTCTCCTTCTCCTCTGAGGCCTCCGGTAGTTGTCGGCACCCTCCTCCGCAACTCCGTCTGTCTCTGACACATGCCGATGCATCACGGCCACGGCAGCACCCAACATATACATTTTAAAAGTTCCCCGTGTGTTTACACCATAAGGCGCAGCGTTTGGGAATTCGCGCTGTGTGTTGTGTGCATTCCCACTTTATAGTGTTGTGCTGTACACCCAGTGATGTCATTGGGTGTGTCTCTGCTGCCGTATCTGTGGGTTATCTTCCGTGTTTTACCGTTGGCACTGCAACGCTGTTGCCTTTGGTGTTACATTACACTTGCCTGCATTGGTTTAGCTTTACACCTTACTTTACTGTTTCTGCACGTTGCACCTACTATTTACGGGAGTGCATCCTGCAGGCACATGGCATCTCATGCATTTTGTCTGCCGCCACCGTTATGCTAACTCTCTCCTTGGCTGTGCTGTATCGGTTCTTCGCTCTTTGCATTTCTGCAACATCCACTACTTTCTTTGCATTCATATGCCTCCCCTTTCCCGTTTTGCAGGTTTCTGCATGCAGAGTTGTCAGCTGCCGATTGCCCTTCGTGGTTTGATTGGTGTTAATTGCTCATTACGACTCCAATTACACTGCTTCCGCATTTCCTCATATTCTCCGCATCACCTTCCTGTATCCATGGTTGTTGACGGGGCGGCCGTCACATGACTGGTTTGGGGAACGTAGTCATCCTCGTGCACATGCATCTGTGCACGCATTGTGTACTCTCAGCGCATCTATTTCCTCAAACGCCGGTCCTGATGCTGTGATGTGCATTGTACAGCCCAGGTTTGCTGGGCTCCAATGTGCTTCCTCCTACAGTGTCACACCCCTCTGCGATTGACAGCTATTCCCTCTAGGCCACTCCTCAGTGTATTACCGCTGCGCTGTTTGGTACAGCCTTACGCCGGTGGGTGTTTTGCGATTCAGTATTATCTGCCTCATTTGCATGGCATTGACTACTAATACATGGTTACGGCGCCAGACACCGCCGCCACTCCTTGGCAACCCTTGGGCTGTGGTTGTGGCTTTCCATTCATACTATGGTGTATTGTGGCTGTGATGCTGATGTGTCTTATACTGCTCTTTTATGGCATTGTCATATTACTTCAGTGTTCCTCACCTTCCGCGGACATGTCCTGGGGTTCTGCTGTGGTTTTTGTGTACATAACATTTATTTCGTTATTTACATTTTCTGCATGTTTTCTTTTGACATTCTCGGTTTCTTTCCACATTACCATGTTGCACCACTATGACACCTGACGTTGGCAGCTTTCCGTTACTCCTATGCCATGTTTGGATATATGTAAACCGTTTTTTTTGGTTTACATTGCCGTGGTGTTATGCTACGCCTGCGCCACTTCCTGAATTGCTACTTTCCTTCATTTGCATGGTGCAACACCGTACATGGGGTATTTAACATACCTACGCCGGAGGTGGCGCAACTACGGCATACGCTGCTGATGCACGTGGGTTTGGATCGTACCTGAATCGCTCGGCGGCCATGTCTGGCGTTGTGGTGCCTACGCCATGCGTGCGCCTGGCGCAAGGTTCATGAATCCCGGGGAATGTTCATTGATTCAATAGCACTTTTAAATCAAAAGTAATGATGTCAGCATGAATAAACATCAGTTTTATGCCACAGGAAAATCATTTTATTTATTTATTTTTTGTTAAAGTGAACTTAATATTGCACAAAAAAGTGGCATTCATCCTGTGCCATCTTGTGAATGCCATCATAAATTTTCTCTTTAACTCTGAAAGGCCATTCATTGTGAAAATCTTCCAGGAAATCTTGATTTTATCTTTGGAGCCTTCATTTTGCTTGAGACAGTGGCTGATAGCCACATAATAAGTGAAGCTATTTACATGTTTGCTTTCCAATTTAGGCATTAGTACATCTTTACTGTAGTCATCCAACCTTGGGAAATAAAAATGTTTCTTCTTCCCTTTTTTGGTGTCACAGGATCCCAAAGGATCTCAGAATCCTGCATCATCCATAATAAGTAGGGTCATCAATCCCTCTTTGTACATGGCTTATCTCATCCATGATAGAGTACAGCTTGATTATACATCCTTCTTGCAGTATGGTAATGGTCAGTCATCATGGTGAGGTCACAGTTTCTCCACATGTCATCTTGCTCAACAATGATTTATATTAGAAACTATGTTTTTTAATCCATACTGCCTAAACTACCATGACCCCATGACTGACTAGTCCATATATTCCCCTTAGAGCAACTACATTTCACAGGAGGCCATCATGCAGACAGCCATTCGGGTTTTCTACTTAGTAGTTTAAGTTCCCACCTCCGTTGTGGCTTATATGCATGCTCCCTTGTACATGGTCAACATCACCTTTTTTCTGTCAAATGTTTTTGTTCTAATATAAATGCCACCCAAAAGGGAATCCACGATTGTTAAGCCGAGTACACATCCATGCCACTTATGGTGCATACTATTCTCCTGATTCACTATGAGTCAGCATAGCAAAAGACCAGACTGGGGCACTTCACTGGCTTTGTGTATTGCGCACGCGCTTGTGTGTGTGTGTGTGTGTGCATGTGTGCGTGCGTGCATGCGTGCGTGTGTGTGTGTGTGTGTGTGTGTGTGTGTGTGTGTGTGTGTGTGTGTATATATATATATATATATATATATATATATATATATATATATATATATATATATACGGATTCACTTCATAACATTGAAATATCAAAATACTGAAACTCAAAACACTGAAACCAAAATACTGAAAGCTCAAAATACTGAATACTCAAAATACTGAAACTCAAAATACTGAAAACACATATTATGCATAAACTCAACTTAAACAACATAAATCATAACAATTTCTACCAAATATATGCAGGGGTGCAAGCCCCCCTGCAAGCCCCCGACACCCCCTGCTAATTAAATATATCAACTCCAAGATTGCACATAGTGTAGTTAAGTGCAATCTTGGAGTACATATATATAATTAGCAGCGGGTGCAGGGCTTGCCTCCCTGCATATATTTGGTAGAAATTGCTATGATTTATGTTGTTTAAGCTGAGTTTACGCATAATATGTGTTTTCAGTATTTTGAGTTTCAGTATTTTGAGTTTCAGTATTTTGAGTATTCAGTATTTTGAGCTTTCAGTATTTTGGTCTTCAGTATTATGAAGTTTTGTCATTTTCAGTATTATGAAGTTTCAGTGTTATGAAGTGTATCCATATATACATATGTGCGTGTGTGTTTACAAAGGAATAAAAACTGCCAGATCACACATAATGCCTGAATAAGTTTGCAAATGATTACAAGCTAGGAGCAGTCATTGAATCCCAAAATGACTTAGCCATCCCATAGGAAGGTTTGACTCAAGTAAATAACTGGTACCAAAATTGTGAAATGAAACAAAATGCCAAAAATGCATTAGTGTATGCTTTAAGGAGTCATCTACCCCAGGGACCTACTTAATTGACAATATACTCGATAGAATGGACCCATTTGTTCTGGATTTGAGAACTTATGTGGACAGTGACCCAACTTTTGATCAACATGTGTCTATTGTTTTATGAAAGTCCTTCTATATTGCACAGATTATAAACAAAGGGATTGTGCCTAGATCTAGGGGGAAGTCATTGCCCTTCTGTACTCAGCCCTCATTAGGCCAATCATTGAATATAATGTCCCCTTGGCAATGCATCTGTCCAGACGCATGCAACATCTGGAATGTTCACATACTTTCCATTCTTTATCATTTAAAAATTTCACAGAGCTAACTAGTGCGTCCCTAAATTAATGAGTTAGCAACTTACATGAAGAACCTTAAATGTTTTTTGTTTACAATTTTATTTGTTGACATCAAGGTGCTTTTGTGTAAACAATCATTCAATAAAAATGCATTTTTTTTAGCTTTTCTATATCTTTAAGGTTTTGACTTTCTATGAATTCTATTTTAGATAGTATAGGGAAAGCTAAATATTTCCATTTTTTATATAAATATATATATATATATATATATATATATATATATATATATATATATATATATATATATAAAATTTTTGAATGGTTTCAATTCTGTATTTATACAAGAATCCAATTCTTTTGTAATGCCGTCCAATAAAATGTCAAACTAAAATGTTGTTTATGATGTCTCTATTATAAAGAAATCTAACCATAATATTACTACATTAAATATTGCTGATAGTGAATAAGACTCTGGATCTTATGCACCCATTCCCCTTATATGGTGTGCTAGGTTTCACTGGTTATCCAAGTTAGGAGATCGCTATATTTTCCATTTATACAAAGTGAGAAGTAATATTATAATCTAAATAGGTGATAATCTTTTTCAGTTGAAAACATATTCCTGTTCCATTTTTTATTAAGATTTTTAGTGAGATTTAGAAAGTTATTCATAATAAGAAATTTACATCAGGTTGAATCTTTATTCCTAAATTATTTATTTCTTTTTATCCCAGTTAAAGTGGTATTTCTCTTTTAGTAACAGATTTATTTGATGGTTTAGTTAGATGCTTTTAGTTTTGATGATACAAATTCAAATATGCTGATTTCACAGTTTATTTCCTGAGACAGAGTTATTTATATTTCCTATGGTTAACAAAAATCAGCAATGAAGATATCCAGAATCCTTCTGTTTTTGGTTATTCTGGATACTGTTAGCTGACGGTCCAATAACAAAAGCAAACGTTAATGAGGATAATGAAAATACTTGTTTTGTTCCTCTATTAATACTAAATGCTTGAGAAATAACTGGTCTTTTTTTGATAAGGATTTATAGTCCATATATAAGTTCCTTATTATTTAATAAAATCTTCAAAGAGTCCCGATAATTCTAGCAATTTAAATTAATAATTCCAGCTTAGTCAATGTTCAGGCTAGTTAAGAAATAGTTTTTAATTATTGATTTTTAGGTATTTCCATGATAGTTATTACTGTTTTAATGGTGACACATATGAATCTGTTAATTATAAAATCCATTTAATCTTTGCTAATGATGTCAGCTGCAATAAATTCTAATCCATCTGTTAATATAGAGGTTAATCTTTTGTAGTCCACATTGAGAAGAAAGTTTGATATGAAGATACTACATTTTTTTCTCTTTTCCTTGAATAAGCATGGGGAATTCAATAAATACTCCAAGTTGGTAGTTCAGATGTGCAATTTCAATGAGTGTGACAACTTCATTAATTTTATAATAATATGAAAAAAATATTTATAAATTTCAGCTAACAAATCATCTGACCAAGGAGACTTTCAAATGTTTAACACATTCTTTACGTTTTGTTAAGATTGATTTGTTAATAAATACTATTTGGCATTTATTAAGTTTTGAATTTATTTTTTGTATGTATTTCTCAGTGTATAATCTTTGTTATACAATTTTCTTTCCCATTTAAGCCAGCATGGAATTTCTTAAAAACATAATATCACTTCATCAACGGCTGAAGATTCTGTGTGTTTGTAAGTGGGTTGCAAATGTTATTAATTTGAGTGTCTCTCTGAATCATTTTGCTTTTATTGTCCAATCTGTGTAATTCTTCTGGAGGCATAATATACATATACATTTTTAGTTTGTCTGAAGCAGTTTCAATTTTATGGCTCAGAATCATTTAATATTGCATTGTTATCTGTTTATAATAGTTAGGGTATTTATGTTCTCCCTCTTCTGAATTAGCTCTTTGTAAATATTCTTGTATTTTATGAGCTAGTTATCCAATTATCTGATTTTATAATGACATCTTCTAGCTGTGAGTCCTCCGATATTACCTTTTAAATGAAAAGGTCCCATTATATAATCTTACTAACTGCTCCATTATTGTTAAACTACATATATTCTTTTATTTGTTCATAAAGATACTTCTAAAGCCCACTTAGTTATATATGCCAGCATTATGCATATAAGACGGCAATTCCTTGAATCATTTATTAATTCTGTGCATATTACACTATGATCCGATAGAGGGAAGAATGTAATACTAGCACTTGTAACTTTGTTTAATAAACCAAAGGAGACGTATTCCACCAATATGTGACTGAGTCCAAAAAGCACAAGAATAATGCTTGAAAAAGATCTAGTTACTTTTAGCTACAACAATTGCATCTTCAATGCTGTTTTTTAGTTAAATTATTTAGATTTTTAGCTGAAACAGCTATTCTAGTTTTTTTGCAAAAACTTGTATCTAATTTATTTGCAATACAATTAGAATTTCTGGCTAAAACAAAACTGCCTTTTTCATTACTCTATATAATTTCTAAATGTTCCTTTCCAATTTTTACAGACATACCTGGTATCAGGTAAAAAGCAGCTATAGTATCAAATCTTTTATTAGAGTTGCTATAAAGTATAGAATATATTCCTGTAGGATTATTAATGTTGTCAATAATCTTACGAGAGATCTGACATTTCTTCCACAGCATAGCCATGCCTCTTTGCTTTCTTTGCAAAAGGGAAGGCACGTTAACTTCATAATCATTATTGTTCCATAGATGGATATCTGTCTCAATCAAATGAGTCTCTTGTATGACTATGATGTCACATTTATTTATATTTAAGTATTTGAGTAAATGCCTTCTTCTATTGTCAATTTTAAGCCATTAGCATGAATAGACTTTAAATATATTCATACTTTATATACTGATTTATTTTTATTTCCTGTTGTTCATAGGCTCAGTGCTCAGGCTCATAGGTAAGTATTAGGCAATAGACTGCAGGCCTTTCAAGCTTATCTAAATTCAAAATTTCCCTCTAGCCTTAAAGAGGGTAAGGCAAGATAGACTAGGACAGAATTTGAAGCTGCCCACCTAATTATCTAGGTGTACCTTGAAGGTAGCAAAGTTGCTATTCTGCTTGACATGTAGTAAAAGTTGTTCCAGAGGAAAGGAATATATTGGGATATGAATCTATCACAGCAATCTGTCTTATTTATCTGATGATGAAGGTTTAGTTCCTTTAACTGAGTAGCTGAGATAGAATTAGGTCTTCGAAGGAATGGGAGGTCAAACAAAGTTGGATCTTTCATGGCATGAAAGGCTAGACATAGATGTCCATGGAGGAGTCTGTAAGGGACTGAGTATAGAGAACAGGTTGACAGTGTCTCCTGATAACTAAGATTTTTGAGACCACTAATCTTTTTAGTTATGATTCCCTCAGGCCTTTCAAGCTGCCTGATATGTTTAGCTATACACATGCTGAAAAACATGTTGCATTCAATAATGGATCTGTTAAGCTATGAGTAAAGGGGAATTAAGACTTCTTTGAATCTAATGGAGATGTCTTTGGAAATTAGATGGACCAGATGAAAGGCTTTATAGACTACAGTGGTGACATGATGGTCAACTGCAAAGAAATTATCAACATGAGTGCAGAGATCCCTTACACAGATGTCTGATGGGAGGGAAGCATCTCCTACATGGTAATTGAATCTGTTTTATTTACCAAAATGAACTATGCTACATTTTTTACATTTAATTTGAGACCACTGTCTTTGCTCTGATTGTTTACATGGTCCAATCAATGTTGGAGCAATTGTGAGTCAGTTGAAGATTGAGTAACAGAACTCAATTCACAGTAGACTGCACACCTAGTTAACCATAAGTCAAGAGTGCTGGTCTGAAATTCTGAGAAATATTAGTCAAATAGGAGAGGGCCCCAAACTCCCTGTGGTACACCAGAGTGGCACCTGCTAGGCTGCTACTCTATTCACATGGGTTCTGTTAGGCAACTAGTTAGCTATCCACTTCACAATATAAAAATGTATATTCAGATTTGCAAGTCTGTCAATAATGCCTTCATAAACAATAGTGTCAAAGACCTTGGCCAGGTCTAGATATACTGTATGCATAACTGCTATCATTATGACCATTTCAAATAAGTTAATGAGGTTAAAGAGGCAGGACCTTCTTTTGACAAAGCCAAGCCGATCAGGGTCCAGGGTTTAGGGCTTTTCAATGCCTGTATTATTGATGTCAGTGATAATGCAGTCCATAGTTTTACAAATTAATTTAGTGAGACTAGGGGGTCTATGGCTGAGTCACCTTTGTGCAATGGCATTACAGTGGTTAATTTATAGGTTTGATGAATGTAACCAGTGGAAAGGTTTAGATTAAAGAGGTTAAATAGGGGTTCAAAAAGGGCATCTTTGTCACAGAGAATTAGGCGACCTGCTATGTTATCTGGGGACTCATATCAAGTCACTGAATGTAATTTTGGCAAACAGAAAAAAATGAACACCATTCGCCAAAACCACCTTTGATGAACAACTCCCCAATTTTGTTTTTGCAGGGGAGGGGCTCCACTCTATCGACCAGATTTATATATACCAACTCTGAGATCGCACAACAGTGGGAAAAAAAGTAAACTCCACTGTCAGTGAAAGTAATTTTGGTGAACAACACTTGTTCTTCTTGCATTTGATAAAATTATATTCAATGACATGACATGCTCCCATTACCAGGGGCCATGGATGAAATATTCTCAGTTTTTGAGAGAACTTGTTCCATAGCAATTAAAGTGGGTGGTTGACAGTGGAGAACCTGTGGAATAGCTATAACTATGGTTGGAGTCAAATTTGCAGTAATTTTGTGAGCTGGGATATTAGCTATTGCCTTTGGGTCAAAGAGTGTAGCATTATTGTGAACTAGTGTTGAACACTGTTCTGTGTTAATTCTTAACTTCCTGACATAGTTAAAAGAAGATCTGCAGTCATGTTTGGTTTAGTGGTATTTTAAATTCATATTCAGTTCTGAACTTCCTAATGGTTTCCTTAATCTCTTTCTTAGTTTGCATAAGTATGTTACTTAAGATACATAGAATAAGACCTCTTATAAGCATTAAGCTTTTCTTTCTCTTGTGATATAATCTATTTATACAGGTATTCCACCACAGAGGTTTGTTTCTAAAGTTCTCATTACATTTTTTGCTGATAAGGATTACCATATCAGTACAATTATGTAAGAGGAAGTAGAAGCCAGAGACATAGGCAGAAGTTTTAGAAATGGGATCCTTCAGAGAAGGATTGCAGCAGAATTTATTTAAGTCATCAAGTAACTGAAGAAGTTTTGCTTTTGAGAAGTCCTTAAATACAGAGCTATTGACAAGGGAAGTATCACTAGCTTTAAAGGAAAAGGTCACTAAATGATGGCCTGATTTAAAAAGGCACGATGATACATATGGTGATGTGCAAGAAGTGGCCATATTTGTGAGGACTAGATCAAGGATACTGGGACCCCTAGTAGGATAGTTAACTATTTGTGAAAGAGAGTTAGCCTTTATAATATCAAGGCAGTGCTGGGCTTACTGACCATTGCTGGTGTAGATCAGCCAGTTTATTGATGGATAGTTGAAATCACCCAGTAAAAAGATATTTGGTTTAATGGAAATTTCAGTTAATGCATTAAGATAGATAACATGCTTAGAAGGGGACATAGAGTGTGCTCTATATCTAGCTATGAAGTGGTAATTAATCATGTTTATAGCAATTTGGACTTCTAGGAGTTCAAATGTGGTGTCCTAAGGAATCTGCCTTGAGGTGATGACATATTTGACAAATACTGATACCTCTACACACACACACACACACACACACACACACACACACACACACACACACACACACATGCCAGGGGGTCTACTATACATATATGAATGTGTTCAAGTTGCAGGAGATCCTGAAGTTCAAGCATTTCTGTTAAAGACTCCTGGCTCCAAATAAAGCCTCATTAATTTGTTCCAAATTAGAATTGCTAGGCTGGAATGTCCATCAGATGGACTCTGCCAAAAATGCACTATAGGGGTAGCAAAAGTTTTAATCAGAATGCAAAATCTTGGGAAGACAGGTGTAAGCCATTGCTGGCAAAGCAGGAAGGCTTGTCAGCCATTTCACCCAAGTTGACACATACTGGATTCTCCTAGAGTGACACCAACTAAATAGCCAATTATTAAAGCCAGTTATCTTGTCTTTGAATCTTGGCATCATTCTGGTGATGGTAAAATACCACTCAAGACCAGTGTCTTTTCTGCATCTATACGCACATTTCTCTGGGTAAAACATCTAAGGCTGTTCATCCCCACATTGTCCAATATCAAATCATAGTCACATTTGTCAGGATAAAGGAATCCAAGACCTCTCATTACATCTTGGATCCTGGCTCCGGAAAAACACCTGTCACCCTATCCTTATCTGACCTGGTGAGGGTGGTATCCATATAACATACAATAGAGTCACCTATTACTAAAACATTACCATGGTTTGATATAGTCTTACTTGGTCATAAGGGTTTGGAGGCTGTAATCTTGTGACGCTAAGAGGTATGCATCTTAGGTGTTGGTGTGAAGGGTAAAGGTGGGTATGTTGCTGTGTGAACTAATGTGTGAGGTTTCTTAGTCTTTAACCTGGGAGGCTTAGGTAGTGTTCTCTTAACAACCTCAGCATAACTTTAATAGTGGAAGTGCTCTGTGCTGTATGTGTATATGTGTTGTGCTTATCAAATGTCTTCTGAGGTGAGAAGGTAGAGTGCAACTTAAGTAAATACTTACACCTTTCACATACTGAATTAACGTGGGTAGCAATAAAGAGTTTTTGGTAAACATAAGGCAGTTATTACACTGCCTTAACTATTAGGCTGGCTACAGAGCTCAGACAGAACAGTGATAGTAAGGGGTATAGCCAGGCTAATAAGTTAGCTTTTGTATAATACAGAAAAGGATAACTGACCGGGCTAGGAAAGATGATGAACTAGGATGTGGCTAAATGATGAAAGAATGAGTGCTCAAAACAGGAAAGTAAACGTGACAAAGAATGAGTGCGCAAAACAGGAAAGTAAAAGTGACAAAGAATGAGTGTGCAAAACAGGAAAGTAAACGTGACAAAGAATGAGTGTGCAAAACAAGAAAGTAAAAGTGACAAAGAATGAGTGTGCAAAACAGGAAAGTAAACGTGACAGTCTATATGGGATCAATAAGGAATCAGTAACGATAGCAAATTGTACTGAAAAGCTTCACCCAAAAGGCTAAAATGGTTTCTACCTAGACAGTGAAAGCAATGAACAATGGGTAGCCTAACTCAATGGATCTGGATGCGCTAACTGTAATAGCTATAGATAATGTAAACGATTAGTTTCAAGTGCAGTAACAGTATAGCAGTCAGACAAGTAATAAAACTACTGTATACCACAAAGGTAATCTAGTTCTCTCTAATGTGGTACTGTAGAGTAGTACCTTTGTATACTGTAGCACAATTGGCCTTGATGCTACCAAGATGACCAGGATAAAATCTGACACAGCTTTCATTTTTGCTGTCTTCCCAGTACTTCTTGGGCACCGTTGCCTGCCATTCCTGAGATTATTTTGAGAGTGGGAATTGTCTGAGTCTTTGAGAGAAAAGATTGTCTGAGCACTTAGAAGCTATCCAGATAATACATTTGTGTAGTCATTTTATTCTCACTTTGTTTCCTGCTTGGTCTGTTTTAGTACCGACCATTTCAGTTATCTCAAAAATCTCAAAATGCAGCCTTCTAAACCTTGTTTCTTATCACCATATCTATCTTTTTTGGTTATATCTCAAATGTTATGAGTACCTCACTCTTCATTTATTGTATTTGCAGCTGATTTTTGTTTAACTGCCCTTTTTAAGTATGTGGTGCAGTTTCAACTTCTGTAATATTTTGGTCTTAAAGGCATCTTCACTGGCTCATGCAAAAGTTTTTCTGATCTGTTATTTTCAGTTTTTTCTTTCTTCTGCTGACTTGTTCCTACACACAAATTGCTAAAATAAGGCTAAAATGTAAGACTTTTGACACAGAAGAGAGTAAGCTATTAGTCAGTAGCTGGATAATTCCACTGGCTATATGATTATGTACACAGTCACTGAATTGTCATTGCATTATTAGTTTGATTGCCTGAGCTACAGGTCTTATTTTAGCTTTTAACTGGTTACTTTCTTCATGCTGCCTGCGGTCAACTTTATTATTGTAGAATGTCTTAGAGCAAATGCAAGTGATAACTTTAATCTATACATTTTTATGTATTCACATATTCTTTTATGAATGCTAACTAAGGTACATTGTGAGAATTTTAAATGCTGAATATGTACAGTGTATTTCAAAGCTTTCATAGGTTCATAGACATGTACTAGCATAACAGCCTTTTGGGACTTTTTAAGCCTATCCATGTATCCAAATCTCTGACAAATGTTGTTACCCTAAATAGTATAAGCAGGGGCTTGACAGTTTAAACATTTATAAGGAAGTGCATGGAGGCTGAACCATTTATAGGCTGCCTATGTCCATTAGAAAAAAGTAACTGCAAAACCAGGGAATTTCCAGTTCCCTGTCCAACTGTACCAGTTAAACTTGAATTGGGTCATGGAGGTATTCTGCTTTACAAGGATGGGGACCCTGTTTTGTAGAAGGTATAGTCTCTGTGATACTTAGCTGTCTCTCCAGCAGGTTGTATTTATATCACAGGCAAGGTTTAAGTCTTTAGAATGGGTAATTTTAGTGCTGCTTGTTTGAGCTCAAAGTGTTAGTTTGCAGTTGGCCGATCCCGATCACTCTTTAATGCATACCTACATTTAAAGGCAGTATTACATCTGTAGTTGAACTGACAGCTGTAGTATTCCCTGTGTGGTCTAAAGTGTAGCTAGTGATTGGTATATTGTAGTATTATAACAAGCAGTTTGCTATAGTTTTAAAAGTAAGAAAACTTTTTTTCTTTTTTAGGAAGGAGGAGGGTTGGAGGCAGAGTACAGAAATGGGGCCCAATTGCTGGGGAGGATGCAGGGGGATGTGTCAGACCTTTTTTTTCACTTCAGTTAAAGATTTATAAAGGGGGCAAGGTTTAAGTCTTTAGAATTGGTAATTCTGGTGCTATTTATTTGGGGACAAAGTGTTAGGGGTGTGGTTGGCCAATCCTGATAACTTTTTAATGCATACCAGCTTTTAAAAGCCAGTATTGCATTTACAGTCAAACCTGAGAGCTGTAGCACTCCCTGAGTGGTCTAAACTATAATAATTGCTTGCTACACAGTACAATCCACCATTTGCACATTGCACTTTTATTATTCTTCGCACTAATACTAATTTATCTAATAAATTTATTTACCGATCTTGTTTAAAAAAAGGCACATATTGTGTTACATGTTCAACAAAACAGTATATCCCACCGCAACAACAGGGCAGTGCTTCATGAGCAATTTGTTTTCCTTAGTTTCTTTCATTAAAATTACATTTATATTCAAATTTATACTTGAGATCATTGAAAAGAAGCTAACTAAAGATTAGCTTCTTGATCCTGGGGTGAGCAGATTTCGAGTTAAGATAGCAACATGTCCCCGGTTTTATCTGAAAACTGTGACAATAAGTAGAAAATCAAAATAATCAAGTCTAACTATCACTAGAGTGTTTTATTTGGGCTACAACAACTTAATCTACATCTGGTAAGATATTCAAACCAAGTGGAGGTAAAGAAGATGACTTCAACCTGGTGCAACACTAATATGTCACCATTTTGTCTTGCATCTAAAGAACAGAGAAATAAAAGCCAGTCATCCGTAATGTACAGTGAACTATTGTCAGCTGAAGATAAATTGGGGGCAATAAAGCATAAGGCACATAGTCAGAATTTAAAGGTGCTTGGGATACCTGACAAGGAAGGACTACATGAAATACAAGTTGGCATTTTTGATTAGGATTTTTGTGAGTCCAGTTGTTGTTAAAAGAGGAAGAAAAAGCCATAAGAAAGGTGTGTGTTTTGTTAATGCAGCTTCTGGTTTGGTATGAGAAGAAGCAGATAATTTCTCATAAGATCATAGGAATATATAGAGAGAGAGCTAATGGTTTGCAAAGAATAAGAGGTCAAATAGGATTGGGTCTTTCATGGCGACAAAGATTTTGGATTATAGTCATGCTAATCTACTAAGGTAGTTGATGGATTTAAGACTTTTCATTTTCTTGGTCTGAAATCTTTCCAACTTATCCAGTTGAACTATATGCTTGGATATGTATATAATAAAGTGGGCATTATATTCAATGATGGGTCTGATAAGGAAAGTGTGCAGTGGTAGGGTGAGATCTTTAAATCTTGAAGATATTCTCTTGAACAGTAACTAGGCCAAAAAGAAGGGTTTCCTAATTGTGGTAGAAACATGATGATTGAATAAGAAAGAGTTATCCACATAAGTACCTAGGTGTCTTATGACTCTATTGCTCTGAAAAGGAGTACTATTTATAACACATGAGGTGGGGGCAACCTTTCTGCTAAATGTCATTATTCTGTACTTTATTTAGTTTTGGAAACCAGGCAAAAAATATACATTGGAAGAAAAAAACTGCACTTATTAAGCAATATTATTTGTAGTTAACACTGAAGCATTGTTCATAGTTTTGTTGATGATTGTCTATGGAATAATAGTTATTAACTGGGTAAATAGGCCATTTCATCAAAAAAATAGGAAAAAAATATCATAGTCAAAAATCAGAACAATAATGTTGCAACCAGTTTGTGAGATGAAAAAACAAATGAGAGCCTAATGCATACAACCAGCAAGCTAGATTAACACATCAAATGCCATGGTGCCACACCAGAATCCTTCAGTTTTATGAACAGGTAACAGTGGTTCACCATATTAGTTGTATTACTTCTACAGAAATTACAAATGTTGGTAGGTTTTTACCACATTTCTCACAGAATGTGATCTCTGAGTAATGATAATGTCTTATGAAATTTATCCCCTGGCTGGAAACAAAGATGCTAATTGAAGTGTATAGCATATTTGTCAAGACTTTCAATATTTCTATGGTTTTCTCAAGACGTTTATCCAAAAGAAAAAGCAGCAATATTAGTAAGACTGTATATCTGGACACTATCATCTTGTTTTGGCCCATTGATGAAAATATACATTTCCGATGCTTAGCATAACAGAGGGAATGTCAAGAAAAGATTAAAAGCATTATTCAAGGGGAAACAAAGTAGCCCTAAGAAAGACTGGACGGTCAACTGCAACTACAAGGACTTCAGCAATGGGAACAATAGTGACAGCTTCTGTGCTGAGTACTTTTTGAACACTTTTCTTAAGCAGACGAGAAGAATGCAGTGTCCTAATAGAAGTAACACTGCTCAGAACAGATCATCATTCCCAATGTCCAGGACAGTAAATGCCTAGTCTTACATCTTAGCATTTCAGTCATATTACAGATAAGGTGGTTGAAGAATTCAAGTTTGTGACCCAAATGAGTTTCTAGGAAAGCAGGCAGTGAACTGATATCTTTTAGAATAACATGGGATCATTAAAGCTTATTTTTAAATGCTATTTCTTTCTCATGTAGACTGTCTGCCATTAAGATTTTATTTCCTCAATAGCCATCATACAGACAGACATCAGAAGTTTTGTGGTTTAGGGCCACCTAACCCCCCATCCTAGATAGATGACCTGCATCATTGCTGGGGGTATTCTCTGCCCTTCTCTAGCATGTTCATGCTCCAATACACACACACACACACGTGCACACACACACACACACACACACACACACACACACACACACACACACACACACACACACACACACACACACACACACACACACACACACACACACACACACACACGTGCGCGCGCAAACACTCATCTGCCTACAAGGGCTATCGTCACTGGCTTGGATTACCAAGCCCATATCCATTGGTCCTGTGGCCATTTTTCTCATGTAAACTTCCTCTTGCACAAAAACAGTTTGGCAGATTAGGTCTACTATTTTCGTTCCCATATGATAGGCAAGCTAGCATGAGCTGCTTACTCCCTCCATCCCTTGCTTAAATTTTACTTCATCTGGAATACTAGTCATACTCAAGTTATCTGGGTTATATTCAGGGCTTCAACCTTCTGTGCCACAAAGCCAGATCATTAAAGCCTCTTTTTTGCTGAGATTTGAGAAACTTTTGGTTTGCTGAGCCAGATCTATATTGTCATTCTTCAGTGAGTGACAGATATCTAGTGCTAAAGAGAAGTGAAAGCAAGAGTTTTTCTACTTCCCCACAAAGTGCTTTGCATTTATTGTATTACATTTTTCAAAAGGCAGACAGATTCTTGTTTTTATCACTCACTTACTGAGTTTTAATTGAATAACTGCTGGGTGGGCAGCCACGGTGGTGCAGCGGTTAGCATTGCCACCTCATAGCAGGAGGTTCTCTGGTTTGATTCTCAGCTGGGGTGCCTTCTGTGCAAAGTCTGCATGTCCTCCCTGTGGTAGTGTGGGTTTCCTTCAGATGCTCAGGTTTCATCCTACATCCCAAAGACATGCAGTAGGTGGACTGGATACTCTAAATTGGCCCTAGGTGTGAGTGTGTGCATGTGTGTAACTTCTGTGGAAGGTTGGGCACTGGGCTGGCAATTTTGACATCATAAAACTCCACTGCCGATCATGAGCAGACAGATGATCTGCTTTGGTAACCCTTTACCGGGAAAAGCCAAAAGAAGAAGTACAAGCCTGAGTGGGGACAACCTTACTGAAGATTGAGAATGTTAAGTATTGTTTCTCATACATTTTCAGAATGAGTATCCCAAAAACAACAGAAAATGTATTGAACATCCCCTAAATATCAATAAATGAAGTTTGGCAACAAACCAAGTTGTCCTGGGACGTCTTCATGGGGGGGTTAGGTTGATACTAAGTGGAGTTAAGTGGGTCAGGGAGGTGAAAGGATTAAGTAGAGGTAGGGATGGTTGGGAGGAAATGAGATAAGGATGGGGAGAGGCTTAAGAGGTTTAGTCTAGTGTAGCTGGGTTAAGCAATCACATTTTGGCATGAACTTGCCCTGCCTCCAATTAACACTTTCACCCCCCAACCCACTTAACTCCTCCTATTATCAACCTACTCTCCCATGAAGATGTCTAGTAATAGCTGGCACCCTGATCCTCACAGTGGTTTAAGTGCCATTAAGGCACAAAACATATGATGTCATCACTTGTGGCTAATGGTTCCCCTACCGCATGTTGTTGATTATGCTCGTTAGTCTAGGGGTGTGTGGAGGTATAACAGACACCCCCACCCAGTCAAATATAAAAACATATACAATTTACTCACCCCCCTCTACCATGCTTACTTTATCTCTTAGTTTCTCAGACACACACACACACACACACACACACACACACACACGCACCCATACAGACACACATGCAGATCATTGCATAGGTTAACTCACACACCTCCCAATCCTACCTACCTCTAAAATACCAGGTACTTACTTCTTCCATGATTGCTGAAAATGGCCTTTTGGCCATGTTCACTAACACAATATGGTAGGAGTGACAGTGCTAATCTACATGGCCAAATGAGTCTATAATTCATTGAGTGCATAGATGCCTTCAATGAGGCAGCTCCAGTGAAGATATCACATGACTAGTCAGCATATACCTTTCCCCAGATTACCTTATTTGCATGCAACCTGGCCTTGGAGACAGCCCGATGTTGTGTTGCACATCTTTGTGTTCGAGAAGCATGTTAGGACTGTTTCTGAATACCAAAAAGTTAAAATAAGGTGTACAACTCATGTACACCTCGCAGTAATCTTTATATATTTCCCCAATAATGCATGTTGTTTATTAAACATCATATTATTGCAGCACGTAAATGTACTGAAACAGTTACTTTTTTACTAAGCTGCGGCCCATCTCATACCTTCTCTCACTCACCTGCAGACCCTACCTAACTCTAAAATCCCCAGTACATGCCTCTTCCATGATGATTGAACATAGCCTTTTCACCATGTTCACTACCATAATGTAATGGGAGTGGTCATTCTAATCTACATGGTTGAGTGAGTGTATAAAATGCTCAACACGTAGATGCCTTCCTGGAGGCAGTTCCAGGGGGCAGAGAGAGCACATGACTAATTAACAAATGCCTCAGCCACAGACTGCCTGATTTGCATGCAGCATGGCCTCAGGGACAGCACGATGTGGAGCTGCACATCTTTGTACTAGACCACCATGTTAGTGCTGTTTCAGAATTCCATGATGCTGAAATAAGGTAGCTGGGCATGTTAGGCATGCTTACTGGTAGGCAGGAGATTGATCTGGAACAAACCAGGCAGACTCGCTATCGTGCAGTTGTATGAGTACCACTGAGTAAGGGGGACGGGTATGTGTGGGATCATGTGGGTCTCTCCTCAAACTTATAGTTATTATGAGTTTCTGAGTTACCAACATGAAAGAGGTTAAGCTGCTTAATCTCTTTAACATATTGACTGGTCCTGTCTCTACCACCTGAGTCTTACCTACAAAATAAGTATAGTCACTGGTGGTGATGAGATCCCATGAAATGGTTAGCCTTACAGCTCCTGACATAGCAGAAGATGGGACCAACATCTCTTGCACTGTGAGTGGACTGAATTAGCCCATCAGGTAGAGAATGAATGGGTTTTAGGATTTTTAGCCTGTTTGGAGATGAGTCTGGGGAATGGTCCTGATGCTGAGGGCTGAAGAGCTCCCTGAAGGCTAAGTTGCCATTTCCTATGAAGAGAAATGAATGAGTTAATTGGTTAAAGGTACAGGAGTGAATGGTTAAGACGAACAGAGGAAAGAATGATATAAAGAAAAATATTGAATGGACTTTTTCTAGTATGGGAATGTAACTAAAGCATTTGACAACTTCTCATGAAGGTTATGCTGAATAATATGGAAGATAACTGTTCAATGAAAAAATATTAGCTTAATAAAAAAAATTATAAGAATACTTTTATAATAGACATTTAGATAGGAAGATTATGATGAGATATGGTATAAGGGGAGGTTGATTGTTCAGCCTATGGCTATTTGTTATACTATAGTTTAAGAAGTAGACACAAATATGAAAATGGGAAATAGAAGAAGGGGGAAATATTCCCATGGTTGTTAAGTGTGCAGCAGACATTGTTTTTGTTGTAAAGGACAACTTAGAAATGTATGCTGTAGGTATGCTGCATGTGCAATTAAGTCATAGAGTCCAAAAACAGAATACGAATAATGGAATAAATGGAATGTTGTGAAGGATTTGTTCAAATAGAAAGATTTTGAAGACATTACAAACAATGGAAAGGTTTTGGAGTGTCTGTAACAAATGGAGATAGTCAATATAGTTTACAGGAAACAGAAATATTTGGAGATAGTTTTGAAGAGTCCCCATGGTGCTTTTCAATACATTGTTGAAAGAATTTTTTAATTTTTCTTAGAATTAAAAGAAACTATAACTGTATGAAGAGCTATACTATTCCCTGAAGAAATAAATACTTGAGAATGTCTTTTATGTGAAATAAGTGATCCCTATTCACAAACAACAGAAGAGTTGTGTATAGGGATAATATTTTATGTTATAAAGGATTCATGGTTAAGTTCAATTAAAAGGACTTTGTATTCTAAGAAAATAGACTATTGTTTAAAGCATGGTATTTTGCCTTTTCCACTTCAGGCAAGTAAATAACATTTTGTAATGGATAAAACTTTAATGAACTATTGAAAAGGCATTTTGTTTTGCTGTAATGCAGAATTATGGGAAAAATATAATGAATACAAGGAGCAGTGTACAGTTCGAATTACAAAATCTTACAGTATTTCAGTTAAATTAAATATGGATCATATAAAGAACTGGTATGAAGCAACAGTAAATAGATTTTATGCTATACAAAGCTGCAGTAAGTTAGAAGTAATTAAAGAAACACTGCATTAAGTAAGAGATGCAGACTGTCCTATGAATCTGGTGCTTGGAATGCAGAAATGAGGATAACTCCCAGAAAAAAAACTCTGCTAAAAGTGAAATGAAATATAAAGTAACAGAAGATACAATCTGGTCACACAAAGACTATAATGATGAAGAAATAATCAATCATCTATTATTTTAGATATTTTTGTAATGATTTAATTCTTGTTACAATCTGATTTACATCATGCTTGTTTTCATGTTCAAACGTTTTGGGATTTTATTTATTGGAGTGTATAAAATGTAAGTTAATTTTTGCTTTTGGTAAAACATCCTGACTCATTTTTGATAAATGCTGTGAGATCTTTTTCATCCACCTGAGCTACCACCACCTAAGTTTAATGTCTTATTTACTGTATGGGGAGTGCTTCATTAATGAGACACTATAAACTAGGTACAAATCTTTTGTGTTATCCATTACTAAGGAAATCTCTGTAAACTCTGCTGAATTGACATTCTTAGCAGTCCACATGAAGGCATTTGTGGTTCCGGGTTGGGGATGTGAGTATTTGTGGAAAGTGGTTTCTGTGTTTTGATAGTAAAACATATATATATATATATATATATATATATATATATATATATATATATATATATATATATATATACAGAGAGAGAGAGAGAGATGCCGTTATTTATTTTGAATGCCTTTTAGCAGAACTGTGAGTCTTCAGACTGTTTTCATTGACTCACAGTTCAGTGAACATTTAGTCAATGAGAGAATGTGTAACAGTGGGGTTAAGATATTTTCCATCTTTCCCACTGTTGTGCAATTTTGGAGTTGCAATATATAATTAATACTGGTCTTGGGAGGGTACAGCCACCATGCAAAAATAAGGAAAACCACAAGTACAGAACTACAGATATTCCCAAACTTTCTTAATACAGACACCCTAGAAAATTAGACAAAATACTCACTGGGAGAACAATATCTTAGATTTTATCCTTACCAATAAGGGGCATCTTGCACGATCCCTCGTGCTTCATCATCCCATGTTAGGTCCCATCACAATGCAGTCTCCATCTGAATAAAACCAAAACTTCCCCCACCACCACCAACTACTCCTTTAAAAACTTTTCTAAGACAAACTATCTGCTCCTAAGTGACTTACTGGCAAGCTTCAAATAGGTTCTTAAGTAAGTACGAGTGTAGCTGCCCTAGTAGACCCTTTTAAGCCTAGCAAATTTCTCTTTTTTTATTCAAAATAACCTATCCCATTTGGTTATAGCTTAGTCTTACCCATCCCATGATCGATAATTATATATTACCCCTAATGAGAATAACTAGGATCATACCATATATAATTTGAGGAGACCAATGCATGGGATAAAACATTTAGGAGCTGCATCTGTCCATTACTACTATGGGGTACATTTTCTGTATGCCATCCATAGATCTAAGTTATGCTTGAAAATGGACAGGGATGAACTGAACTTTGTTTTCAGGAATGAACCGAACTTTGTTTTATGTTGATGGGAAGTCTGTTCCATAGCAGCAATATCCTCTGTGAAATATTCCTGTCCCTCTTAACCATTCTGTTGATATTGCAGAAGAGACTTAGAGCCCTAGACCAAGTATTTCTGATGCCGTTTGATTTGCATGTGCATTAAATCCATCAGTAATGGGTTGGAGGATGCCTTGTATGCTGCACACAGGTCACTTCTTAGTAGTCGGTAAGATACTGAGTATAGTGACAAGGCTTTGAGTCGGTTCCATGTAGGACATATTGTTTAGACCTTGTATCCTTTTAGTAAGGTATCAGTGTGGGTGATCCAGTCATTCATGTGTCTGGACGGATATGTACCAAAGTTTGATTTAGAGATATGCAAATGAATTGCTAATGAACAGATTCACTTAACGTCGTCAATAAGGTTGAGGAAGGCGTAAACCAAATACCAACCCTAAAACTTAGCTTGTGAAAAAAAAACTTTCCATAATACTACCACTTTTAAGACAAGTCTGGACTGAAGTGAGTATTAGAGTTTGGGTCAAGTGATTGGAAAAGGAAACTATTTGCTTTCCTATTTCAATTGTTGGGAGCCTGATGTTGTTTTCAGAGCTGGATCCAGCACTAGATGACCAAAGCAGTTGCCTAGGACCCACTGGCTGGGAGAGGGCCCCTCCCTGGCAATCAGTGAGGCACTGAGCAGGAAATTTATTTCTTTAATTAAAAAAAATACTTTTTTAAGGCGTTCTTCTTAAAGATATCAGTTGTACAGATGCGACAGATATGTGCAACCTGTTTTCATCTTCTGTGTCTGTGCAACCTGCTGTTTACATCTTCATCTACTGGGCATGAAGTTTGAATGTCAGAAGATGTTTGAAATGTGGGCCATGAATGGACAAGTGAGAGGTAGGTGTGTGATGTGAGTGTTTGTTAAAGTGGTAGGTAGGTACATGTGTGTGTGTGTGTGTGTGTGTGTGTGTGTGTGTGTGTGTGTGTGTGTGTGTGTGTGTGTAAAAGAGGGAGGGATGGAGGTGTCCCTCAACTGTTCAGATTTTCACAATGTCCACATTTTTGCCTTATATTTGTAGTGTGTTCCTCATAAAATGTGTGGTTTTCTGGGTTTATTTTGGCAAATCAGTGAGGACAGAATTCACTAAATAATGAAAGGCATTTGAGTTTCAGACTTCATATCCTTCAGAAATTTCACAATAACACAATATCTTTTATTTTAGCAACTTTATAGGTTTGTAAGAGCAATTTTTAAAGTTTATTCCTATTTTTGGGACTTTGCTCCCCATTATTTCTGGCTTTGCCCAGATTTTTTGTACCAAGACGTTGAGAGGCATGGTGTGTGTGTGTCTCTGTGTAACAGGGAGGTAGGCGTGTGTGTTTGTGTGACTGACATTTGAGTTTCAGACTTTATATCCTTTAAAAAGTGCATACTAACAGAAATCCTGTTATTTTAGCAATTTTCTAAGTTCATAAGAGCAATATCTATAATCCATCCCTATTTATTTTAAACTTTGTCCAGATTTCTTGCAGTAAGAGGCTGAGGTGTCTGTGTGTGAGAATGAAATGCCCTAGTTAGGGATAGCAGGTGGTTAATAATTTGCTTAGGCTCAAACCCTGTATCTTAGTTACAGGAAACAAAAGCCTGAATCCTCTATCCCAAATACTAAGCTGCATTTTTCAGGGAATTGAGTTTCAGGTGCATCTTTCAAGGAATTGATTTTCAAGTACATTTTCAAGGAATTGTAGCTTCAAGGAAAGAGAAGTTTGCTGCTACTCATGCTAAGTTTGTTTACAATGTGCAACTGTTTTGTTTAGCAAATTATATAATTATCGTGGAATAAAACTTAAAGGTAGTATTAGTAGCACTGCAGGTGACATACTCTTGATGCAAAAGGCTGTGGGTTCTACTCCCACAGCATGTAGGTGGATTGCTGGTACTGTGTTGTATTTTAAGGGGGGGGGGGGGTGGAGTGCTGTAGTTTTTAATATGTCCTCCTTTGGATGAGGTAGCAACTATGAACCTGTTTTCAGTTTGCCATCCATTCCCTTTTGCAATATTGCCAGCTTTCCATTTTTTTACTGTAACATAGTCAATTTATTCTTCAAGGGCAGCAGGAGCTGAATTTGTAGATGAAACACTGAAATATAAAGATAGCAGCAACCTCTTCCTTAGTTACAAATCTCTTTAATGTGGAATTATTCAGATGACTTTTCCTTCTGCAGAAATTGTGCATATGGACTGATATGGGTAGATTGTAATGATAAAAGTTTGAATAGCCTTTCATGGTTGAAATGTTCTGAACTAGGCAATTTTGTCATTATTGGTTCATATGGTTTGTTTCATTGATTGCTGGAAAAATGTTCAAAACTATAAATTTAAAAAAATGATCTAACAAGTGATGCTGTATTATACAAGGGATATAATTTAATACAGTCAGGAAAGTGAATCATAAATCCCTTGCATGTTTGCATGTGTGGCAGCCTCTCCTTACCATGAGCCAGTAATCAATGAGCCTCAATCCTTACTACCAACATTGGTGAGAGGCGGTCACTTAAAAAATGGAATGGAGTTACACAATATTTCAAATGTAGCTTTCTGTATCAAACGTAATTTCCCCTAAGAGCACACAAGGAACAAGCTCCAGTGGGACTGGCCTCTCTGTCTCTTAAGATCCCAAACAAGACCCACCTTGGAGCACTATGTCCCAGTTCCAAATACCTGGCAAACACACATAAATATCTGATTTTTCACACACACACACACACACACACACACACACACACACACACGCACACACACGCACACACACGCACACACACGCACACACACGCACACACACACACACACACACACACACACACACACACACACACACACACACACACACCTAGGAAAAGCTGACACAAATTCACCAGCTGTGTCCGCTCTCTCCAGATTACAGGGTAGCTGCCACCAGCCAAATACTCTAAAGCTCTTAAAAGGGGTAACCAATTATACTGTGTCAAATTAGTACTGATATGAATGGTAGAGTGTGACTGAAGCAGTAAGGCTTCTCTGAGTGGTCACAGTGACACTGAAATAAGTACAGTTATTTTCAAGATATTGAAAATATTCACTAAAAGACCAGCCACAATGAAATGGTATAAAAATATTTAATAATGGTTAATAAAAATAGAAAACAGGAAAATACTTAATATTTTGTTACAGTAGAGATCAGAGTTTTCAGTCACAGGAAATATAAAATAACACAATTGGATAGAATCTCATATGCAGAAAAATAAATAATACTAAACTAATCTCATGGTACTTTTCCCAACTAAACTAAACAGAAACTGCCCCTAGTTAACTCATTTAGTATTAGTATCACAAGGCAAGATGTTCTGCTGAGATGCTCACTTCCACAAGGCAAGATGAGATACTACACACTACTGAACTGTACAGCTAACTACTGAACAACTGAACAGCTGAACTATGATAACTGACATAGTTCTTTTGTATATCATATTCCAAAGAAAACAAAAACAAACAATCTGCTGCTGCTGACAGATTTCTGTCCTTCAGTTGTTTATAAAATTACATCATATCTAGTCACCTGACTCTGGCACAATTCACATTCAGAACTCTGTTAAAATTTTGTTGCAGCATTTTTTTAACATAAGCAACTTTACAAATACATGTGTACATATGGATGTGACAATCAAATGATATAAGAATATATGCAAAACTACGGTCAGTCATGCTGGCATATGCCGCACATGCACTGTCTCACTTCTCCTGGTACAGCTGGCAATACCTCACAATGTCACAGCATGATCCTAAAAATATGTAGAAGGGGCCTATGATTTGAAAACAGCCCAAAGGTAAACTTAATCCTCCATTGGTCAGATGCATTTTCTTTGAATGTGGGTTTCATTGCTGTTTCAGTGAATGTGACTTTCAAGGGCAGAGAGGTTTTAATGCTAAGTCTGTTTTCATTATGAGACTGTATTGCTTTGTTTAGAAAGTGACTATCAGTGTTTGTGCTATAAAATTTGAAATAAAAGTTTTAAATTAAATCCAAATATCTGTAATCATTGCAGAAGTACAGCAAAAAGCAGTAGGCACACTGGGAGTTTTGAACAGTGTTTATGGTAACTGGGGAGAATTAGCCAAGTAATGAGACACAGGAATGGCTGCAGGGGGAGGTTGTATAAGGGGGGATCCCAATCCATTTCCCTGCCTAGGGCCCCATTTGACCATGATCCCGCTCTGGCTGTTTTTGTTTGGTAGGTGTATTTTCAAGTAGTGCTATTGATTTATATTTAATGCTTATGTACTTTAATTAATTAATTTATTTATTTATTAATTTGACATTTGTTTACCATGAATGTCTGACTGGGCCAGAAAGTTCTCATTTTCAGTGGAGGCCTGGGAAGAAAAGCTCCAAAATCTCAGTCTTACCAAAATTAAGCACAGATATTTTCAATCACAAAGCATCATGCACTACAAAACATAAGAGTGATGCATTGTCGTATAATCATATCTATCTATCTATCTATCTATCTATCTATCTATCTATCTATCTATCTATCTATCCATCTATCTATATCTATCTATCTATCTATCTATCTATCTATCTATCTATCTATCTATCTGTCTGTCTGTCTGTCTGTCTGTCTGTCTATCTATCTATCTATCTATCTATCTATCTATCTATCTATCTATAGTAATATTTTTGTTTGAAATTTTGACTATGAATAGGCTTAATGCTGACATAGAGGTAGCAGATAAATTAGTGCATATAAAGAATATATACATATCTATTTCTTTACCCATGTTCTTCTTAAGAAAAGACTGTTCTGAGATCATTGTAATGTTATTCATCAGTGTTTATTTGAAAGTCATATGCTTTGCCCACTATATCCAGATTATGCAGAGATCAACAGAGATGATGATGAAAAATAGTGTGTAAATGTAAATTATTTGTTAAAAAATATTTGACTTATGTTTTTATATATATATATATATATATATATATATATATATATATATATATATATATATACATATGTTCATAGGTTCATAGGTAGGTACTAGGCCATCTGCCCAAAGGCATTTATAAGCCTAGCCGGAATGTATTGGCTTTCGCCGCCCACTTAAATTAGTTTCATGTGCCTCTGTCCAGCAGAGCCATTGAAGTGATCCCTGGGATAAACTTTCTGTTTCCTATCCACTCGTCAAGGTTTTTCTTGAAGAGGGTTAGCGAAGAGCTCTGCCTAATGTAGATTGGAATCTTGTTCCAGAGCATGGGAAGTCTCTGGGACAGGAATCTATCCCTCCAGCACGTCCTGTTTATTGTTGTGGTGAGGTTTAGATCCCTGGAGCGTGTGGCTTGAAGGGATATGGTTTTCTTTAGGTGGAGCATGTCCATCATTTCTGGGTTGGACATGGCCTTGCATGTCAGGCAGAGATCACCTCTGAGTAGGCGGTATGCAACCGAGTACAGCTGGAGTTTCAACAGTCGAGCTGCATAGGGCATCTGCTTGAGGCCAGTGATCCTCTTGATGAGGTACTTTTGTGGTCTTTCCAGTTGTTGCAGGTGTCTTGTAAGGTACATCCCAAATGGGGCATTGCACTCTATGATGGGTCTGATGAGTGATGCATAGAGGGGCCCAATGACCTCTTTCGATCTGGATGCAAACCCTTTTGTGATTAGGTGGGCCACATAGAAGGATACTCTAACCACTTTGGCAATGTGATTATCAAAGGAGAGGTTACTATCTACTTGGGTCCCCAGATCCCTTATTATGTCTTCCGTATTTAGGGGGCTACCACCAATGTGGTAGTTTGTGGGTACTTTGTTTTTTCCAAAGGGGAAGACTATGCACTTTTTGGCATTTAGCTTGAGGCCATGGTTTTGACACCAGGTATCTGTCTCAGTGAGACCCTTTTGGAGGATGTCTGTGTCAGCTGGAGGGTCAATTATAGCCCCTAGTTTGCAGTCGTCTGCGAATTTGGTCAGCCATAGTCCTCCTGTGCTTGCCTGTACCTCTGAGAAGTATATGATAAACAGGAGGGGTCCTAGGACTGAGCCCTGGGGAATGCCACTTGTATCCGGTTTAGAGTCAGACCTAGCTCCCGCAACTCTTACCATGTGGGTTCTGTCCATGAGGCAGTTGGCAACCCATCTTGTGACATAGGGGTTTATGTTCAGGCTGGTGAGCTTGTCTATAATACCTGAGTGGGGAATGGTGTTGAGGCCTTTGCAAGGTCTAGGTAGACTGTGTGGACCACCTTTCCCTCGTCTATAGCCTTGGTAACTGTCTCAAAGAAGTCCACCAGGTTTAGGAGGCATGATCTGCCCTTAACAAAGCCAAACTGGGTAGGGTCCAGTGTTTGGAGATTTCCAATGTCTCTGTTAATGAGATCCATGATGATGCACTCCATAGCTTTGCAGACCAAGCTAGTCAGGCTTATAGGGCGATAGTTCCCGGGGTCCGTTGTGGCTCCAACTTTGTGGAGTGGAATAACCGTTGCTGTGCACCACTCTGTGGGCATGTAGCCTGTGGAGAGGCTGAGTTTAAAGATTGTGTTTAGGTGAGGGGTTAGTTCATCTTTAAGCTCGTGTAGGACGCAGTCCGGGACACCATCCAATTCCATTGATGCTGTGTTTTTGGCTTTGGAGAGGGCTGTTTTAACCTGAGTGTCTGTGATTTCAGGGGCACTACATTCTTCTAGTATAGTTATGGGCCCTTTTGGGGGTGAGAGGGGGGTGAAGTTTGCACTGAACTTGTCTGCCAGGATGTTGGCTATATCGGTGGTTTAGTGTATTTTGTGCCATTCTGCACTAACTCCAAGCAGATCTGAGAATTGCTACTTAGATTCTTGACATAGCTAAAGAATGCCTTGTGATTATCTTTGGAGTCCATGGCAATTTTTCTTTCGAAGCTAGCCTTGGATGATTTTATGAGGGAATGTAGTTTCTTCCTGATACTGATCAGGGATGTCTTCCCTTCTTGGGATTTTACTCTTTTCTGTACTAGTTTCCTCCTTCTATTGTATAGCTTGTTTATGGCAGGGGTCCACCAGATTGGTTTCCTTTTCTTGGAGGAGTAAGTCTTGGTTTTGTTTCGGATAGCACGATCCATGCATTCTTGTAGGTGCTCGTAGAGGGCATTAGTAAAGGATTTTGCAGCATATAAATATGTATAGATCCTTATCAGATGATTGAGTTTTCAGAAACTCAAAATTCATTTTGTCAGGACCATTTGATCAAGTTTTTGAAAACTTAAACATCAGAAAAAAAATCTACATTTTTTTTATGTTTTTGCAGGGGAGACAAGCACCCCTGCACCCCTCATGATTGCAATACAGTGAGAAAAAGGGTACATTTCCTGATCTGCACTGTACCATGATCTCTACTCAAAACCTTTGAGTTTTCAAAAACTCAATCATACAGTCCTGACAATATATATATATGTGTGTGTGTGTGTGTGTGTGTGTGTGTGTGTGTATATGTAAAACCCCACACACAACACAACCACACACACGTACACACACACACACACACACACACACACACACACACACACACACACACACACACACACACACACACACACATATATATATGGATCTACTTGCCCCATTGAAATTACATTTCACCAAACTACAATTTCGGGAGTTTGTTTTTGTGAAAATACTTTTATTCAAAAATGCACTTTCATGAAAATCAGTTGAATGAAGTGAGGTTGCCAGTTCCGGGGTCCTGTGGTGGTGCAGGGTGGTGTTTTTTAGTGGTGTATGGGATGGGAGCTTGTTGTTGTAGATCATGGTACAGTGAGGGTAAGGGAATACCCCCCCCGTAGTGCAATCTTGGAGTTGGTATATATAAGTAGTGGGGGTGGGGGTGCAGGGTGGGCTTGCCCCCCTGCTTACATGTGTTTAGTATACATATATATATATATATATATATATATATATATATATATATGTATATATATATATATATATATATATATATATATATATATATATATATATATATATATATATATATATATATATATATATATTTATATATATTTATATATATATATATATATATATATATATATATATATATATATATTTATTTTCTTTTTTGATGAGTCAGTTTTCGCGAAAGTACATTTTCGAATAAATGCACTTTCACGAAAATGGACCCGTGAAATTGCAGTTCAATGAACTGTAATTTCGATGGGTCAAAGTAAACATACACACACAGCCCAATTACAGCTGTTACTTCTACTTCTACTTCTACAATCTTTAACTTTAGACTACCTGCTTACCTCCTATGAACACCCATTATGTCCACACCTTCACTACCCCAATAAGCTAACTAACTCTCCTTTCCTACCTATCCTCACTAACCATGTAAATATAACATCTACACCTAGCTATATACTGGCAAAATATCATAGAATACTCCACATTAGATATAACACACTCAGTCCCAGAAAATCTCTAAACCTATACAGCAAATTCCTAAATCCAAGATTTCTAATACAACTCCTCTCACTAAAAGATGGAGACATTCACCCAAACCCAGGCCGAACAACTGCTCCTACCATACAACTCCACAATCCCAATCCCTCCACTATTCATTCCCTTACTAAACCACCAAACACGCTCTTTATAGCTCACCTCAATACATGTAGCATTAATAGCAAAGTTGCACAACTCCATGCTCTCCTTTGACATTCTATGTTTGACAGAAACTTGGTTAAAACCTGTAACTAAAGACAGTGAAATCATCCCACCTGGGTATAACATCTTGAGACTTGACCGTACAGCCAAGAAGGGTGGGGGGATAGCTATCCTATTTAAATCATGGTTACAGATTACTACCTATGACTATAAACCACCTCAAGATTCTAATGCAGACATTCTTATTTCCAAACGTCAACTCAACACTTTAAAATCCATTTATATTATCTGTATCTATCTACCTCCTGGTAATAACAATGCCACAATAAAAGATATCCTTTGCTGGCTATCTCAAAACTTGCCCCAAGAAACCATAATCCTAGGTGATTTTAACATTGATTGGAAGTGCTGCAGCAGTAGCCACCCTACCACCCACATTAACCTATTTGTTTTTTTCTCAAACCATTACCTCCCCTACTAGGATAAACAAGCCTAATATGAAAGAAAGTACCTTATATTGGATTCTCATAAATAACCATCCCCAGATATATGAATCTGGAACCTCCCTGATGATGTAAGTGACCATTTACTTACCTACATCATCAGGCATAAGACCAATGCATCCATTCCAACCACTTTCAGGAAAATTAGGACCAAGAAAAACTTTAAGCCTGATGCCTTCCAAAGTGAACTAAGAGCATGTGACTGGTCTCCCTTAAAATACCTTCCACTGGAAGAAGCTGTTAAATACTTTAATTCTAAATTCCTAGCCATACTAGACTACAATGCACTAACGTGCTCTATTAGAATTCAAACTAAATCTGCCCCATGGCTTTCAAAAGAAACCAAGCAAAAAATCCATCTCAGAAATAAATACTGGACTATATGGCAAATGACTAAAAACCCTGTAGACCAACAAAACCTCAGACAGTTGAGAAATTACACTAAAAAAGCTAGACTGTCTGATAAAAGAAACTACTACCTACAATTCCAGCAGACTCACCATATTAAACCACAAACATTTTGGGCAAGTACTAACCAACTACTACACCCAGGTCAATCCATTACACAAAACTCACAAGGCACAGACCATGAGAATCCCAAGCATACTGCCAATGCCTTCAGTACCTTTTTCACTGATGCCATTCAAACACTTGCCAGTCAGCTATCACCTAATAGCTTAACTATACCTACCTGTAACACAACCCTACCCCTCCATTTCTCTTCCAACCAGTCCCAACAACATACATTCTTACCCTAATCCAAAAACTGAAACCAGGCTCTCCTTCAGCAGACCAAATACCTGCTGAATATCTACAGAAATCAGCCAAATCCATCGCCTATCCCATTTCCATTCTGATTGATAGAACCATCAGTGAAGGGCACATCCCTAGCATCTGGAAAGTCTCCCATATTATCCCCATTCTTAAAGGTGGAAAGTCTAATGAATTCTCCAACTACCATCCCATAGCCATATTTTTTCCTTTGGCAAAGATCATGGAAAAATGCATCCATAGGCAATTGCTAGACCACCTAATCCAAAATAACTTACTTTCCAGCTGTCAGCATGGTTTCAGACCTTCCCACAGCACTACTACTGTCCTTCTTAAATTTACTGACGGTATTAACAAAAACCTTAGCCAGAATATGCTTTCTTCTGCACTGTTTATTGATCTGTCCAAGGCATTTGATATGGTAAATCACCAAATACTTAAAAATATCCTCATATCCCTGTTACTAGATGCACTCACCCTAAAATGGTTCCAGTCCTACTTAGATAACAGACAACAGGCGGTGCTTTGGTACAACATTCTATCTACCCGCCTGTCCATTAACCTTGGCATCCCTAAAGGGTCCATATTAGAGCCCCTCCTTTTTTCTTTATTTATCAATGACCATCACCTAGCAATCCCCCAAGCTACACGCATACAATACACAGACCATTCTATGCTTATATCTACATCTGACCTGCAGCCCCTATCCAAAAAGGTGTTTAATAAGTAGAACAGTGGTTTACACAGAGCTGCCTCCTCTTGAACCCCCAAAAAACGAAACTCCTCCTTTTTACTCCTACTCGTAAGTCCTCTCCAATAGATTTCACAGTTACATCCACTAATGGTACTCTTATATCTCCAGATCCAACTGCCAAACTACTAGGTATCACCATAGACAACAACCTAAACTTTGACATCCATATCAATAATACTATAAAAACTATTAACAGAAAACTAGGCTCTCTCTACAGGATTAAACCCTTCCTTTCACCAGCAGCCAGAATAACTATTGCTCACACTCATCTAATCTCTACACTCCTCTATGCCTCACCCATATATACTACTCTATCTAAGAATAATCTCAACAAAATGGAAAACTCCTACAATAACATTGCCAGATTTGCTACAGTCAACCCATTTAGAACCCACTATTGCTATAATCTAAAGCAGCTAGTATGGCTTGAACTAGAGAATCAGTTTAAATTCCACCAACTAACCATTGCCCATAAGACACTTTACCAACCTTCCAGTACTCCTACACTATCTACCCTCATCATCCCCTATAATAATCTGATGACCTTACGATCATCACATAGACTTCTTGTAAATACTTGTAAATCTAATAACACGGCTGGGGACTCTCTCTTCTCTAATACTGCTGGAAAATCCTGGAACCTTCTTCCTAGTGAACTTTCCTCACTTTCCTCACTTTCCTCTATATCACTTTTCAAAAACAAACTGAATCTTTCCTCAGAATACACTGGTTATGCCCCTGTACTAAACCTGACTAATCAACTATCTCTTCTAACTAGGCTCTGCCTAACTTATACTTCTCATTAACAAGTTCTAATTTCCTTATTAACTACAAAACCGTTTCCTTCTACATAATGTTACTTACTT
Organism: Protopterus annectens; assembly: GCF_019279795.1. Lineage (NCBI taxonomy): Eukaryota > Metazoa > Chordata > Ceratodontiformes > Protopteridae > Protopterus > Protopterus annectens. The sequence goes on from NC_056747.1 coordinate 990,722,298, forward strand.
CTTCTGTGGATACTTATTATTGTGACAACTCTTTATTAATATAATTATACAATAAGCTGCCTTCTTTGTTATATTATGTATTGTACCTGCATTTTGTATTGTACCTGCATTTTGCACTGTTATGAATTCTGCCCTCTTTGAGAATTCTGTGTTAACCTGTAATGTGCATCGTATATACAAATTTTTTTTTGTTTTCACAAAGCTTATCTCCCTGGGCTTCTACTGAAAATGGACATATATCCAGTTAGACTAGCCCGGTAAACAAATGTAAAATTAATATATATGTAGATATATATATATATATATATATATATATATATATATATATATATATATTGCAGCTTTTGGCGTATAAATACTTTAATTGCCGCTTTCATCAAAGACTTCATCAGAAATAAAACAGACATTTCTACTTATATATCACAGTCAATTAAACAATTTGCCTCATTAATTAATTATCATATAAAATTCACAAACCCATTTGTAAATACATCTGTTTAATTACATATATACTTAAAAGTAAATACATTGTTACAAAAACACATACCATTTAAAAGAAATGTGTTTTTAAAAAAGAGGGGGGGGTAACAAAATATACACTAAAAGGTTACTACTCTAAGCCCCCCTTCTTTTTAACATATATTCTACGATACTTTAAAAACATTTAATATTTATTGCATCATTTAACCCAGGTTTCTGGTCTGCCCTTAAGTGGATTTGCCATCTAGTTTCTCTCTGTTATAAATTTTTTTTTAAATCACCTCCTATCAAATCTGTTCTGCCTTTTTCTAAAACTGTAAATAAAAACTTGCTGAAGCCACAATAGCCTTGACTATGCTTATATAAAGCATTTTTGTTGTCACACTTTTTTATACTATATACATGTTCCCTAATTCTGGTGTTAAGTTGTCTGGTGGTCATGTCAACATAAACATGTACGTTCAGGAATAGTTATTTACATTTCTCATGTTTGCACCCAACATTTGTTAAAAATAACATACCAAAAAAACAGTTCATTAGAGCCAGTAGGATGACCAGTGAGGATCACCTACTGGAAAGAGAATTTGAATTCATCATAAATCTGTTCCTTCATAGAGGGTATGATGAAAGTTTTTTGACAGATGAAGCTAAGAAAGTATGGGAGAATAGGGATCATTTTTATCCACCTATTTTAGTTAAGACAAGGGGCTGGATTTACAAAGGCTTGCACGGAGTCTAAGAGTAGTGTAAGACTCCAGACACCAATATGTCTGCCGAGCGATCCAGGAACAGCCGGTAGGTGCGTGCATGAGAGCTCCTAAAACTACTCTTGCATGGACAGTGTTGGGTTATGCTGCTGAAAGCTATGCAAATGAGGTAAATTTGCTATCCAGGAAACACTAACCTGTCCGAGTAAGAGTAGTGTTATTTGTAGAAATGTACTCGGTTGGTAACTGAGTACCGTTCTGCAAACAGCAAAATGGAGCAATGACAGCTTCAAATAAAGGATGCATCCAGTTGAGGAAGAATGCCAATGGCCAAATATAAGGCCATTGGCATTCATATGTGTTGTAAAAAAAAATAAAGTAATAATTTTTTTTCCCTGATCCACGATGTTTAAGCGTAGCGCAGCGTCATACAAACTTGCAGCACTCTAAAAACCAAAAAAAAAATAAAATAAAAGCCAAAAATAGGCATTTTATTACAAATATACATCTGCCATGCAAGTGAATGGCAGGCTGAAGACAACATGGCTACTGAGTAGTGGTTGCTAAGGGGGAAGCTCAATGTGAGAGATGTAACCAAGCATTAGTAGGCAATCCTATACAAATGAGTATAAGGATAGTGAACCCCAATTTTCCCTGCTATGTGAACCATGTCCCTACAGTGTAAGAGTAGGATTAGGGGAGTATCAGAGTAGTAAATAGGTGACATCATGAGGGGGGGGTATGCATCAAACACTGTAAGCTTATTGGAGCAGAGTGACATGTGTTTGCTGTGAGTTACTCAGGACTGGAAGAGGAGTGTCTACAGTTGTCTGAACTGAAACCCAGAAACTGAAGGCATACGCTGTGGCTACAACCAAGGTTCCTTGCAAAGATGCTTACACTGTGTGCGTGCGTGTGCGCGCCTGTACACCCGTCTAAGCCTGTGTGCATGTGTGTGCACACGTGTAAGCCTGTGTAAGGCTGTGTAAGCCTGTGTGCGCAGATGTGCACCCGCCTAAGCCTATGTAAGCCTGTGTAAGGTTGTGTACATGCGTGTGCACTCGTGTGTGCATGCTTGCGCGGCACCGCCCCCTGTGGAAACAGAAAAGGGAAAAAGAAGGAAAAGTAGTAGTAGGAAGTTAACCAAGGAGAACTAGCAGAGCTGCCAGGTGAAATCAATCAGAATCAGCCAATTACACAGGCAGTACACTATCCCAGCCCAGCCCAGCACTAAAAACTCTGCAAACAACATTCCCCCATGTTTTACTCAGAAACACTGCAACACTGCAGTATACAAAGAGACGTGAAAACTTAAAAAGCTTAACTGAGAAAAAAATGTTAAGGGGCGCCATTGCTATTATAAGGCAACATGTGCAAGATGCTGAGGGTGGTGCCATTGCGGATGTTGCTGAGCAACCCACAGTGAGGAGACGGAGAAGAGTTTACAGACCCAGGGTAACCTACCAGGAGCTACATGAGCTGGAGATTGTGGAGCGCTATAGAGTGGACAGAGAGCTTCTGCAGAAAATTGTTGAGCTGTGCAGGCCATGCCTCACACACAGAACCAACAGAGGGGAACCCATCCCAGTGGAAACCAAGGTATGTGTTGGGCTAAGAATACTAGCAACAGGTACCTTCCAGAGACCAACTGGTGATATGACGGGGATTTCACAGGCATCAGAATCCAGGGTACTGCACATGTCGGTGATCATGTATATTTCCCCAATTCCCATGAGGTATTGGCCAGCAATATGCGTCTCTTCCAGCTAATAGCGGAATACCCTGAGGTAGTGGGTGCAATTGACTGCAAGCACATACACATCAAAGCACCAGCCTGTGAGCGGGGTACGGCCTACCTCAACTGCAAGGGCTTCCACTCCATCAACTGCCAGGTCATTTGTGATGCCCAGGGCATAATACTGAATGTGTGTGCTGGCTGCCCTGGAAGCTACCACGATTCCCATATCTGGCATCTGACGCAGCTGTACCAGACATTTGCCATTGGGGACATCCCTGACGGTCACCTAGTGAGGGATGCTGGATACGCACTGGAGCAGTGGCTGATGACACCCATCAGAAATGCACACACACCTGAACAAGAACTCCATAATGAGGCACACGCACAAACATGAAATGTAATCGAACATGTGTTTGGGATGCTCAAGTCATGGTTCCGGTGCCTGGACACATCCGGTGGAGCCTTGCAGTACTCACAAACTACATGTACCCAAATTGTCATGGTATGTGCCATGCTACACAATATGATCCTGCAAAAACAGCTGCAGCAGGAACAGCATGTGGCAGGGCCAAACAGCCCCCCACCATTGCTAAGGCCTGCCCAGGCACAGCATGACTCGGAGGAGGAACAACCTGAGCCTGCCCCAGTAGGCAGAAGGAGGCATGTCCAGTATGCCTTGGCCTTGGCAAAGAGGCAACGTATAGCACATACACTGGCTCAGTAGGAACCCTGGAAATGATACCTCTCTCTGACTCACACAAAAAATAAAAGGGATGCCTAACTTGACACTACCTGTTTCCAAACATGTATAGGGAGTGTATTATGTGCATTTGACATAGGCAGTGCTGCAGCACCACCAGAGGCATGATTGCCATGTTTTGAGCAATATAAAGCAGTGCTAAACAGCATCTAGCAATATTTAGTACATGTAAACAAAATCACCCGTGCTAACTAGCGCAATATTGGGCAAGGTTGAGCAATGTTGAGCAAAGTCAGGTAAACATGCTCATATTTGCTTTACTGTTCCTGAAGCAATCTGCTCTGCCCAGCATGAAAATAAAAAGTAGTGACAGGGCTCGAACCCAGGATACTGTGCACTATAGTCACAGTACTGAACTACTAAGCCATGATTGCATTTCAGTGGCACAGACACAGCAGGACAATTGTACAGTAATGCAAACACAAAGAAATGCTGTATCATGTCCCTAAAGAGGCATATGGGTAACCTCCCCCACAGGCCTATGCAGACAGAGAACATCAGCCCAGGTGGTGTGATGTGGGTTGTGCAGGCTATGAAGTCGCAATCTAATATATGTGATATTGGACGCTAGTATCTGTAGCACAGTAGTATGCCTCAAGCCAGTATAATAGGCAACATTATGGACTGAAATGGTGTACGGTACATAGCAGTGCAGGCATAGCAAATGTGTATAAGTGTCAGGTGAAACCGTCATCCTATGTACACCCACAGTAACAATCAAGTGTGCCCCTGGGCAGAAATGTACAAAGAATAGCTGTACCCCCTGTATGTAGAAATGTTGATAAGTCTATGCAAAGTGTCTCATGGAAGCCCTGCAGGCACAGCATGATCCCTGTTGATCTATGACACAAAGGTGAGCCCTGCTGTAAAGGTGCAGCTTGACTTTCCGTACACATATAGTATAAATGTCTATACTGGGCGTGCTCACACACTGCAACAAATGTAGTGGATTTCATTCAGCATCACACTGAAAGATCATACTGGGCATGCTCACACACTTAAAAAACGAAGCAAATGTCAGGCAACAACATACTGAAAGGTCATACTGGGCATGCTCACACACATGCCAAATATGGAGGTGATAATAAGGGATCTATGGACAAATGTGAATAGACATCTCTACTTCCAGAAACACATTCACAAAGTTGTCAGAAAATCATGCTATGTGTTCACATAAACTGTCAAGGTCTGTGTATGTAGGTCAAAGGAGGTTCCTAGTACTCAGCAATCATCAGACCCATCAGAGAGTACCACAACACACCTGCGACGAATCAGACTCGGCATGTTCAACAGCCAGAAAGACCACTGAAGTACCCTAACAAGAGGATTACTGGCCTCAAACAGTTGCCCCATTCAACAAGACTGAATTTAACCCAATCTGTACTCTGTTGCATACTGTCTACTCATGAGATCTCTGCCCAGTGGACAGGTCCATGTCATGGCTACACTCAGATGTGTACTGAGTTATAGCTCAATGGCAGTAAATATACAGACACAACTGATATTGCCAACATCCTGGCAGATAGAACCACTGTTAACTGTACCCCCCTCTCACCCATGAAAGAGCACGCCTCTATAATGGAAGACTGCAAAGTTGCTGTCATCACGGCTGCACAGGTAAAAAACACTCTCCAAAGCCAGTATCACAGCAGCCATGGGATCAGATAACTTCACAGGCTGTGTTCCACACAAACCACAGAATGAACAGGAACCACACTGACGTACCATGTGCAGTCATAGCCTCACCTCTTGCTTTTTGCCCATTGAATGGTGCACAGTTATGGTTATCTCACTACACAAGGGTGGAGACACCACAGACCCCAGGAAATAGTGCCCCATTTGCATGACAAGCCTGCTCTCCAAGTTCATGGAATGTATCATCATACAACATATAAACAATTACATTTGTAATCCCCAAACCTGGACCACAACCATGTTGGGTTTGTAAAATGCAAATCATGTCATCTAAACCTGATAGATGACATTGAAGCAGTCAACAGAACCGTCGACAAGGGTAAGGTGGTTCACACAGCCTATGTTGATTCTGCCACTGCTTACCACACCACCCCACACTCTGTAAATATAGATGAACCCACTAAACTAGGTATAAATTGCTATGTCACAAGATGGGCTGCCAACAGGCTTACTGACAGAACACTCACTGTGAAAGTAGCAGACTCCAAGTATGACTTTGGACCAGTGATGAGTGCAGTACCACAAGGTCCAGTCCTGTGTCTTGTCCTGTTTAGTATCTACTTCCCTGAAGTAAACTTTAACATGGAAGGGCTGTGGCTACAGAAGTTACCAGAGGACTGCAAACTAGAACCCATAATTGTAAGCACTAAAGATGTGGACATCCTACAAAAGGGCCTCACTGAGACAGATGTCTGGTGTCAAAGCCATGGGCTCTAGCTCAATGGCAAAAGGTGCATTGTCATCCCCTTTGTTCAAACCTCTGTCGCCAAGAACCACAACATAGGCAGTAGTATACTTAACAGTGAAGGTGTGACAAGGGACCTTGGGTCACAGGTGTACACTGGACACAAGTGTAATAATCACATCCCCACAGTAGTCAAGACACCCTGCTATGTGGCACACCTCATCAAAAAATGTGTCTCATGCAGGATAGAAGAGGACATTGTTCCCCACTACTCGTCACTCAGTAGAACTATAATAGAGTACAGCGCCACTTTTGCTATGTACCTCACAAGACAACTACAACAACTGTAAAGCCTGCAGCAATACATCACATAGAGCACTACCAGCCAGAAATATATGCCATACACAGACCGTCTCAAAATGCTCCATCTGTACTCCCTTGCATATCACCTACTCAGATGTGTTCACTGCCTAACATACAAAGCTATGTCAAAAGCAGAGCTGTTGAACATGCTCCACGTAAAACACTCACTATCCCCCTGACCTTCGAACCCAAAACCATGAGTGAAATACAAAAGGAAGGGGTGTACCCATTTACCATATGGATACCCACACCTTCAGGTTAGTGGCACAGCATGAGGCCTTGGAGACTATGCAAGTGCAACTAACATTGGGCAAAGATGCTCATCAGATTGTAGCCTGCTATAGATCACCTACCTTGTCACAGGAACCTCACTCAGTATTCCAGAGAACAGTGGAAAATATTGAGGTCCTATCAAACACCATTATATGAGGTGATTACAACTACCCAAACAGTGAGTGTGAGAATTACTTGTGTACAACGTCCTCTGCCCAATGTTTCCTAGAGTTTAAAAGTTCTAACACCCTGGAACAGCTGGTCACCATGCCCACCAGAGGTGACACCATACTGGACATGATCATCACCAACATTGGGTAACAGTGTTCCACAGCAGAGATAAAGCCCTCGCTGGTAATATCAGAACATAAAGTAATCACACTGGACATCCACATCGTGCACCCTCACCCAGTCAATGAAACCACCGTGAACACATTTTCAAAAGCAAACTGCACACATCCCAAGACAAAAGTGGAAACGTCAAAATACCTCTTGCTGTAGGATAATGGTATACAATCTGCTGAATCAGTTACAAGTTAATCCTATGAACATCGACAGGGATGCATGGATCGACACATCACAAATAAAGCCAAGATGCACTTTTCCAAAAATAAAAAAACAATTTGGTGGTCGTTGCCCATAAACAAGCTAGACAACAGAAGGCGGAAACTAACACCTGATAGAACCAACTTCACTGAAGGAAAGGCATCAATGATCATTATTAGGAAGAAGCAATGATTGCTCATAAAATAATTCAAGTACACTTTCAAAAGACAAATTGCCAAGGACTGTAAGAATGACATCCACAAAGCCTGTGGTAGCTATACCACACATGTAGGTGTCAACTTCCAAATATGCTGTCAGCTACTGACAAATGGCAAGGAATACACTGAACCAACTTTCATTGTCCACATCCTTGGGGACAAGTTCAGTGCAAATTTCCCCCCACCATCCCCAAAAGGGCCTGTGTCCATCACAGAAGGATGCAGAGCCCCAGACATCATGGACATGCAGGGAAGGACAGCCCTCTCCAAAGCCGAGAACACAGCATCAATGTGACTGGATGGTGTCCCAGGCTGTGTCTTACACTAGGCACAAAAGGAACCACACCCTCAACTACATTCACTGGCCAGACTCAATCATACCACAGGGTATGCTCCCAAAGAATGGCATACACCAACAGTCATCCAGCCCCACAAAGGGGGTGCCACAACAGAACCTGGAAACCATTGCCCTATACGTCTACTCAGCCTGGTCTACAAAGCTATTGAGCAAAATGTTATGGAACCCATTAAAAGTGACATTGGTGAACAGACACTGGAATCTACACAACCCCGCCTTGTTAAAGGCAGACTCTGCCTCCTAAACATAGTTGACATACTACAAACAGTTACCAAGGACATAGATGGAGGTGAAAGTAGTCCACACAGCCCACCTGGACCTCACTAAGGACGTTTTACACCATTCCCCACTCTCTCATCATGGACACGCTTACCAGCCTGAACATCAACAGCTATGTCACAGGATGTGTGGCCAAGTGGCTCACACATCAAACACACATGTTCTGAGTTGCAGGTGCCACATCCGACTCTAAGACAGTCACAAATGGCATCCCACAGGTCCTGGAACTGGGACCCCACCTGTTCAGTAGACACTACTCAGAGGTACAGGCAATCATGGGAGGAGTATGGCTGAACAGCTTTGCAGATGACTGCTAACTGTGGTCCATAATCAACTCTATGGCTGACACACACATCCTCCAGAAGGGGCTTACAGGGACAGATACCTGGTGTCAAAACAGTGCCCCAAGAAGAATGGCAAAGAATGTATAGTCATCCCCTTTGGCTAAAACGAAGTGCAAACAAATTACCACATAGGTGGTACTCCAGTATGCATGGAGAAAGTCATGGAGGCTCTGGGGACACAGTTAGATAGTACACTCTGCTATGATGATCACATGGCCAAAGTGTTTAGACACTCCTTCTATGTAGCCCACCCAATGTCACCTAATGTAACCCACTTTTAGTCTGATGATGTCACCATCCTACAAATATACCTGTGGAAAGTAGAGCTCATAGTAATGTGTATAGCGCATTGTGTAAATGCATGCTCCTGTAGTATCATAAACTAGTTAAGTAGGGGGTTGAATCCTGCCCTGGACAACTGTGTGTGTGTGTGTGTGTGTGTGTGTGTGTGTGTGTGTGTGTGTGTGTGTGTGTGTGTGTGTGTGTGTGTGTGTGTGTGTGTGTGTGTGTGTGTGTGTGTGTGTGTGTGTGATTGTTTTGGAAAGGAGCAACCTTTTTGGAGAGTACTCATACACCTTAAAAGTGGTATACTAATCTTTGTCAGGTCTGATGATGTCACCAATCTACAAATATACCTGTGGAAAATAGAGCTCACAGTAATGTGTATAGTGTGTCATGTAAATGCGTACTCCTATAGTATCATAAACCAGTTAGGTAGGGGTTTGAATCTTGCACGTGACAAGTGTGTGAGATCTCCTTGGAGCGGAGCAACCTTTTTGGAGAGTACTCATACACCTTAGAAGTGGTATACTAATCTTTGTCAGGTCTGATGATGTCACCAACCTACAAATATACCTGTGGAAAGTAGAGCTCACAGTAATGTGTATGGCGCATTGTATAAATGCATACTCATATAATGTCATAAACCAATTAGGTAGAGGTTTGAATCCTGCACTTGACAAGTGTGTTTGTGTGTGATCTTCGAGGAGAGGCGCAACCATTTTGGAGAGTACTCATACACCTTAAAAGTAGTATACTAATCTTTGTCAGGTCTGATGATGTCACCATCCTTCAAACATACCTGTGGAAATAAAAACTAATAGTAATGTGTATAGCACACCATCTTAATGCGTGCTGCTCTAGTATCATGAAGTAGTTAGGTAGTGGTTTAAATCCTGCACTTGGTGAGTTTGTGTTCTCTATGTGCATGGTACTGTTGGTCAATGTGTAGTGGGTTTTGCTTTTACTACTGTATGACATGTCAGTATGCATTTCACATGTGAGGTAGCTGTGTGGCAAATACATATACGTACATGTTACCTCAATTATTGCATGTGTGTGAACCCTGCTGTCTCCAAGGACACAACTGTCATCTTTGCCAGACTGTGTTGCTGCTTCCCAGACATTAGGTCACATCTGTATGCTTGTGACAAGGCTAGCCACTGCAGTGATCCCTGGCCTAGGCCATCCATGTCACACACACTCATTACGGTTACCATTGAATTGTGTGAGTGAGGTTTTATGGCCGAGGTATATGTTAGACCGGTTCTAATGCAGCAAAGTCTGTCAATGATTGCTATTCATTATAGGTGTACAACAACCTTTGTGGATATGCATGCAAACCCCTTATTGCTTATGTGATCCACCGAGGTATTCCAAAAAACCTTAGGAAATGTGATTATTAAAGGAGAGATGACGTAACACTTGGTTGCATGTACACATCGGTACCTGTTCATCATGTTGGTGGCTACTACCTATGTGGTACTGTGGGGATACTATGTTCTGTAAAGGTGGATGACTATGCTTAGTTTGGATAATAGCTTTACAGCATGGGTTTGACTACAGTTATCTGTCTGTATGGTACCCTTGTGGAGGATGTGCGTGTCATCTGGAGAATGCATTATAGGCCACAATATGCATTACCAGATGTGGACGGACATATCCCTACTGTGATTGCTTGTACATAAGAGAGCTATATGCCAGCTAGGAGTGGTCTCAGTAATTGGTGCAGGTGAATACCACTGGTTACTGGCATAATATAGTACCTGAAGGATGAAAATTTTGCTGTGTGTCCTACATCTGTGTGTCAGTTGTGAAGACATCATGTAATGATTGGTTATGGTCAGGCTGTTGAAGTTATGTATACCACCAGAATGCAGAACAATGACAGCACAGTGTCAAACCATGTCATACACACATGTGTAGTCAGGTTCAGAAATGTGTGTAGTACAATGCATACTGGCCACCAATAGAAATGATGTAGTGTTACTGTGTGATACAGGGCATGTCACCCTGCCCATGTGTCAACTATGCACGTACATGCAGACAGTGCACCTCCACCATGTCCACAGATGTACACCTGCAAATCTGTGCAACACACATCCCACACATACTGTTCACTCTCTAACACATGTTGCCAATACTACACACATCAACCAAGTGGCACGTGGGTGGACAATACACTTTTTTAACTAACACTGGTGTATACAATACTACAATGACAATCATAGCTTTAATGCATCATGCCTGCTCACCTACACCTTTAAGCATATCATTACACTCTACTGCTGACAACATGGTAACATTGCTGTATGGCTATAAAGTCAACCTGTGCATCAGCACCATGGTAGCCTGTTCCTGCATCGATGTTACAGATGACAGGAGGTGGCACAGGTTTCATCATATGCACAGGGTGTGTTGTTGGTTTGCCAGAGGCCTACAGTGAGCCATCCAATCGACATGTGTGTGTGTGTGTGTGTGTGTGTGTGTGTGTGTGTGTGTGTGTGTGTGTGTGTGTGTGTGTGTGTGTGTGTGTGTGTGTGGGTGAGGGGTGAGAGTACTGCTATGGGCCAATGTTGATGTAATGTGTGCAGGTATGTGTTAGCCCTAGGTGACTGGTTCCTTTGTGTGTGTCTGTATGCACACAGTTCCACCATGTGGCTGCCACATACAGGTATTTGTGGGACAGCCACAGACTGTACCTGCCAGGCTTTACAGATCACTGTCTCTGGCCACGGATTCGGCACCTGTGCCTGGCAGGGGTGCTACTGACACTATCAGGTACTAAGCCAGACTGGGTACTATCGCCAGAGGTAGATGGATGTTTACTGGACCAAGGACCCTGCTGGGACTGTCCAGAGACACATGCACTTGGTCTTCTAGGATGGTCTATAGACAGCCCACCCCCAGCATTGCTGGGGCTTGTACTGGCACTACAGGAGGGGCTGTGACTTGAGGGATGTCCGTGGCGACTACCAGCTGCTGATGTTGCTGGCATACGTCCACGTCGACATCTCACCTGTCCCGCACTGTCCTGACACATGGACATGATGTTGTGGAGGACATCTAATGTCTCACCCCCAACGTCTATTTATGACCTCTGTGTAATTATGGATGGCACTTGCTAGGTCATGGATACTGTCAGTTAAAGCAGTGTCATGTGCCCTCTGTGCCCTTAGTCCCTGTCTGGTGTACCATTCCATACGTGCCTGTGCCTCCATAACAGCCTGGAACATGCGTGATGTTGTCAGACCTGTGGCACGTCTGCCAGTGGCATGATGAGTAGAAGTGCTCCGTCGAGAACCCCTGGACATCTGCCTATGTGGTATCCTTCCAGACATCTGGGTATGTCTGTTGTGTTGGGATGCATGTGCCATGGACACCACACTATCCTGGCCAATGCTGGCTGTATGCTGTCCCTCAGCTAAGGGCATTGGAGATGGATGTATTGGCAGTATGACTGTGTGCATGGATGGTGTGGACACTTGTGTACTGTCGATTGGCGGCCCAACAACAGACCCTGGCAAACATGCCTGTGCCTCAACACACCTATCATCATCACTATTTTGCTTAGTTACATTGGTTTGCCCACTGCATTGAACCAGCCCAAAGTCAGCACCTGTAAGAGGAAGACAGGAAACACACTTTACAACTTGTACATGATGTCTGCACACATGCACACATGAACACATACATACATCCACACATGAACACATCTACACATGAACACATGCATGCATGCACACATGCACACATGAACACATGCACACATCAACACATGCACACATGAAAACATGAACACATGAACATATGCACACATGAACACATGAGCACATGCACATATGAACACATATACACTCCTCACTACAACAGACACACACACACACACACACACACACACACACACACACACACACACACACACACACACACACACCACCAGCAATCCAGAACATACTCAATAGCGTGTGATGGTGGGATACAGTATCACAAGCCAAACATTTATATAAAATGTGACAGCATGCAGGACGTGTGTTGCTCAACAGCATGCAGTGTGAGTGTAGACAGCCCTTGCTAATAACAGTATACATGGCTTTGATGCATGTGTGTTTTGTTCAGTGATTGGCCTCACCCTGGAATGCAATGTGTACATGGACACAATACTGCTGTGCGAGTATTAACATCTCTGCAATGTCCTGTGCACCATCACTCACAGGTATACATACCATGGCTGGATGTGCATCAGTGTGTCACATAGATATCCATTTCTGATTAGAGCATCTGTGTCTTTAGCAGACAACTGTGGACACAGGTTTAGCACATGCATGCTATATATACACACAGGATGAGTGGTGCATGTATACCTGATGGAATACCATTGCTCAACATAGACATTGTAGAGTGGTAATGGTGAGTGTAAGACATATTGTGGACATGCTAGTGCCAAGCATGACATGGCATGCTACCACACAACTGCAACATTAAACCTCACACATACACAGTGTGTGTCATGTGACCTATACACTCAATAGTATTACAAGCCATGTGTGTCACTTTGCACAAATGGTGATTGCTATGCAGATTGTGTATTGGTGCATATTTTTGCACATACATAACATTGAGATGCATAGCAATTAATGATATGTGTAGTACTGTGGCCACTGTAACTGGATGTGGTGTAGTACCATGTGACATCATCATGCAGCATCATATGGTCATTCAAGGCTACTGATGTGTTCCAGACCAACAGATAGCATGTTGTACCTGAACTGCAGTACCATGGCTACATTCACCATTTCACACACAGTTGTTACATGGGTTTGCAATGTGCACATAGGGGGCATTACCTAAGATGAATGTGTTATGTGTTGAAGAGTGTTGCACAGCCACATGAGAAGACTCTACCCCTCAGGTATGTTATGTGTGCTGTGTGGATGACATTTGGGATACTGAAGTGTGACCTTACAGCGTGTGTATGAATACACCATGTGTAGCATGTTAACAAGTACTGCGTATGACACAGTTGTGTGTGTTGTGTGCATGTGTATCGACTGTGCCTATCCATCATCCACTACAGTGTTGCCACAATTGTGTGCGATGCTCTGTGTATTGCATGTGTTTGAGTCAGCTACTCACATTACTGAGATTTGCATAGTCTCACAGCAAGCATGCACAGCATGCATTATGCATTGGTGTGTGACGTGTACATGGCCTACACCTCACCTATGACATGCACATTTATTTAGCAATAATAAATGTAGAACACACTCACCAGCATGGGCCTGCTGCCTTGCTGTCACACCAGAGGGACCTACAAGGGTATGAGACAGTTTGTCAGTGGCAACAACTGTGGCATTGCTACTGTGTGTTTGTAACCTTACAGTAGTACGACTGTTGACAGTCACAGGCCTGCATATTATATTCCAAAATATTATTATTTGACAACACTAGGCACCACATCTTGTAACTACATTACTACACATCTCACATAAGCATGATCTACCAATAGAGGTAACAGTAGTGTGCAGCTATGACATGTTACCTGCATGTTCCATGTCAACTTGCTGGGTGGCTCCGGTCTCCATGATGATGCATGTCAGTTGTTGTTGTTGCTGTTGTTAGCCAGGAGCCACCTTGCTCAGGAGCAGCTCCTCCACTCTGGTGATGGGGGGGATGGATGGCTACCCCACCACCTGTGGCAAACTGTTGCCTATGGATATCAGATGCATGCTGCCGGACATGTCTAATTAAATCACTGCAGTGATGGCGTACCTGCGCATATGTCCGGTTATGCATGCCTATGTCATTTACCCTATGGACACGATCTTGCCACAGTGCAGTCCGCTCATGCTGGTCCTGGCTGGTTCTTGAGAACAGCATGGTATAGTGCTGAACCATGGTGTCCATTATCACTTCATCCTCTGCTGTGCAGTATGAGGGATTACGATGGTGGGCCATTACCCTGGAAGACAAAGAAACAATATGTGTGAGCAAGTCAAGTGGCACACTTAATATTCTAAAGCACGGATATCATTTAACTGCCATATATAGCAACCTATTGTCTGTCAAAGGATACACACTTTCAATACCACATATCAGTGCTCAACCCACAACTGCCTGACAGTGCCTGGCACACTCCATATATCAAACCATGTTCTGCACAGCAACAAAGATAAACCAGTATGTAAGACTATACAACAGTATATGGCACATTGTATGTGACACAATGCACAACCTAGCCACAGGGGGTATATATCATGCTAATGCATAATGTAACATGTAATCCATTGCAATGATTGTAGGGTCCAGTCACAATATTACCAGCATACCACACTAGTCATTGATGGCAAACCCCTGCCTAACATATGTGCTAATTCGTCAATATGGGTGGCATACTACTGTACTACACTATACATGTTGCTAGATACACACCTATATCCTGTAACACACATATGACCGAGGCCATGGTACAGGCATACACACACACACATCAGACATACATACCAGACACAAAGATATGGCAATACACATGAACTTTACCTGTGTACCATACAGTACTGTTTGTCAGTAGTTACAAGACCTTATGCCTGAGGTATGTCATCTGGAGGACTACGGGAACAAACAATACATTGGTTCCAGGACATGTGTACATACACCTTATGGTGCTGTTTAGGCATACAGCTTCAGGTAATACTACAGTTCATTCAGGGGTTGGATTCACCAGCAGTAACACTCAATAAGCATACATGTACTGCTGTAGCTTACAATGGGACACCCCAGTCGACACCAACACACTACGTCAGACCGTCTGGCACACTGCTTTTTGTGCCTAGCAATAGCATACACATCTTTTGCTGGGATCACAGCTAGGACACTACATACCATGACAGAAACAGTTTCCCACTTAGCTATCACACATATACAGAACTCTGACATATTCACCAACACATTCACCATCACACTCAGTCAACCTCACAAAGCAATTATTTCAACGGATACATGTGTGTGTGTATCGGTTCATAGGTAGGTTATAGGCTATTGACCCTAGGACCTATAGCTGTCTAGCCATACACTACCCTGGTCTTTGACACACGGGTGATTTAATTTCACATGGCCCTGTCAAGCAGAGCCACAGAGGTGATTCCCGGGGTGTATTTCCTATCTCACACACAATCATCAGGTTTATATATGACGACTGCTAATTAGGAGCTTCATTTGCTATTGATAGGTGGTTTGTGCCAGGGTATGGGATGTTTCTGAGATAGGGATCTATCCGTCCAGCATGTGCTGTTTATTGAGGTGACAAGCTTTATGTCCCTAGAGCGTTTAGCTTGTAGGGATTGTGATCTGATTACGTGGAGCATGTCCAGCAGCTCTGGGTTTCACATAGCTTTGCATGTTAGGCAGAGGTCACCTCTGGGTAGACGGTATGCGACACAGTCTAGCTGTAGTTTTGTGGGACGGTCTGCATAGGGCATCTGTTTGAGGCCGGTATTACCCTTTGTGAGGTATGTCTGTGTCCTTTCCAGTTACTGTAGATTTCTTGTGAGGTACATGCCACATGGGGCATTGTACTCTATAATGGGTTTTCTGTGTGTGGAGTACAGGGGAACACTGACCTATACTTCCCTGGATGACACACCTTTTGTGATTACGTGTGCCACGTAGACAGGTTATATGACTAGTGTGGCACTGTGACAATCAAAGGGGAGACTACTGTCCACCTGTGTCCCATGGTCTATTATCACACCTTCAGTGTTAAGTAGACTACCACCTATGTGGTAGTTAATGGGTACTGAGTTTTTGCAAGGAGGGATGGCAATGCAGTGTCAGCATTGAGCTTGAGTCCATGGCTTTGTCACCAGGCATCTGTTGCAGTAAATTTGACCCTGTCTTTCTCTCTCTCTCTCTCTCTCTCTCTCTCTCTCTCTCTATATATATATATATATATATATATATATATCTAGCTATATATATATATATATATATATATATATATATATATATATATATATATATATGTGTGTGTGTATATATACACACATACATATGAACATCCAATGGTGTACATATTAATATACATATAGGCACATATACAGTCCACCTTTCATGGTGGGAATATTGAGTATGGGAAGGTTGTGAGGTATACAGTTATGTTATAATATTGCACAGTGTTGTGCGGAATGCATTGAAGGTGTTCTCAGCCCATGTAGCTATAGCAGGCCTCACTGGCTGCAACACTGCAAACCTGATGAATCATGCCCACAGTGTTCAACCACTACATGCCATAAACCAGCACTGTATGCTGTCTGGTTTGCCACACACTACAACCTATATAGGAATATGCACGTAACAACCTTCAACAACATATATGTATCCACCTTTCACAAACAGTTGCAGTATGTCCCTTGCTCTATGCACATGTACAGATGCTAATATATCTGACACAGACATATCTCTCCACATGTGTGTGCCATACACACACAAGGACCACACTGTTGTAGGTCCATGTACCTCATGGCTGACCTGTTGTGCCTTGCTGCAACATGAACAGGTGTCACATGTGAGCACACAGTAATATCTGAGGGTGTATATATAGCTGCAAATACTTAATTACCATACTAGCCTGGTACAGCTGTTGCCAATGCTAAGCTACACATTGATATGACTATCATGCATTTGTTATTCTGTCACATCCATGGTTATATAGCTGTATGAGCTACTCCCCCAAACAGACATTGTCCACACTACTGTACAGAACACAGATAACATGATTCAGATGTTTGACATTTAATGCTGAGCTACATATATCACAGTTATGTCCCACTGCACACAGCTACACACTGATATGTCCATGGCAGTAGGTATGCAGGGTATCTGTGCATAGATACGTACTGCTGCCACATGTTGATGTTTCAAAGTATGTAGAGTGGTCTTCAAATACATCTACTACATGCCAGTAAATACATATCTGTTACATACCTTTCCTTTGTATGCGTTCGTATTTTTCACTTAGCTGTCTCTTTGGCTGCATATAATCAGTTTGTTTAATGTTTTATTTTTTTTTTTTATTAGTTTATATATATATTTTTTCCACTGGTGTGGTTGGGGGTGTGAGTCTCTCTCTCACTCTCTCTGTCTCTGAGTGTGTGTGTGTCTCTCTCTCTCTCTCTCTCTCTCTCACTGTCTGCAATGAGATGATTGCATGTGTGGCCAGCATGTACAGCCTGCATTTATAGGTATCTGCACATGTGCATGTGATGGCCTCTGCACATATTGGTGGCCATCATTTGGTAATTGCATGCAGCCTGCTGTGTGGTAATTGCAGTACTCACTGTCATAGCAACCCAATGCTATAAATTGCTATATCAGGTAGGCGTAGCCCTTTCAGCTTTCCAGAGTGGGGCCCATGCTTATTTGCTGTGGAGACTGTTGTTTAAGTCAGAAGGTTGGTATAGTTCTTATATCTGAAGCTAGGGGTGTAGCCAGTGATATAATTGTTGAACTTAGACCTGAATGTTGCCACTTCCACTACACAGTTGTCAGTGTAGAATTGTACTCACCCCTACATATGCTAACACAAGATACATGGGAATATGTAGTTTCTTTTCTACTTATACAATTTACTGCCATACCAAAGTAGTTATTGAGATGTATTCATTGGCACATGAACTGTTTGTGAACTGCTATACTGTAAATATTTTTTCATTCACTTTTGAACAGTTTGTGCTTTTTTACTGTTGACATTGGCACAGGCTGCTCAAGAAAACAGTATAAATTTCTGTACTGAGTATGCCTACCTACATCCTTGATAGAACCTGAACACACAGGTTTATTGTACATTTGGGTAGGGGTGCAGTAGGACAGAGAGCATTTATGTCTTAATGTGTGAACTTTATTTTGCTGGACTTAAAGGATTGCTGTGTACCTGTTAGTTTACCAAGGCAAGTAGTCTGTCTGCGTAGCTCCCAACT
Organism: Protopterus annectens; assembly: GCF_019279795.1. Lineage (NCBI taxonomy): Eukaryota > Metazoa > Chordata > Ceratodontiformes > Protopteridae > Protopterus > Protopterus annectens. The sequence goes on from NC_056747.1 coordinate 990,740,997, forward strand.
GTGGACCTATCCAGATGGTAGCCCGAGGTTAGCCTGTTATTCTTTGTGCACCACATTGGTCTTTTCAGCACTGGAACAATGGCATTGTCACAGTTGGTTGCTACCAGTACATGGCTACATCTCTTGGTATTTCAGTGGTGTACTCCTACATAAGGGTATGCTTCTGGAACTCCTTCCAAAGCTATTTGCACAGTGAGTAACAGCAGGATAGCTGATATGCCTGTGTGTTTCTGCATCTGCCAGACCTCTCAAACACTCATGTACATATTTGAACAGACTCAGGGTAAAGTAGGTCGAAGTGAGGTACACCTTTACAATATTAGTAACATTAGGTTGAGACTTTGAGAAAACTAGAGCATATGGATTAATACACATTTCCTGAAGTACAAGTGGTGTCTAACTCTTACTTTTTGTCACAGTTGGGAAGTATGGCCTCTACCCTAGTCAGATATGCTAGTGTTTGTCCTGCTATAATACTGTGTGGGGGTTTTGAAGTGCTGCTGTAACATTATTTCCTGCTAGAATTACTGGTTCTCTTTTCACTGTCATGTAATGCAATTCCTCAAGAACTGCTGGTAAAGATCCACAGAACAGGATTTGTGTTATGACCTTCCTATTTGGCCTTTAAATTCACTCATTCTGATGCATGATATATTGGTTTCAGCACCAATTTGTTGTATGTTTACCATGGCTTAGTGGTATTTTATGCAGTCTAGTGTGTACAAGGTCCAGGGTTTGAGACTGACAGAGGTATTTTATTTTGCTGCTAAGCAAAACAAGGGCCCTGACATACAGAGTGACTAAGGCACTTTTAAGCAGTTGTAAGTGTGTTTGTGCGGTTTTGTGCAATGCTTAGCTAAGCGCACACAAGCTTAGCTAACCGCACACTCGCGCAAACACGCTAACTACTGCTTAAAGGTGCTTACTCCCGCTAACCCCCGTGCTCATTTCTTTGAAAGAAAAGAAAATGTGGAGACAGGAAAGTGTTGAAAAAAGGGGCACAAAGAGGGAAAGACAATAGGGAAAACAGCTCGGGATGTGCAGGATGGGTGTAGGGAAGGTCCATAGCTGCCCATTTCTATAACAGCAACAGCTGTGCATATACTAGTAATTTGAATGGAATTTTGAAACCTTCCACCCCTAAGAGAGGGATGAGGACAACAAAATATGTTGTACTGCCAATTCAATTTCTGTTTGCATCCAGCAGACGTGTGCGAATTGGGCAGCTATGTATGGGGCGTAATTTTTTTTGGGTGCAGATTGCCCATTTTTTTTTCTGGTGAGAGTAGAATGTGGGGTAGGTGAAGTAGGTATATTTTGGGAGGCAGGTTGAAGAGGTAAACAGACAAAACAAACAAGATGCATACAGGGGCAGAGTATGACACATGGAGCGGGTAAACACCATTGACGGGGAAGGGTGCTTGGAAATCACAAGGCCGTGAGCCCACAGATGGCAATAGTGGAACTGAGATCACCACTGCACCTTCACAGCCCAGGGGGTGGCTGTGCTTGGAGCTGCATAGGAGGAGCAGGCTCACCCGTGAGTCACGCCACTTTTGCCTCAAGCTGGCGTAGAGGATCAGCGACCGAATGCTAGATCTCTCTATGCACCACAGCCCGGACCGTTAGGAGGGTGATAGGTGGCCCTCCTCCGCCCACACTTGCACAGGGGGGATGAGCCCCATCCCCTGCAGTGCTTCCACCCGAAGGTGGCACAGGACCAACGGAGGAGGGGGTCCCGGGCTGGGCACCAGAACTGCTGGTGTCAGGTGCCATCGCCAGCTGAGGTGGGACAGGTGGGTCCACTGAGACCGGCCTTCCCATACGTTCTATGTTTAGGAGGATTTAATGACAATATGGGTTAGTAATAGCCAACAGCATTCCAGTTTAGTTGTAACAGCATACAGTAGTATTCCCATTAACCCAATACACCAGAGTTCAAACAGTTGAACAGCAAGCATAACACATGCATATATAGAATAACAGTGGATATTCCAACAGCATGCAGGGTTGATTGGTGGAAACAGGCCACCAAGATTGTGGTATGTGAACAGGGCACACGCATTGAGGTAAATGCAGATATTTATATAACAATAGGACATGTGTACCAACAAAAGTTATGAGATTAGACATACCCATTGAGGTGTGGAATTGCACTGTTTATGCACATAAAGTGGGGTGTAAAAAGATACCTCCATTAACAACTTATCTATACTTATAGTTTACACTACATTCCTATTGACTGCAGTTAAATATCCCCTACATGTATTATTACACTAGGCAATGTCCTTTAGATTGTGAAATGGGTTTTGCTAGTCCTTGATATACCTGACCTGTATCTGACATACAAACTGTCCTACTGCTACATATTTATATTTTTCATTTATATTTATGTATCTACATATCTGGATGTGTTTAGGTGACATTATCAGGTATATATTAACAGCCCCCTACATTTCTAGCAGCATACTGACATTTCTGGGGAACACATTAACAAGCTACTCATGTGCCAGATTAACCTGTACATGCCGGCCATTAACTGACAGTTGAGGACTGTATACATGCTTAACACCGTTCATCCACTTTAAATGGGCCTACCCATGTGTGGGTTGACTGCACTTAATATAACAGTACTATTTGTATTATGCAAGGGTACAACAACATATTGCAGAAAGTGACATGGACACACTCCAGGAATTCTTCTTCTTCTTCCTCTTTCGGCTTTTCCCAGTTAGGAGTCGCCACAGCGGATCACTGTCCGCTCATGATTGGCAGTGGAGTTTTACAGTGTCGAGTTGCCAGCCTGATGCCCAACCTTCCACAGAAGGCACACACACACGCACACACTCATGCCTAGGGCCAATTTAGTGTGTCCAATCCACCTACAGCATGTCTTTGAGATGTCAGGGCACGCGGACGAAATGCACGTGACCACAGGGAGGACATGCAGACTCCGCACAGAAGGCACCCCAGCCGAGGATCGAACCGGAGAACCTCTTGCTGTGAGGCGACAATGCTAACTGCTGCACAACTGTGGCCGCCCACTCCAAGAATTATACCTTTATTGATTACATTGCACACTTTTCTAGTGGCTCTCTCAATTATTTGATATATCAGTGCATGCAGAGGTCTTTTATTCAATACTTTTTATACCTTTATTAATGGGTTACAACACCTTTTCATGCTGTCTCACTTATTTTATATAACAGTACATGCAGAGAGGTTATTCCACACTTTTTATACCTTTAATAATGGGTTACAACACACTTTTCCAGGCTCTCTCACTTCTTTTATATGACCATACATGCAGGATATTTACTAACCTGCCTGGTGGCGCAGCCTTAGCAGCCTATCTGCATAGGCTTGCTGATTCGCAGCATGGACACCTGCTGTGAAGTAAATGAAGGGATATTGAGACATACCTATCCATAATATAGACTACAATAGAAATCCTTACATACTTCATTCCATGGCTACATACTCAGTAGTGGGGCATTTGGCATATCACGGGCCTCCTGTATCCAGTGGTTCAGTTGGTCCTCCTTGCCTCTCTTCAGGTCTGCATGGTGGTGTCTGACCTGCTCACCAGTCTGAGGGATGTCTGTGGCACTGGTGAGATCATGTGCTAAATGGTTCCAGGCTTCCACTTTGTACTCCATGCCCTGGAGCTGGCCCTGCAGGAGTCTTGCATCATGATGATGGACGAGGAGCCAAACCATGTATTTTGACTCCTCAATGCCCCACCGTTACACTCAAAAATGAGAAGCCTCTCCAGCACCGGCCATACTGTCTGCAGATGGGAGCTACAACCAGTTATGGCAATTATTCCCACCTATGGAGCTTAAATATGCCTCATTTCCCACACTTATTTGTGATTGGCCAGTTTTTAAATATCTCAGCTAAGAGCAAACCTGCTTAGCAATGGGTAAACTTCCATTGATATATATGACTGTGTTGGAAATGCATCCATATTTAAAGCTGTCATGGTTTAGTGGTTTAGTACTGTGATTATGGTGCACAGTATCCTGGGTTCGAGGCCTATCATTGCTTTTTATTTTACGACTGGCCAGACCGGATGGGGAGTGTGGCTGTGTTTAGCCGACTTTGCTCAGCTTTGCCCAATGTTGCTCTATGTTACTCTATGTTGCTCTATGCTGCCCGACATTGCCCAACGTTGCGCTAGTTTGCACAGTGCGCAGCTCCGCCCAAACATTTTTTGTTTGCGCTAGCTGGCGTGATGCGCAGCTCCGCGCAAAACTATTGCACTAGTTAAAGCACTGCTAAGCTATGAGCAATTATACTTCACTGTGCTTAATACTAGTGGACTTTGCTTAGCAGTGCTTCACATTGCTTAAGATACGTTACTTATGCGTTTATCAGTATGCATGACCATTCCACATTCTTATATATATATATATATATATATATATATATATATATATATATATATATATATATATGTATATATAAAATATTGTTTACTAATGCATAGGCCATTTCAATGCATTTTACTGGGATTTAAAAGGTAAATGTCAGGAATTATTTTTATGCACACATTTTCTACAGAAAATAGGTAGTGGAGTGGCGAGACTCAAACCCGGACTGCATACTCTTTGTGCGAGGGCTGTATCACTACGCTATTGCTATTTCCCTTAATTTGCATATAAATAGTTTATTATCCTCTTCGAAGTCTACACTGCTAACTGTAGCTAAGTAATGGGCAAACCCATCCAAATACAGGCAGCTATATCGGGAATAAAAAAAAAGGAAACCTTTACATTTTACACTTGTACAGGGATTTAGAATGTGGGGGAGTGTAGTGTTGTGTATGTGGACATTTGAGCGTACTCGCTCATTTCTGTTGACATTTGCAGTTTAGGCACTTGCAGGGGCGTGGATATTTAGACTGCTCGGCAGTCTGACATGCCCCCTGCACTCATGCACGGTCTGTGTAAGCCTTAGAGTGAGTCAGCACGCCCTCATGAATATGCATGATGTGCTGACATCATAGCCTTACACTGCAGTGTCCGTGTAAGACTTAGTTAGTCTTACACGGGGGATTAGTGAATCCTGGCCAAGGAGTTTTGAGTTCTAAATGACCAACAACAAAGATCTTGGATTAGCACAATTAACTTTTAATATGCAAATGACAGTAGACAAAATTAATATTTGTAATATCATAGAGAAAAATTGGAAAATTGTCCAAGGGAATCAAGAGCTAACAAAAGCCATAGGAGACAAACCTAGGTTTGTATATAGAAAAGATTACAATTTGAAGGCCTTGGTTGAAAAAGGTAGATCCTTGTAATTCCTTTTAGTAGTAAACTGAATGGTATGTACAAATGTCAGGATTGCAACATGTGCAGATATATTTCAGAAGGACCATATGTATAATTTCCACATCTCCCCTACACCATTGGGGTGCCAGGTGTATTTAATTGTAAGCCACAAGGAGTAGTTTATGTGGCTATATGCAAGAAATGCCAACATTTTTATGTTGGCATGACCACCAGACACCTTAACACCAGAACTAGGGAACATGTGTATAGTATAGAAAAGTGTGACAAAAAAATGCTTTAAATAAGCATAGTCAAGACTGTTGTGGCTTCAGCAAGTTTTTATTTACAGTTTTAGAAAAAGGTAGAACAGATCTGAGAGGGTGATTTTAAAAACTTTTTTAGAACAGAGAGAAACTAGATGGCAAATCCGCTTAAGGGCAGACCAGAAACCTGGGTTAAATGATGCAATAAATATTAAATGTTTTAATGTATCATAGAATATATGTTAAAAAGAAGGTGGACTTAGAGTAGTAACCTTTTAGTGGATATTTTGTTACAACCCCCCACCCCTTTTTTACAAACGCATTTCTTTTAAATGGTATGTGTTTTTGTAACAATGCATTTACTTTTTAAGTATATATGTGATTCAACAGATGTATTTACAAATGAGTTGAAGTGAATTTTATATGATAATTAATTAGGCAAATTGTTTAATTTACTGTGATATATTAGTAGAAATGTCTTAGTTTGTTTTATTTCTGATGAAGTCTTTGACGAAAGTGGCGATTAAATGATTTATACGCTAAAAGCTGTGATTTATTCCTTGTTCCTGGACTGTGGTTTTACTTTTTTAGTGAAGTGGTTGCACCTTCTTGTTACTTATATATATATATATATATATATATATATATATATCCAAAATAGACACACACACACACACACACACACACACACACACACACACACACACATATATATATATATATATATATATATATATATATATATATATATATGTTATCTATATGGATGTCAGACACTGTATCGAATATACAGTGTCCTGACACACAGTAGGTTGATACCAAATGGTTGATACAGATGGGGGGGGGGGTCAATGGGTATGTGAGATAGACAAGCCCTGAGTAGGTTAATATTTCTTTTCCCCATAGAATATGCAATCTTGGAATCTGTATATATAATAATCGGGGGGGGGTGGAGAGCACAGACTCCCATATGGGGGAGGCCCTCCTGCAAAAACACTTGCTGTTGTTTTACTCCGCTTTGGAGTAATCCCAGAACATGAGCAGAACATGTCATTCTGAGTGCATTTGACATTAGGATATCAGCCTGTAGGATATCAAGGCACTGTATGTCTGTATGTTCTATGATGTTTCTTATACCCATACACACACAAACACATACGAACACACACACACACACACATATATATATATATATATATATATATATATATATCTACCATATACATATATATATATATATATATATATATATATATATATATATATATATATATCTATATCTACCATATACATATATATATATATATATATATATATATATATATATATATATATATATATAGTTACCTATGAAAACATCGAGCATGTGAAATATCAAACACCATATGGTCGATATTTCACATGCTCGATCACCGTAAAGTAATTAAAAAAAACAAAAAACCCCCCAAAACACACGAAGACGTTATTAAGCCCCCCCGTGCCCCCCCAAACCCCCCTACTTAAATATAGCAACTCTGAGATCGCGCTATAGCAAGGAATAGGAATAATTCCCATTCTGTGCTGTATTGTTGGTGTAGCCAGATCTCGGAGTTGGCATATTTAGTAGGAGGGGTGTGGGGGGGTGCAAGGGGGTTTTCCCCCTGCAATAACATCTTTGTATGTGTTTTTTTTTTTTTTTTTTTTATTACTTTACGGTGATCGAGCATGTGAAATATAGATCACATGGTCTCGACCATATGGTGTTCCATATTTCACATGCTTGATGTTTTCATAGTTAACTATATATATATATATATATATATATATATATATATATATATATATGTGTGTGTGTGTGTGTGTGTGTGTGTGTGTGTGTGTGTGTGTACATAAAGAGAATGAAGTCCATAGCTAAAGTGTATTTTCACATTTTTCATTGCAAATGTAAATGAGAAAACCTTTCAGATGGGAATATTCTCCATCATGTAAAATAAAAAAATGATGGTATTTGATACTGCATATGGGACTACTTCATATCCTCAAGTCAAGCTCCACTTGAGTAACCCACACGTGCAACATCAACTTGGTCTGTGACATCAATAGGACTTGTTGGTGGGACAGCTTTGTGTCTCAGAGACTCCCCCTTTTGTGGAATAGACTCCTTCTCTAGGTAAAGCAGAGTACCTCATTAAACCTTTTTAGGTGCAACCTGGATAACTGGATAGAGAACAGAAAATACACACCTGGGATTCCACGTGTGTACTTGCTTGACATTGGCATAGGGTGATGACTTGTTGGAACATGGGCTAAATTCTTAGCTAGGCTTGTAAGGACCTCAGGGCCAATAGCTTAGTAACTTCCTATGATCCTACAATCCTAAGATACAGAAAATGTGTTACTTTTTAAAATAATTTTGTTGATAAGGATAGCAAACAGAAGAATCATAGCCTGTTATCAGTTGGTTCATAGATGTTGACTAGGTTAACGAACACAAGGGCCTTTTTAAGCCTAGCCATACTTCCCAAATCTCTGACAAGTTCTGGTACCCTTGATAAGTGTAAACAGGGGATTAAGAGTTGAAACATTTACAAGCATGGGCCTATGAGATGAACTATGTGCAGGTTGCTTCTGTCTATTAGAGTTAAAGGTGCCAAACCAGAGATGAATTTCCTGTTCCCCATCCAATTGTCCAAGTTGCTCTTGAATTCGTTAAGGGAGGAACTCTGCTTCACATGAATGGGGAGCCTGTTCCAGAGACAGGGTAGTCTCTGTGATACATGCCTGTGTATCCAACAGATACTATTTATACCACCGGCAAGGTTTAAGTCTTTAGAATAGGTAATTATTGTTCTGTTTGTTTTTTGAATATGCAAGAGGTCTATCAGAGTGGGGTCTGATAATGCCCTCTATGACGGCATAGATCACCCCTCAGCAGCTTGTAGGAGACAGAATACAGGGATAGGGCCTTGAGGCAGTCTGCATAGTACATTTTAGTTATGCCCTGTATTTTTTTAGTGAGGAACCACTGTGGATGTTCCAGTTGTTGGATATGCCTGGTTAGGTACATAGTAAAGGTAGCATTTTACTCAGTTATAGGTCTAATGAATGCCAAATACAGTGGAACAATGTCTTCCTTGGACCTTGATGACATACCTTTGCTTATAACTCGCACAACATAGAATGATTTCATGACTATTGTAGAGACATGATGATCAAAGGCTAGATTACTGTCTATATGTGTCCCTAAGTCCCTGACTACTGAGTCAACTCTATGGGTTTGTTGTCAATATGATAGTTAACAGGGATGGATGACTTCATGAAGAATACTATTACACGTTTCTTGGCATTTACTTTTAGTCCATCTTTCTGACATCAGGTTTTTGTCTGTATCAGCCTTTCCCGGGGAAAATTTTTTTCAGTGTGAGATTCAAAGACAGCTCCTAATTTACAATCATTTGCAAATTTAGTCAGTCAGAGACCATTGATATTGGCCTTGACTTCAGAATAAATGCCAAAAAAGAGCGGTACAAGGACTGATCCCTGAGGGACACTACTCATGACTGGCCTCTTTGTAGAGGTGGACTCTCTAATTCTAATTTCCCGAGTCCTATCTGCGAGCCCGTTGGCTATCCAACAGGTGACATATGGGCTTGTACCTAACCTCTTGAGTTTATCAACAATGCCAGAGTGGGGTATTGTGTCAAATACCTTGACTATGTCAAGGCAGGAGTGTGAATCATTTTGCCCTCATTCATTGCTTTGGTAATCTTCTCAAAGAAGTCCACCAGTTTGAGTAGTGATGACCTGCCCATGGTGAAGCCAGACTGGGTTGGGTCCAGTGTCCAGAGGTTTACTATCATACCTCTCATCTTCTTAGAGCAAGAAATCTGGACAAAGGCATAAATAAAAGTGGGACAAAGGCCCCAAAACAGAGACGATTTTTAAATATTGCTCTACAAGCTTAGAAAGTTGATAGAATAGCAGGTTTTGCATTAGCATGAATTTTCTGAAGGGTATGAAATCCGAAACGCAAATGTCTGTCATTATTTTCTAACTTCAATTTTTAAAGATTTACAACTTATTTGCTAGAAAAACACAATTTTATGAAAAATGGACTAAAATATGAGGCAAAAATCTGGACATTCTGCGAAACTCTCTACAGTTGATAGGTATATTTACTACATCATTATTGATCATTTCCATGATAATTTTATCCATGGCTTTGCATATAAGACTAGTGAGACTTATGGGTCTGTAGGGATGACTCTTGCTGTTCTCCATTCATGCCTCAAAGTGCCTGTTTGGAGACTACAGTTAAATGGCAATTCCAGAGGTCCTGATAGGTCATGTTTCATGCTATTTAGAAGGCATCCTGGGATATTGTCTAGGTCAATTGATGCAGTCTTCTTTGCCTTAGAGAGAGCATTAAAGACCTGTTCCCTTCTGATAGCAGGGGGGTGTTCTATTTGATCGTATTTCCTGAGGGAAGCTAGAAGGGAGAGAGAGGCAAAGTTGGAGATTCATTTATTGGCCACTAGTTTTGCTATATCATCTGGCTCAGTATAGGTGGCTCCATTTACAATGAGCTCTGCATACGATTGTGTATTGCCTTTGAGGTCATGGACATAGCTAAAGAATGCCTTGTGGTTGTCCTTGGCCTGGGAGGCTGTTTCACTGGTTGAATACTTTACAATGAAAATTCACAATTGTGATGATTTATTAGTAACACCATCGTGTTAGTAAGTAGCAGCTTTTCTTAAGAAATATGGTGAGTTTTTGATTACCCATAATATTTTTCAGATGTTTGTTAATCATTGCCAATATCTAAGCTGACATCATTTGTGAGTGTGGTCCTGAGGAAAAAATGAGTTAACAGTGAAACTAAAATATAAAAAAATCTTCCATAATTTTGGTTTTAATTTCAAACTACTAATTTCAAACCACTTGCAGCTTTAATATTAGGAGTATATCCAGAAATGAAATTTACTGAAAAACGCAGATTGATGAGAAGTACAACAAGACACTTTAATTGCATTCCAAGATACCCTTTCTTCAAAATTAAATTCGAGGCAATCAGAATAAAGGAAAATAACTATTTCAGTACCAGAAAGCAGTCCATCACTAGTTGCATGTGCATTGTCAGACACAGACTGCAGCTAGTTTTGTGGGCAAGTTGAAAGATTACCAACACATCCATCTAGGAAAGATGACAACCAGAAGAAAAGCGAAGAAGATGGAAAGCCATCAATTATTCTTTCAAGTACAGAGAATTGCTTGATAACACACACCGAGCAAGATTTATGTTCAAATGAGTAAACGTGGTCAATTCAAACCAAAAGATGAAAGGATAATAATGACAGCTCAGGATAGTACAGAATGTACATGCTGGTCTGAAAAAGATGCAGCAAATGAGGAAGATATAGACAAATGAACAGGTTTCCACAGGCTATCACGTTCAGAAATGGTTAACTCAGCTTATTAGGTTGGGGTATTCTTTTTCCCACACCTCCGAGGATTCTGCAGTATTTGTTTGCATATTGTTAATATTTGTTTCTTTCAGAGTTTATTTCAGTATTTCTTGCACTGAGTTGCACTTTGTACCTTGTGTATATATATATATATATATATATATATATATATATATATATATGTATGCATATTTACTTTTTTTGTCTTGTTCTTAATAATTCCGTGCATGTCATTTGTCTTGTTCTTAATAGTTATTATGTATGTCGTTTATGTAATTCATACTTGAAGAGTCACTGAAACCAGAGTCAAATTCCTTGTATGTGTGCTTACTTGGCCAATAAATGTGATTCTGATTCTGATGTAGAGTCTGTGGTTCAGAACCAGAGACAGCTGCACATCTTCTTGTCCATTGTGTTATATGTATGGCTTGGGTCTGTAAACTGAAAGGCACAATATCGTGGAATGATTGCTACTTAGACCCCAGTGTGTGTGGTATAGTCAGATGATACACTGGTATGGACTTACTTGGGCAACTGATGGCATGGGCAAGGAGAGGGCATGGGCCATACTGCAGGGAAAGGGTACGGCTGACTGCACACATTGTCACTGACCTCAGAGGAGGGGAGTCAGCACAAAGAATGATGTGAGACAGGCATTAGGCAACAAGCCACCAGTGGGAGGTAACCTATATAGTGAGTGTGGATGCTCACAAGAGGAGGAATAGTGGACAACAGTGGTGATGCTGTTCAACCATTTCCCCTGACAGGGTTGGGGTTAGGCCTTTCAAAATACTGCCATTGCCAGATGGCAGTGGGAACACTGAGCCCAAAGTGCCCTCATGGCTGGCGGAATAACAGCTGTCTTTGGACAAGTCATGTCAAAAACTTAGGTGAAATTTGCATTGTAGAGGAAAGAATGGACATGTCTGAATGAGGTAAGACTAGATGGTCAGCAGGGATGGGGGCACAATTAACTTAGGGAAAAAATAAGTGAATATCATGCAAATGCAACAACATAAAAGTAATTGAGCAGCACTGAAAACATGAACCACAAAGAATTTCTGAAAATAAAGAAGTACTGATCCCATGGCATCATGTAATGCCAACAATCTAGGACGCAGAATTAAGAAAGGCAGATATTGAAGTAAAAGAGAAAAGGATAGCAGTAATATTCATTACTGAAATGGCTACATATGGTGAGTGTAGTGTCCTGCATACTGAGAGACAAAAACTCAATGTCAGGACATGTAAGTAAAAACTAGGGTAATGTGTAACAAGTTAGTTGCAGTAAGAGCACTTGTGGTAATGACAAATACAGACATACATACATACATACATACATACATATATAAATAAATAAATAATTACCAAGCATACTTTAATATGTTAATGATCTGAACAACTCCATATGTACTATGGAAAGAGGCAATTCTGGGTTCCCTGTGAGTGCTGACAGAAGCACTCTTGGCAAACATAAATAATTAAAGCAATATAGATTCCATTAACTTAAATTATATCCTGACTTCTTAGAATAGGGTTCATTTCTGTCACAGTATTAGAATCTTTAAACATTAAGAAGGAAACTGGATAATTTGGTTAAAACAGACAGCCACAGTTACAAGACTAGAATGTAATGTCCAAACGGAAGTGTGCACAGCCAAGAACGAAACCAGAAAACCAAGCACAGTGAGGCTTAGTATTAACAAGTGCACCTCTGTAGCTTTTTTTTTTTCAAAACAGGTTTATTGTTTTAACATACAAGAGAAATATCATAACAATTTTATACAAGTAATTAAAAATAGATATGATTATAACATTCAACAAAACAACTAAAGTATTTACAAAGACATCCACTACAATCAGATCAATTAATTAAACTAAAATACCATGCTATTGAAATTAGGATTTTTTTAACAAATTTTGTAAATTATCCCATACAATATAATAAGATGTTTTTCTAGTTGTTCTTGACCTAATTGTGTTTATTTCCATATGGCACACTATATTCATGACATTTTTAAATTCATTGGACGAAGGTGTATCTGAAATCCAATTTCTGGTTATTATTTTCCTAGCCACTGCTAGAATAGACCATAACAAGGGAAGCTTAACCTTTTTAACACTTTGAGGTACAGGTGTGTTGAATAATATAAGAGATTTAGAAATAATGAAATTATCTGTAAAAAGAGCCTGCAAAAATTCATTTATTGACTTCCAGTATTCTTTCAATTTTATACAGTCATAAAACATATGAGCCCAGTCAGCATTAATTTCTACATTACATCTCTTACATAGATTATCTTTATTATTTATTTTATTCATCATCAAAGGTGTATAAAAAGATCTATGTAAAAATTTCCATGTATAAAGTCTCCAGACAATGGAAGACGTAGTTCTATAAGCAGATTACAATATATATTGTTTATCTTGTTGATTTGGTGGGTCCCCATTAATAGAAGTGAAATAATTCCAGTATGTATCTACACTGTAAAAAGTTTCTTGTCTGATAATTTTATGTATGTATGAAAGTTTACCTTTATCAGAAACTTTATGTTGTAAATTGAATATCAAGTAATCAATCAGTGTTGGAATAGATTCTTTAACTGTTATAGACATTAGATCTGTTTTATTAATGAGATGTTGTCTAAAGGTCTGAACCTCTAACCAGCAAGTTTCTCTTGATCAAATTCTTGTTTTAAGAAATCTAGATTTTTAACTTTATTATCAGATATCAACTGATACCAGTACTTTAGATCGTTATCTATAGCTAAATGAGTTCCTTCAGAAGTAGATGACAAAAGCATACCCTGAGTATACATTATAGGGAATATAATAAAATTCCATTCCCTATACTTAGGGTGCATGAATATAAAGTTACGATAGCTAATAATAATATTTAATGGGTAACAAACCATATGTTTAGGTGTAATAGGTGAAGTACAAAATTCCTTTAGTAACCATAACATGGAGTTATTTACAATCATATTTTTATGTGTTAAGGAGATTTTCATGAAGTGCATACTAATTAGCTCCCAATAATCTTTCCATTTTGTGACATATGACTGATCTATTAATAAAGTAATACATTTTACAATAGAAGAGATAGTATATAAATTAAAGTCTGGAAAAGAAATACCCCCTTGAGACCAGCTATTAGTATGTTTCTTTAATGCAATCCTAGGTCTATTAGGTGCCCATAGGAAATTTAACATTAGTGTATTCAGTTTCTTGATAATTATTTTTTTAGGTGGAAGTATTATTGATTGTATTAAGTATAAAATCTTGGGGAATATTATCATTTTAATAATTGCAAGTCTCTCCTCCATAGTAAAAAACATATTATTCCAGGTATTAAAAAGATTTTGTATATTAAGAAAACAGGTATTATAATTATTATATATAATAGATTTAATATCTTTAGATAGTATTATACCTAAATAAGTTATCTGACCTGAATTGGGTACATATTTAGTAAAATCACTAATGAGAATATTTTTTCGTGTATATATAGGTAGTATTTTAGTTTTTCTTCATTGAATATTAAACCAGAAATACTTTTAAAATTCATCATTTTATCAAATAGAGACTGCATAGAAGAATTAGATCCTGCTGATGTAATTAGAACATCATCTGCAAAAGTTGAATTTTGGATGTTGTATTTTCATCTATTTCAAAACCCTCTATGTCAGTACTGTTTCTGATCAAATTAGCCCAAGGCTCCATTACTAAAGTGAATAATAGTGGAGAAAGTGGACATCCTTGTTTTGTACCTTTAAAAATGGGTATTTTTTGTGAAACATATGTTCCTACCTTAATATAAGCCAATGTTCCTTTGTATAAATGCTCAAATAGATTTACAAATGCATCTGAGAAGTTTGTGCACTTCAGTAAGGTAAACAGATAGTCCCAACTTACTGAATCAAATGCTGAACTTATATCAAGACTAATAAGTGTTAAATCTTTCTTTTTTCTATTTGCAAAATCAATTAATGTTAAAGTTCTTCTTATATTATCAAAAGTATTTCTATTTACAATGAAGCCTGTCTGATCTATATCTATAATGCCGGGGGTGATTGTCTTCAATCTATCAGCAAAAATACTCATAAACATTTTATAATCAACATTAAGTAATGAGATGGGCCGATATGAAGTACATCTAGTTGGATCTTTATTAGGTTTTAAAATTGGCAAAATAAATGTATATTGCCAAGATGGGGGGGGTTATTAACTCAGTTTGGGCCAAAATAAAACCTTATGTATTAATGAATATGTACTTTTAGAAAGGATTTTATATATCTCTGGTATAATACCATCATTACCTGGTGCTTTGTTTGATTTAAGCTTATTTATTTGTGTAATAACCTCTGTATATGAAATACTTTTGTCCAATAGTTTAATCTGTTGTTTATTAAGCTTTTTATTCATGTTTGTGGTTATAAACTCCTTTATTTTATCTTTAGGTTCCATGTTAATGTTATTATGGTTAATTTTGTGAAAGTGATTTCTAAATTCATCTAGTATTTCTGGTATACTAGAAACATTCTTCTTTTCCTTAGAGAAAAGATTTCTTTGATATGGTTTTGTTTATTCGACCTTTTTGTTTTATTTTTAAGTCTATGTAAGTATTTGGGGCTTATTGAATAAGACAAAACTTGTATTTCTCTAAAGTTATTTTAACTTTATGAGTTAAAATTTCTTTGTATTTCTCATTTAGTTTGTTTATTTCTTCAATAACTTTCTTGTCCATAATATTTTCTTTATTATTAAGTTTATAAGAGTCTAATTTACTTTGAATATCTAACAATTCCTTATCCCAAGATTTCCTTTTATTATTATACCATCTGATACTTTGTCCATATAGATATGATTTTAAGGCATCCCAAACATAGACAATGGAGACTTCAGGAGTATTATTTATGTCTAAAAATGTTTTACTTCTGAAAGTATATATTCTTTATAGTCTTTTAGTTGAGTTAAGTATGCTGGTATCTTTTTGATCTGAACATTATGAGTATTTTTTATTATGAATTCAAAAACAATTGAATTATGATCAGATATAGGACATGAAATGATTTTGGAATTAATTAAATCTGTTACCATCTGGTTAGAAATAAAGACCCTATCTATTTTTGAATAAGTTTTGTATCTGTTAGAAAAAAAGGTGTATGGTAATGAATTTGAATCTATCTGATTATTAATATCATTCAAATGACAAGAATTAGGAAAATCATTTAAATGTTTTGCATTAGATGTAATTCTTCTTTTTCCTATAATGGTAGTATCACTTTCATGTAGTATACAATTAAAGTCACCAGCTAAAATAATATCTCCTATAAAGAATGATATGATCTTATCAAGATGATGCTTCACTGTATTAATATCAATTCCAGGTATCCAATATACATTAATTAAAGTGTAAGTCTTCCCATTAATTTGTATTGTAACCATACAAAACATTCCTTTGTCATCCTGATAAGACTTAATGGTTTTAGGAATGGGCATACTTTTATTCCATAAAATAGGCACTCCTCTTTTTTTCTGAGTGTGCTCTGAACTAACCAATACTGTATATTTGTTTGTGGCTAGTTTATCAATATCTTTTTTCAAGAGATGGGTTTCTTGCAGGAAGACTAAGTTGGCCTTATGTAAATTATTGTATCTTATTAGGCTTGCCCTTTTACATGGATTATTCAATCCATTAATGTTTAAAGAAATTCCTTTTAAAGATGTCATTTGGCATTTTTAAAACTTAAGAATCTTATGATCAAAATAACAAATAACAACATAAGTAATGTTACATCTCCTCCTTTAGGTGTACCTTTAAATATAGCTATATTTATTGAATCTCTTATGGGATTTTGTATAGGATTCAATTTTGTTTGTAGTGACAATGAGTGTACAAAATATATTGTGGATGTCAAAACTATATACATATAACAATGGACAAGTGAAAATAATGTAAGGATTAAACCTTGCATCCAGCCTGGAGTTAAAAACTCCAACTTAGAGTAGTATTTACCACTCAAGTTAACCCCTACCCTAAGCAGCAGTACCTCAGCTACCACCTTATCAATTTAATACTGGTTATATTTAACTTAAATTAACAGCTTTCAATTCAATTATCTAGCAAGACAAGACTACACATTTGATAAAACAGCATCATATAAACTAAAATAAACTTTTTTTTTTTAAACTATTCATACTACTATATACATCTATGTAATATAATACACTTGTATTCAAATAGCATTCAAATAATCTTGATATTAGGAACCAAGAGGAGAGAGAGAAATAAAAGATGTGAAAGAGGGAGAGAGAGTGAAAGAAAGAGAGAGAAAAAAAAGGAAGGCATATTTACATATTAATTTATTCAAAGTATGTAAAAATAAGTTCTAACATTCATTTAAATCAAAAACTTTGGCTAATATGGTTCAGACATTACATATATTAAGATGCATCTATTTTCTGTCATGTAAATGCAGTCAACAGCTTCCAAAAAAAAAACTTGAATTGCTTGCATATGAGCATTTTACTCATACTCATTATTGTCAATAGAATAAAATATTATATTTATAGAAATTGTTATAAATCATACTGCATAGTTATGCAAATTCTCAGAAACACTTGCATTATTGTAAAAAAGCCATCTGTATTTTGTATGTCTATACTACTGCTTTAAAATATATCACATGACAATTTCTTCCAGAATAGAGTTATAAAGTTATTTATGCTTGTCAATCAGATGAATTAAATGAGTTATAGTAATGTATATGTTTGGAACATAAGTTTTTAACACAGATTAGTATGCTGCAGTCAAGTAGATTTTCAAAAACACTTGAATAAATGTTTCATTTTCTATGCCTTCTAAAATAAGACATTTACTTACTACAAGAAACTGCATCATTTAAAATCATTATAACTGACATATTTTATGAATTATAACATAGATATTTAAGTAATTATATAAAATAACTCACATTTAAATGTTAAAGAGTTCATTTTCCTTCACATAGTCGCATTTGCATCAGTTCTACTTCCTGGTAGAGTGTTCTTCCTGACTCTGCGATGTGTCAGTGTGATATCTGGGTCAAAGGTCAAATTGACTGCTTTCAGCTTCTCTGTGAGAATTCTGAGAGTTGAAGCTTTTAAAACAACTCGAGGACACTGTTCATGAGGTAGCCCACATCCCAGATTGTCTCCCTTAACATTTTGGCGGAAACTTGTTAAAACTAGTGACAAACATTCATTTAGCAGTGTAAATGCATCTAAACATGACAAAACCTTTGTGATGTATTTTACAGGTTATTACAGCCTCTATGTAAGTGAAATTAAGCCCAAAGTTATTAATAAGTAATAAAACTCAATATTTTTGTCCCAACTCAATTTTTATGCAAATCTTATTATTTACTGTGTCTATATGATCAAAAGCATTTCTATATATTAATATGAAAATAATAAAGAGAAAGAATAAAGAAAAGAAAAAGAGAGTAGAAAATAAAAGAGTGTAAAGCAGAAATAAAAAAATGTAAGAGAAAGCTATAAGAAGTATATACAATGGAATATTACTTACTGTTTATATTAATAGAGTTAAAAATAAAACATATTGTTTACTATTATTTAGTTCTAATTATTATTAGTTAAAGCATGACAGATTATTTACAAACAAGCATAAGCAGTATAATCAAGAAAGTATAATTAGGAATAGCATTTGAAGAACATATAAACTTTTTACAAGGAATAAATATGTTATTATTCCATTTATCATATTTTCATTACTCTTCTCTCCCTGCCCTCCCCCACCCTTTACCCACTACATAATCTAAATAGAATGTCATTGTTTAAACAAAGAAAAGAAGAAAAGGAGAAAAAAAGAGAAAAAATGTATCAAATTACTGACCTTACTTCTCTTTTTCAGAAAGAGAAACAAATTGAATAATGGCTTGTTATTAGTTCCTCAGATATTTTGACTGTTTATGAAACAAAACATTTCTTTGCACACAGAGAATAACTTTGATTAAATCTTTTTCAGAATATTTGTGGCTTTCTGGAAATGCAGGAACTATATTTAAAAAGATTAATAATGAAGTAAAATGATGAGAGAAAAAGAAAAAAAACATAGAACAAATCATTTGTTTTTTAGTCTCTTCTTCTTCTCTGAAGTCTTCCACGAAGTTTCAGTTGCCAGTCTCTTTAATGAAGGACTAGCCCATTCCATTTCCTCTATTTTATCCAAAATCTTATTTTTTGATAAACAGTAAAGCAGAGTCTAAGTCATCAAAAATTTTAGGACCATCAGGAAGGAAGATTTTTAGCTTGGCAGGAAACAGAAGGTATGTTTTAAACTGTGCTTTTTAAGCTCCCTTATTAGTGGCAGAAAAACTTTTCTTTTAGCTATTACCAAGGAAGAATAGTCATTGTCAAAACGCACAGTTGTCTCATTAATCTTAACAGGAGCTTTAGCCCAAGCAGATTTAAGAACCATCTCTTTATCAAAAGATGATAGAAATCTAACTATAACTGATCTAGGATAGTTTTTGTTAGAGTTAGTATTAGCTATAGATCTATGTGCTCTTCGATACCAAAAGAGAATGCTTCTGGTAAGTCTAAAGTTTTAGGGAGCCATGTTGTTAAAAAGAAGTAATATTGTTACCTTCAATATTTTCTGGCAGTCCAAAAATCCTAATGTTATTGCCTAGATCTATTTTTCAGGTCATCCAGCTTTGTTTGTAAATGTGTATTTTGTTTCAGCAGAAACTCAGTGTTGATTTCCTCTTCTTGGATTCTATTTTCCATGTCATTCACAGCTTCTTCTATGCCTGTCATCTGGATCTTCTGTTGTTGCAGGTCTATATGTAACAAGTCTATTTGTTTTGTAGTTTTTTCTATGAAGGTATCTATTTTAGTATCCATTTTATCCATCTTAGCAGTAAGTTGCTGGATTATAGTTATCAGAGACTGAAGTTCTTTCTTGATGCTGGAGTCTTGAGAATTTGTCTTACTGGAACTCATTTCAGACTGATAAACTGACAGGAAAATGTCCAAAGTGATTTCTGACAGGAATATTGTTAAAATTTCCTTTCTTTTTTGGATATAGTTCAAGAACTATATAAAACAAACATATTTAGAAAGAAAATTACTTCAAAAATTAATTTTTTAAGCAATTAATTCCTGTCAGTGTAATGAAATTGGTGGAGCTGAAGAAATCTGCTGCTATCCTGTGTTCATCCTTGGCCACCCACCTCTGTAGCTTTGATTAGTACAAATATATTGTCTTGAGTAGGCTGTTAATAAAGCCACAATGTTTACGTCAGACAGAACATGAGTATGATCATTACTTATCAGCTGGATTACAAACATTAACCACATATGACTGAATTTTCTTTAGCATCTCTAAGGGCTGTTAAAATCAGGTCTTGTGCTAAGGGTATCAGAAAGGTGGTTAAAAAATGAATCTCCTTCTCAGTTTTGGAGTGCTAATGTCACATTCCATACAACATTAAAAAGGTTTAAGTGGAAACATATTACTTGGATCCAGAAGAGGTGCCCTGTTTTGCTTTGTAAGCAGTAATATCTGTCTACTATAAAGAACCATCAATGCTGTGTGTTCTACAGAAAGTCTTTGTTATACAGGCTCTTGATGCATATAGGAATAATGGGTCTTCTTTCGGCTTTTCCCAGTTAGGGGTCGTCACAGTGGAACTCCGGTCCGCTAATGATTGGCAGTGGAATTTACGGTGCCGAGTTGCCAACCTGAGGCCCAACCTTCAAAGAAGGCACACCCATTCACACTTGCACCTACCTGCATGTCTTTAATGTTGCACATATAGGAATAATGGGTCTAAAACTCTCTTTATACAAAAAAACTTCTGCAAGACAGTAGCAAGTGAAATTGCATTTTTCTTGGATGTCATATTCTGTTGAAATACTGAACTGCTTTAGAGTCATATATAGCTGTTTTCTACAAATGCTTATAAGGGAAAAATTGCCAATAGCTGCATAAAGATTTTAGAACATTTTTCTGAATGGGATGTTAAGCCTCTTGTAGTCATTTTATCAGTCTACTTTGTTAAAAACCAACATAATCACTTTCCCATGTTAATGGCCTATGTCTTTATGTTCAGGTACCAAAAAGATAGGCATTTTAGGACCTGACAGCCTGTATTATCAGAAATCATTATTAGTTATACTACTAACTCAGGTGCAATATTTTTTTCAGCTGTTGCTGCTATGTGTTTTTCACCCATAATGTTGTACATGGTTTGTGTACAATACTATTACCTGAACTTTGCTACTAGATGTGTATTTTTAGTATCTTGACAAGTGTGTGTTTCTAAGAAAATATGTAGCTATATACTTAAGTGTAGAGTTGATTTATAAGATGGTGGTAGTATTATATGTTTCAAATTATGTTTTTCTATGTAGGTGATTTCTTTTTTGTCTGTCCCATTATGAGCTGATTGCACGGAATCTCGTTTAATCTACATGTGTGTAGATCTAATGAAAATAAAGTTACTTCTGACTTTTTGACTTTTCTTTTTTGACAGAGCAGTTTCTGCTAAGCTTGAAAATATATTCATCATAATATGCAGTTTATACAATATACACACCTAAGAAATAGTACTTTCCATGAAACTACTTATTCGGCACTTTCTATTTAATGCAAAAGTTTACTTATTTGAGAAAGCAAGATCATATAGCTAAGAGTTAAAAAAATGCATAATGCAGCTATGGAAAACAAATTGACATGGTTCATCAATTTAAATGTGCTGCCAATGGTAAACATGCATGTACCTAGGAAGTTTAATATTAAACTGAACAGTAAAACATCATATTGGCACCTCACAATAAAAATTAAAAGTTAACAACATTTTTTACCTAAGAATACTCAAAATTATTTGAACAAGCTTTCTGTCTTCCTATAGTGTCAGTGGTATAGTTTGTGCTAATCTCTATGTAGCAGTCAGTATATATGTATATACACTCGCTTGCACATACACACACATACACACACACACACACACACACACACACACACACACACACACACACACGCACGCATGCACGCACGCACGCGCATGCACGCATGCACGCACACACGCACATATGCGCATACACATACCTTGCATATGCATTTTTGCAGAAGGTATAATAAAATGACTGCCTCCCCTCTAATGTGTATTAAATCAGTACCATAAAATCTCATCTCCCAACTTTACTTTGTCTCATTCTTAAATTTCCAGCAGCATACAGTATAGTACTTTACAACTGCAAATAAAAAGACTGAAAGTCACCTACTGGTGGTTTGTACATCACACTAATGACAGACTATAAGGAACTTTAATAAAGCTAAGATTGAGCTATGGAATGGATTATTTTTATTTATTTATTTTACATTTGTTAACCAGTATAGTCCGAATGGACAGCAAGTGTCCATTTTTAGCGAAGTCTCAGGGAGAAAAACTCCAACACAATTAGATGAAAGAGAATACAGTTTACAACATGAGATAAAAAGTTGCAGATTACTTTAATAGAGTATAAAAAGTTACAGGATGGTTACAATAAGTCAGAACATACATATAAGTTTGCAGGTGGATGTCATAATATAAAGATATTTCAGTTAATAGCAATGAGTATTCTTTTATTGGATAAAAGATGAACATTTTTATACAGAATGAGCATGGCAGTTTGCAGTATTCCACTGAAGGATGAATGAACAGATGATTATTTGTACAAATATTTACAATATTTACAGTGAGCATTGAGATGCAATCAGATGAATATTGTGCAGTCTAAATAGTAACCCTGACAGAGCAAGCACCTGAGTTGCTAAAACGGTTTCCCTATAGTATGTTGTTTTATGGTGGATTGTTACAGAGTCATAAGCAGTTGGAGTAGAGATATGGTTTTAGGACAGTCTTAAAGGATGGTGTAGAATTTACAAGTCTAAGGTCAGGAGGAAGGTTGTTTCAGGTCTTGGCAATTTTATGAGCAAGAAGAGATTCCCCTGAGTTGTTTTTGCAAGAGATGGTTTCAATTAAGGCTTTGTTGCTAGAGCGTAGTTGTCTATTACGATTGTGGAAGTTAAGGAGGTTATTCAGGGCAGGTGTTTTTTCAGGGTAGTACAGTATTTGGCGGGCTAAGTTGAGCTGGTGATATTTTAGCAAGTTGGGGAAATCTTGCCAATGTAGGGTTTGTAGGACATGACGATGGGAATGTGATTTGGCACTGGCGGCGAATCTGAGAATTTTGTTGTTGCAGGTGGAAAGTTTAAGTTAGCTTTATTTAGGTTTGTTAGTGAGGGAGAAGCATATAGCAGTGTGGACAGAAGATGAGTTCTAGCTATAGCAATATGAGATTTTGAGGTAAAGTACCTTTTGCATCTATAGAGGGAGCCTAGTTTTTTGTGGACATTAGAGATAGTTGTTGATATGTGTTTATTAAATTTGAGTTGTTGGTCAATGATCATTACTAGGAGTTTTGCCTCAGAGACTGGGATGATTTGGGTGTTATTGGTGGAGAATATGGAAAAGGAGAGGTTAGTGGGTTTGGTGGGTGGAACAGCATGAGTTGGGTTTTTTGGAGTTAAGTATACATTGTGAGTTATTGAGCCAGTTCTCAATTTCACTGAAGGATAGTTGGGCTTTTTGCTGAAGAAGTTGGATGTTGGGTGCAGAGAATATAAGGGTTGCAAGTTGTAAAAAAAAAAAAAAAAAGAAAAACAGTTAGCTTCCCCAGTTAGTAAGTACAGTACTCGGGGTGATTAGTGTTTCCCTTATATATCGCCTGCAAGATACTACACTCCTGAATGGGCTCAAGCCCTTGTGGTTCACGTAGCAAACTTAACCAAGTCACCTGATCTCCTGAACTCCAACTGCATTGCCTCACCTCAAAGTCCATCATGATGATGTGATACTACAAGCCACTTAGCTATGAAACAACTAATTAAATAAATAAAACAGAAAAATCAAACTAATGAAGCAGTTTTAATAGTTTTCAGCAAACATTTACATTTTTAAGTTTTCTTTTAAAACAAAACACCTATTGCAGTATATCTTCTTCTTCTTTTGGCTTTTCCCAGTTAGGGGTCGCCACAGTGGAACACCTGGCTGCTCATGATTGACAGTGGAGTTTTTATGGTGTCAAGTTGTCAGCCCAGCACCCAACCTACTACAGAAGGGACACACAGACACACTCACGCCTAGGGCCAGTTTAGAGTGTCCAATCAGCCTACAGCATCCACGAGTGCAATATGTTTACTTCACCAGTTGCTCTGTACAAATCATGTACACAAGAAGCCAACTTGGAATCTATGAAGGTAACGTAACTAAGGATAGACTTTGGAAAGTCCTGAAAAAATAGATACAGTTGAAAAATATGCTGTACAATGCAACTTCCTCAAAAAGTACAATATATCTTTCAGCTGTATCTATTTTACCATTTGCTATGCTGAACCCACTCATTTCAGTAGGAGAAGCAGTTTCTATAAATGAGCAGAGTTTATGTACACAGCTCAGTGGTATGCAGTTACAGTCTACTCAATAGAATGGCTGTCAGCAGTTGCTGAAATTGTATAATAAGTAATTAGAGAGGCCTACAGCAGGGCTGTCGTGGGATAGCAGGATTCAGAGGCATGTTATGTTTGCATATCTTTTAATTACATTAAAGCCAAGCAGTGCAACTCTGTCAAACTCAACAGAGCACGACGCTGATTTCCAAACCTTTTTATGCATGCTTATCTATGTCCACACGATTGTTCATAATAATAATAATAATAATAATACAATTCTTTAATTAAAAAAAAATTATAACTGTAGAACACTTTCTATGATGTGTAACTGAAATCCATCTTTGTGTGCACTTAATGCGTTCACTTATAGACTCATGTCAAGTCCTTAAGGTGAGGCTTTATATCTTTGGGGTGCATCTAACATTTTCTACTTGCATTTTAAAATATGCAGTTATGGAGTAAATCTACATGTGTATTAATACTGCCCAATGTAGTAGTAGAGCACTGTTTCATCTAATCATCTCTACCTGTTTTATACGTCTGAAAACATACTCCAGTGGTATGCATTACACAGCTGTACAGTTATCTAACACATCCCTCTGGACATGCGCTATAGCTGTCCACTGTGAACCCTGGCATACTTTTTTGCTTATATACTATTTATACTTATTCTTTCTGAGAAACATATGTTTTACATTTACACTTGGGCTACAATAGGTGGGACAGTGCAAGATATGGAACAAACACTTAGAGCAAGAGTTAGTCTAGAAATAACTTGGTATTTCTCCAAGTTAAAACAAAAAAATACTTTTCATTCAGTTAATTTAAGAATAACTTTTCACACATCTACTGTCTGATGTACAGTAACATTGGAAGAAAATAATTATTTATTTTAGGTTGGATACAGGTGACACACAGGGCACTAAACTTTACCTTCTGGATAAAACAGATGTAAGAATACTTTATTTCAGACTTGATATAAGTAGATGGAATTGCTTTGTAAGTTTGTTGAATAAACAGTGATTTTCATCACTTGCACTGAAATTTGGGCACACCTTAGCCACCCACATGAAAAAGCAAAGTTGCAAATACCTTTACGTGCCTAAACTTGTCAGTAGCCATGGGCAAGAATACTTAGATTCCATCCTCTCTCCAAGCCTCTCGTACTTCTAAAATAGTTTGTTCATTCATTGCTCCATGCCTGACACATATAAATAAGGAGGGAGGTAGTCACAAGGCTTAAAGAAGATTTATACTATGCAGATCTCTCCCAAGGGTATAATCAAAGACATACTAATTACTGGATTATGTATGTGTGTCTGTATGTCTCTTTACTTCTTTGTATGTTTCCGTCTCTGTCTCTCTTTCTCTGTCTCTATTCATTTGAATATCATGTGTGTGTGAGTGTGTTTGTGTGAGTGTGTGTGTGTGTGTGTGTGTGTGTGTGTGTGTGTGTGTGTGTGTGTGTGTGTGTGTGTGTGTGTGTGTGTGTGTGTGTGTGTGTGTGTGTGTGCGTGTGTGTTTCTATGTGTGTCTGTGTGTTTTCTTTTCCAGCGATATTACTGGGGTATCCTTTCTTGTTTTATCAGTCACATAAGTTGTTGCACTGCTCCCCATGTTTTTAATATGTTTTTCTAACCTGTTTGTGTATGCATGCTATTATACATTATTTAATTCACTGTGAAACAGTATATGAGATGGAAATGTACCACCCTGTGATAATTTATTGATATCATATTGTTTGGAGTTGTTCTCTTTGTTCTTGCAGTGTACTATGGTATGCCTAACTGAATATACTGGGATAATACAATGCAATAAATAGCATGTGGTGTACCAGGCACATGACTTGTTGGCAAAGCAATTAATATTGCTGCATCACCCCCCCCTCCCCCAGTTCAGTACTCATTTGGTTTGCCTTTCATGTGGGTTTGTATGTTCCTTATGTATATATATATATATATATATATATATATATATATATATATATATATATATATAAATATACAGTTTTCCATTGGGTTCTCTGTTTTTTTCTGACATATCAATACAAGTTTGCATGTTGACTGATAATGCCAAATTGTCCCTATGTGCATGTGTTACAGTGGATGTGTGAGTACATATATGTCTTAGGATGGACTACCATCCAGTCTTTGGGTGGTTCCTGTGTTGTGCTCATTGTCTTGTGGGAGAAGATCCAACTTCCCACATTCCTAAAAAGCTTCCCACATGCCTATAAAGGATGTAAGAGGCTATAGTATACGGATGGCTGGATAGATAATACCGGGCTCTAATAACAGCCTCGGTACTGAAAAAGAGCATGATAAGTTTTTTTTATTGTTCTTCCATACAGACGTTTTCTTCTTTTAGAACCAAAGTGCAAAGTACACTCATCCACAGACTTAAATGTTCCAAAGGCACAACTTTAGAACTTGCATTTTAACGCCATCAGATAAGTGCATGACCAGAATGTGTCATCCTAAAACATGAATGATGCTTTAAGATCTGTACTGTAAATGTACATCCATTTGTCTCAAACAATTATTTTGTTTTTTTGAAGCCCAATGATGCTACTTTACAGGTGTATGCATATTTAATACACATTTGGAATTGGGATTGGGCAGGAGTTATCAAAGATCTAAAAGGCCCTCTGCAGGTTTCAAAGTGGCACCATATTGAGATTCCCTAATCTCCTTTTTATGTACTTCCTCTGACTGCTTGTACCAAGAATTTCCATGCTTGGGGTCCTCAATCAGAAAGATTAAGTCAAGACAGGCATCAGGGAAGGTGGAACAGTTAAATAAGGAGGAGCTCCAGGACACAGGTGACTGCAAACAACCACAGTAGAAACAACTAACTAACCAACTAACCAACTAACAAACTCACTAACTAAATAAAAGTGCAGTATAATAACCTCAACAACCAGCAATATCACCAGCACCCAAACCTCCATTCCCATGAACAGAACTAAACTGAAACAAGTACTCTAGACAAGCAGCTTGGGGGTGGTTTTCTACACACTTACTGATAAAAATATGTTTTTTTTATTTCCCACAAGGCATTCCTAGCAAATTCTAGACAGTTAAGATGATTGTCAGTATGATTTTGCCAGCTAGGTGACTAGGCAACAAGACTGTTCTATTCTTAGTAGCTGGGCACACAAATGTCCACTGCCATGTTATGTAAAACTTGACCTCTAAGGTTTCTAGGGGTCTACTTTAATTAACCAAAAGCTGATTCCAGCGAATGCAAATCCATCGACACATATACATTGAACCGCAAAATGAGAGAACTCACAAAACCGCAAAACTCAAAATACCGATTTGTCATACTCGGCCAACCCCACCGCCCGAAACACACTACCCACCCAAACAAAGTAAATAAACCACAAACATACACCATCCAAAACCCTACTTCTAACCCTACACTAAACCCCACATACACTACTATCTATGCACTCTCCTTAACCCCTCCCTAACCCTAAGGTTCGTAACTACCGCGCACTTACCCTACGGAGATATACCCAAACAAAATAAATAAACCACACACATACACTAACCTCAAACCCTACACTAAACATTAAATACATTACCCATATTATATTACCTATCTATGCACTTACCTTAACCCGCACCCTAATGTCCATAACTATCGCACACTTACCTTGCAGATCTGTAGTTCAGACGGGTCAACCAAAACACTTCCACATTTCGAATTTTGCGGTAATTTCGTGGTTTTGTGAGCTCACTTATTTTGTGGTTCGATGCATTTGTGCCGATGGATTCGCATTCGCTGGAATCAGCTTTCAGTTAAATAAAGTAGAATTGGGAACCGGTTTCTAGCCAGACTCGCATCTTTGGAGCCAGTTCTAGCTCCCCACTCTGGCTCATCTGGAAAATTCCAGAGGAACCCTTCAAAATCTGGACTCATATCACCATGCAGAAACATGTTTACTGCTCTGTGGCAACTTCTACCAGAAGATGGCTCCACAAGAATATGTGCCGTCTTTTGTTTCCCATATTTACAACATATTACCCAACCTGCTATGGTTATTCTACAGAGTAACTTCATGTTTGTGTGATGTTTATCTATGAATCTGAAATCAAAATAGTAAACAAACAGTGGTCATAAAGCTGTACCTGATACAGGCTGACAAAAAAGGTTCCTAACATTCTCTCCACCCAAGGGCCAAGGGAACGAGAGCCCCATAATTATTCCCATTGTTTTTGTTACTATTGCCTTCAAGAGATTAAGATTTACATATTTCATAAACTTATAAAGGCTAGAAATATGAAGCAATAGATCTTCTTTTATCCAAATCTGTTAGTGGCCTGTCATTACAATAGTGAAACATGAGCATGCTCATTCCCTGCTATAACTCTAAGGAATGTCTCATTTGAAATGCTTCCACATGTCCTCATTTGGTAATTGGAACTGAGATGGTGCTATTGAGATCTGGAGAATCCCTAGAGCCAAATGTGCAAAGACCCCAGCTCCCTTTTGCTCCATTTGTACTACTAGTCAACATGGCTTCTGGTCTATGCTTCCTTCTCATCCCATAACTCAAAGCACAATGACTTCTTAAAACACCACCCCGTTGATGCTGTGTTCTTACAAGCATTTTCAAAGTATGAAAACAAAATGGGTTGAGTATGGAACAGGGCCTGGAATAGAGCTAATGAACCAAGGCCCAAGGTAATCTCTGAGATCATACATAAATCTAAGGGGGTGCATTATAATTCTGGTCTCCTTTGGGTAGTGCTAGGCTGAATAAACTTGGTCAAGATTAGAAGATGATTGTTACCAACAAGGCTATGGCTATGCACTCCACCAGGCACAGACCAGTGCTTTAGTCCTCCTTGGCTTTTTATCACCCCTGGAATGTTTAAATGTTACTGTTTGGATTTTCTTAATGAGACCAATGTGGAGGGCATATGTATGTGTTGCAATAGCTGTGAAAAATGAGGTAGGACATATTTTTATGGACCGCAAACTTACCTAGAAAAGACAGGTATAGAGAAGATCACCTGCAATATAGCATCATTAATTTGGACATTAAGGTCTCATAATACCACTAAAATGATAATATTTAGGAATAGCACTATGATTTTGCTACTCTAATTTAGCTTTATTCCTCCTAGATTTACAGTACTCCTCATTAAGTTAGACCTGTTCATGAGAACGCATCTTATGAAGTAAATAAACTAAGCCTAGAGAAAGAATCCTTACCATTAACTATATAGGCTGTACTACACAAAAACCTTTTATTGTTAAAAAATAAGAAAGTGCTCCTCTTTCTGACCTTCTTCTATAAATGCCAGTTCCATGGTTTTCAATGTCCTGAAGTTGATAGGTATGGCTCTCATATTTTGCTGAGCGTCTAATTTCTGCATTTGTCTGTCAGCCCTGTTTGGGAGTGGGGTCAATCAACCACAGTGAGTCTTTTACAGTGTTACCTGCCTGACATTTTCCTCCATCATAAAAAGAAAAATGTGACTCAGTTAATGGCGAACCTCAAGACTTTTCAGAATTGTTGACAAAGCCATGCCACAGGGTGAGAGAGATCAAAATCAGGGTCACAATTACCCAGCCATCTGCATAGAAAAGGGCAGTAGTTACTTAAGCCAAACAATTCTGTAATATTAGTGGTGACCACGCTAATTAATTTAAAAGTGCATAATTCAGTAGCAAGGAGAAAATGAAAAGAGGATACCGAGCAGCTCTGCCTATTCCCTTAGAACTGAGGAAAGACAGGGGCGCAATAATATTGTTCTGCAGCTTTGTAGTTAGGTAGGCATGCAAGAACTTAGTCCAGACAAAAACACTTGGAAAAAACCTGACAACCTGAATACAACCAAACATCTAATGCTAGACAATACTATTAAATGAGTTTGTGAAGTCCTGGAAGATGACATTTACCAGGGCTACCCCTTTACTATACTCATGCTTAATGTCCAGTAGATATCTAAAAATTAGCATTATTAATCTACTTCATCAAGCCTACCTAACTCGGCCCCATCAGTTTCATCAATAGGTGTTTTAGCCCCACCAGCAATATCAGCCTTAAACGTTTAATTACATGCTCTTTTGTGAATTTTATGCCTGGGCACATCACTTGATTGGTTCCACCCAATCTCTTTAATGACTTATCTAATGGTTCCCTTCAATGACGGTATCTTCAGATCTCCATAGAAATTATTGTCAGTCAGGTGCATCAGAGGGCATGTTATCTGTATTTTCTGCATTTTCTGGGAGTTTGACAAAATAAAAGCTGAAGTGACAAGCTCTGTTTGCTTTATTTTCTATTTCATATATATTCATAATAAGTTTAGCCATCTATTCCTTTAACATTTAAAGCTTTTGATGTTACTCCTTCATAGAGTTCCTCTTTCAAAGAGGTCCTACAGGGCTGACCCATGTTTAGATTGTCTCCAAGTCATGTTCTTTATGACTATAAACACTGCAGTGCACTTCAGTGACTTTATACAGAATGGACTGAATATTTTTTGTTAGATCATTACCCCTTCCACTACTGACTGTGATGATAACTGCTGTGCCACTCTGTGACCACACTTTGACTCCACGGTTTACACACATGAATACTGAGTCCAAAAACTTACCTGGAACAAAAAGCTAAAGACATCAGGCAGTAGCATAAGCCACAGTGTGGATGAGGAACTCCATCCAATGGGTCATAGATCATACACCCTGCTAAGTAAATTGTTAACACCAAAACTCCTATGACAGATTATATCACATGTATTGACCACAGGTTGCATGATCCTCAAATGTCTTAGCTATGCTTGAATTTCAGACTTTCACTGCTTGCAATGGCGCTCACCTCCCTGCAAAGTAGTGTCACACCAGTGCTGTAGCTTAAAAAAATATAGTTTGTGGTGCAGCCTGATCTATGTAAGACTTCCATAACTTTTCACAAGATGCTTTCAAATTATCTGTGCTTTCACTGTTCCTCATTCCTAAAGATATTCTTGTTAGATGTCAGGGATTCCTTTATACCTGAATACTTTTTCTTCTTGCTTCTTCTTAAACAGACCTTTATTAGACCAAAGATGAGGACTTCAGTGACTCATAATCCTTGACGTTTGTGCTATTATTATTATTGGTATAAGGTACAGGCCAGTGCAAGGACACTGCTTCCTTGACAAATAGCCTGGAATCAAACATCTCTCTTTCTTTTTGTAATGCTTTCTGCATATGTTGTTTTTTTACCAAAGTGTCTGTTGTAATATTTAATTTAGTCTGTGTAAGTAAATGCAGACAATCATAAAGTGTCTGGTTACCGTCTCATAGACATTTATACAGGTACTTCAGTACTGAAGTAGAAAATTAAAGCAGGAGAGTGACAAAGAAACAATTCAGTAGATTCAAATATGTCAGATTTAATAAGAGCAGCCTTAGATTAAGCCATCCCTTTTTTCTAGTTATAGTCTGAAATTAAATTATGGGTAATGCATTTCACTGTACAAATTAGCATGGATGTAGTGGCTGTGCCAAGATGTGGGTAATTCAAAGACACAGAAAGCATGGCCACACAGTGGCCAAAATATCCCATTAAGCAGCACATGCTAATGATTGTATAATGGTATGGAAATAATGAATCCCAATGCAGATGAGTCATATGGATTATGCAAATGATAGAATTCAACTAGCAGAGCGATTCAGGAATGTATGAAAGTGACGTTGCTACATGGCAGTCTGTACCCATTATGAATGCACTGAATCATGTTATTTAACAGGAACAATGCCAGGAGTAACAAAAGCAGGAGCACAGTGGCACATGTTGGGAGGTGCTACTGCAGCTAATTCCCAAAGTGTTGCTGTTTGCTGACCCTAGTGCTACTGGATGAGGTACAGACAGGAGCCTGTCATTGCACCAGCTTACAGACCAACAGATTGTGAACCATTTAAAACTAGACAGGAATACTGTAAGGGATCTAGGCAAACATTGCTATGCAGGAGCAGAACTGATAGGGATGCATGTTGTGCCTATTCTTCTTAGTACAGAAGTATGTGCAACCTTAACCAGCTTAGCTACAAGCACCTTTCAGTGACCTGCAAAAGGACATGTTAGTGGATATTATAGACATAAGCCTCATGAATCTTAAGCCAGCTCTTCAGTGCAATGCAATAAAATATAAAGTAGTTTATATGGTTTCCCAGTAAAGCAGAGCAGAGAATCAACCCTATGCTGGTCTTTTACAATGTAGACCATCTCCATGAGATCCCATGATGCATAAATTGCACACGTATTCCTATTAAAGCTCCACCTGGTCTAGATGGCCTGCCATACATCAACAGTAAGGGTTTTCACTGCCTCGGGGTACAATACATTCTTAGGTAGTGTTTCCACTTCCTTACCTCCCTGGTGGTGTAATGTCTAGGGCATCATTTATAATGTGTGCATGTGGCACCTGGGCAATTCACATGATTCTCTCCATTGTTACTTGTCTGAAATATACCAGAGGATTTTACAAGGGGACTTCCCACAGTTACATACAGATACAATGCACATAAACAATATTTTGCATGTTGTATGTTGCAGACAATAGCAGATATTTCCTACAGCCCTGGTTGATAACCCTGATATGCTGCCAAAAGACCATTCAAGAAACCTCATATAACCCATCCCATTCAGAAATATGGAACATAATGGAACATGTATTCAATGTACTAAAGGGATGCTTCCAAATGCCTAAGCACCTGAGAAGGGGTACTGCATTACAGTCTAGACATATGTAGTAACATCTTTATTGTGCGTGTGCCATACTACACAATGTGGCACTGTATAAACAGCTGGAACTGAAGATGAAAATCATGGCCAGGTCTTCCATTATGAGAAGATTGGGAAATGACTGTGCAGACCATCCAAATAATAGGTAGTTACTATTAAACCCAATTCTGTGCACAGTTGGAATTTCAAATTAATTTAATTTAATTTATTCACTTATTAACTGTTTAAGTGCAATTGCCATTATGGGCTCATTTTCTTCAGCACAAGGACAGAGTGGCTAGCAAGAAAGGGACATGCTGCAATAGTACCTCAGATGAGGCAGAGTTGATCGTGATACATAATGACACTGGCAACGAAGCAGTATCTGGTCTATAGCTACGGGTCATGACACAGAGAAAAACAGAATAAAATGATGCATATGTTATCAAACCCACTCTGTTCATGATAGTGCATGGACTGGTCACTCTGTGTATCAGACATCACCACACTCATAAAGGTTGGGAAGCAGACAGGCCACAATCATTGTCATTTGTACAGGGTGGGGTGAGAGTTGACCTCAACACTAGACCCATCTTTTTGTAAGGTCATATGGAGGTTAGCACCATAATCACATACTCTGGGAGAATGTGGTAAGTTAGGTATCACATCCCTATAGTTGATGTGTTAAGCTGCTATGATGTAACCTCTGGTATTGTCCACTGTGTTAGCTTGTGATAGGGCTTGATGGCCACTTATCAGGATGAAAGTATCTATAGGCACAGCTTCCTTCTTTCTGTGCACCTAGTTATCAGTTACATTTTGCACAATGGAGAGCTTCCTCCCAATGTACATACTATAGCAATTGGTTATCAGTTGCAGTTACTACTATGCAGAAGCCCCCCTATACACACACATTTACATACTGTAGCCAAGCTTCAACATATGGAGCTCTAACCCCATACCCCTAGTGACATGCCCTTCCTATGTTCTCACTATCATTAACAACCACCACAGGATTTATCTTTGCCGCTGTCTTTATAAGTAGAACTCCTTTCTTAAAACTGAGAAGCTTCACATATACAGACACTTTTCTGAAATTCCTCTGTTTTAAGGTAATCTGGTAATAAGACGTTTTGAGCTAAATGGCTGACTCACTGCATAAAATGGATGCTTGATATGATCTGACTGGCATGCTGAGTGATGCCGCTAGCAACACCCTTTAGAAATGGAAGTACTGACCTAGGTACAGTAACTTGAAAGCAGCATTACCCTGACATATTTCACTACTGGAAGGAAAAGGTTCAGGAAAAGGAGATGGAAAATTATGGTAACCTTTTTTTAAGTACCATTGGCTTCTGTTATCTTTCCTGCCATGCATGCATCCTTAAGAATACACATTTTGCTTTCTAGGGGTGTATGAGCAGTTCCTTGAGCTAGGGGGTGGTTGCTCCTCTCCGAGCAATGGGGTATGCAGAACTTCTGACCTAGTCCACTTAATAAACAAAAATGGATTTATAGCAAATGCGTGTCACAATTGTGTCCCACTGTTTCATTCATCTGGAAGTCCAATTGTGGAAGAGGCGTAGGTGAAGTCTTGGACATCTCAGTCTATGCTGGCTGTTCTCTCTGGTGATGGGTCACCAGCAGACTCCAGGTCTGTCTGTCAGCAGGGGAAAGATAGCCACACCTTGCCGCTGGTGACCTGGAAGAGTCACTGGAGTCCTCAATACCTTTTTCTTAGGAGGGGGTAAATGTTCCACTCCTCAATCAAGAATGAGGGAGTCTCCAATGTTCTCCTAAAATTAGCTTTGGTGGTTGGTGACAGATAAGGTGGACTAGCAACAAGGAAGAGTGTCTTCTAGAACATATGGTGTGGTTGCACAACTGGCAAGAACCGCCAAATGTACTCTGAGAGATAACAATCACGTAACATCAGTCACCTGGGTAAGTGGTGCCTAACTTTGTTATCTGCTGCCATCCTAGTGTTTTCCTTTTATTATGTGTTGTTCCTCATTTCTTGTTCATTCTTTAACCTTCTTTATCATAATTTTTCTGGCTCCTGTATGAGTATATGTTTGCAGTAAGTCCACTGTCCTACCCACCTTTTTGTGTATATACCACACTTGTCTAACTGTGTCTGTATTCTGTGGTTGTATGGCTGTCCCTGCTACCTGCCATTTTCTGCTGTTCCATCTACTGCAGTCCCTCTCTACCTTAGTCACCTACCATGGTAACCCTTCTGAGTTGTCCTCTATTTGATGGTCTTTCATTTCCTACTTTCTTGTCTACCCCATTTCCTTTGCACTTATATGGTGAACAGGGTTGATACTTCTGCTGTGCATATTCACATGGATGTATCTGTTGGCCTGATAGAAGACCATGCATTACCTAATCACATTTCCGTGTCTTGTTCATCACATTGGTCACTCATTTTACTGTAGCACTTGTGCTGTCTGTCCTAGCATCTCTATGCCCCTCTTTAGTCCTGCAGTTCTTTGTTCAAAATGTCAGCTCTTTTCACTCCCTAATACATATCTTATTAGCTGTGTGGCTCCTCACACAGTGACTTCCTTAAAAATGAATAATTCCTAAAATATTAACTGAACGATTTGGAGGAACAGGTATATTTTGCAGAGGTTACTGCTGCTGTGAAACAGACTCCCCATTCACATAAAAAAAAAAAAAAAAAAAAAAAAAAATCATCCCTGTCCATTTTCGACTGCAACTAAGATCTATGGATAGGAAACTGAAAATGTATCCTAGGACTGCCCCTTGTACTATTAATGGACAGATACAGCCCCTGAATGCTTTATCATATCCATGGGTCCTCTCAAATTATCAGTGGTATGATCCCATTTATTCTCATTAGGGGTTATATATAATTATTGACCATGGGATGGGCAAGGTAAATTTATAACTAAATGGGATAGGTTATTTTGAGCAAAAAAAATTAAATTGGCTAGGCTTAAAATGGCCTACTAGGGCAGCTAGCCTAGTACTTACCTATGAACCTATAAAATAACATGCATCAGGAGCCTTTACTAAAACATCATAGAAATGTTCTAGCACCTGGGCTAAAGATTTTTAGAATCTGAAACCATAGTTTAAAAAGCTGTAATCCTATGACATCAGCAGATAATTAACCAAAACCAATCATTCTTGTCCAATTAACTTCATGATTTAGTATCTATTTTGCACATTTTTAAATGCTAGTTTTACACTAATGGTCACATTCTTTGAAGGATTCAGTCAAAGTGCTAGAATAATTTTATGATATACTTGTTATGTAGTCATGAATTACTGAGTGTAGTTTTTCTTTAGTTGTGGAATATATCGCCTTGAAAATTATCCCATACAATGCTTGATTATGAATCTTGAGCATAATCTTTGAACAATCAAATGACTTTTCAGGTTTAATTTGTCCTGATTAAAACTATGGTCTCTCAACAGACAAGTATCTTAACCACTGCTCAATAACCCATTTTTAATAATATTAATCATTATTTATCCAAACAATATAAAATTCATTCAATAGTGCATTCAATGTCATTTAATTTTAATTTTTTTTTTACTTGAAGACGTGTCTTCAAGATTTTTATTTAGTGCTTGATACAATTTAATTTTTTTATTACATTGATTTTCCTTACCATTCCTTAACGGAGTTTATTAATTATTTAATTGTATTGTATTATCCTGTAATGAATCGTGTTACTTTCTAGGACAAATTATGTCTGAAAGGGTCACATACTAATGAAATGTTATGCAGTTAAGAAAATAAAAATGAGATTGAACTACACACAGTGTTTGGGGAATTAAATGGTCATATATATAACTTTAGATTTAAGAATATATTTCCAGTTTCTGAAAGTTTTTGTCTGAGGCACAAAGGTCATCACAGAAAAGATTGCAACGTACAACAAAGTGTGACTTGAGAGGATGAGAAAGCATTAAGGTACAGTGGTAGAGAAAAAGAAGGGAATTCTACGAGAGGAACATTCACCGCCTCCTGAAAAACATACACAGTGGGCACCAGTGACAATCATCCTCTGATGAGAGATTGAATGGAGTCCACTGGAGTGTTTGGGATGGTATACTATACAATAAAGGACAAGAATCTAGTGGTGTTTGGGATGGTACATTATACAATAAAGGACAAGAATCTAGTAACTATCCTAGTACTACCTCAGCACTCCTATTGAGCTTAGATTGCAAAAGTATTTAAAATTTATAGTTCAAATCATGTGTAATTAAAAATGAAAAGGTTGGTGACATCTTATATGGCTGATAAAGTGGAAAGTGCTTTCTAATTCATGGCGGTGAATGTGCATTCTGGCCAAAGAAATATTACACAGGAGGTTTGGAACCACAGAATATGAATGACTATACCCACATCCATTTTTTTTAGTTCACGGAAATCTGTATTAAAATCTTTTTTCGCAACAAAAGTTTAACTTGAGGGCTGCAATTTGGGTTGTGGAACCAGTGTTTAAAAATGTTCTGTTTTAAATGCTGGTATGGAAAAGAGATCAGAAGTGATATGCTTTGCAACAGCTGTAAATGTGGATAGATTCTGAAAACTTACATTTGCATACTGCAAATCATTCATCTAGATCAGAGAGTACAAGTCTCCCCAAAAATGGTAACTTGTGCCAGGTTCATTTTATAATAACAAGGATAAAATGAAACAAATTGGATATTTGCAGTTTTAAGTATGCAGAACACCTGTGATGTGCTATTGAATTACGTCTCAGATGTGTATGCGCCCAGTGATATTCATCAGCAGCGTGTGTGTGTGTGTGGGTGAGCGCACATGTGTGTATGTGATATGCACATATGTGTGTGTTCGCATCTGTGTATCTGTGTGTGTGCATGTGGCTATGTGTCTGTGTCTCTGTGTATGTATACCCACGTGTGTGTGTGTGTGTGTGTGTGTGTGTGTGTGTGTGTGCATCTGTGTCTGTGTATCTGTGTGCATGCATGTATATGTGCACAGCAACATTTCATTATGAACTGTTCTGACCATTAAAGGTCAGGTCCATGGTCCTAGAAACATTCCCATTCACACAGTCTCCAAAAGCAAACATTTATGTTACTAATT
Source organism: Protopterus annectens (assembly GCF_019279795.1). NCBI lineage: Eukaryota > Metazoa > Chordata > Ceratodontiformes > Protopteridae > Protopterus > Protopterus annectens. The sequence continues at coordinate 990,779,319 of NC_056747.1, forward strand.
TTAGCTTTGTCATTCAGTTTAAGTGTTAAAGTGAGCGAAGAATTTTGAATCGCACTCCTGTCTGATCTAGCTTCAGAATTATTTTTCATATGTTTATATCCTTTTTTTCATGCTTGGCATCCTAGCATAAGCAGGCATTAATCAGGCAAATGAGGACAATTTTAATTTATTCTGAAATAATAGTGACACATGATTGTATACTGGTGCATTTCACCTTACACATGAAGTGCAATTTTCCGTTGATTAAGGCAATGTTATCAGTTTCCTCTGGTGCATTTGTAGTCACTTGTTTGTTTAGTACTCATCCAGCACTGTTCTACGTATTCTAACTATATTGCATTTATTTATTTATTTATTTACATTTATTTACCCGGAAATTCAGACTGGATGCAGATCTTTTTTCAGTGGATGCCCGGGAAGAAAAGCATTAAATAGATAAACACTTGTACTTCATTTTGAGATCTTAATTTATTCATTCTTCAGAACCTTCTGCTTTTGTAGTTAATGATCATGTCAATGGGGGAGATATAGCAGTGACACATGGCCAATCAACTAATTGAATAGAATGCTAGTGTATCACAGGGAGGATATGCACTCAGACATGGAATGCACATTTACAGACCATTTGGAGGCTCACCAATTTAAATGTGGCAAGTGTTTTAGCAGTCTGGGAAAAATCAGAGCACCCATCAAAAAAATCCATCCAGGTACGTAGCAGATTTACAGAATATGGAAATAATGCACTCCATCTAAGAGTCAAACTAGAGGATTAAGTACTGAGACAACAATATCAACCACCAAATTGCTGTGTGACACTAATTGTAGCCAGCTGTTTAAGTCACTACATGACCTATATATTTCTGCCATACTAATCTGCTGTGACAGAATGGGTAAATATTTACAGTTTGAAGTCTAGCAGTTTAATAGAATTATGGTTATGAGCTGCTAATAAGCTGCAGCCTGTAGTTCTGGGTTTGATTCCTTCAGTTTTCATTTGCTTACTCTGTGACTCTAAGCACATCACTTAACCGGACTGCCTCTGAGCCTAGTGAATATAGACTGTATGCTGATTATCGATACATAAATAACTGAACATTTGCTTCCTCTGTTTACCTGTAGAGCTTTTCTCCCTAGGTATACAATATAACGGGTCTATATCATATGAATAAATTACACAAAGTGGGGACTGCACCCCCCACCTCCCACTAAATATGTAGTCCAACTCCAAGATCAGACTACAGTGAGGAAAGGGCAAATATCCCATTCTTCACTGTACCGCAATCTCAGAAAAAGTACTTCAAGGTCCAGTATGTTCATAGATTATAGATTAGTAAGCCATTTTAAGCCTATCCAATTATCCCTTGTGAGACTCAAACCCTGCTCCTTGTGTTTGTAAGGCAAACACCTTAACCATTAAGCCACCCTCGCACCCCATTTGACTTATATGATATAGACCCAATACAACTGGACAACATCCCAATTCAGCAAGCTAGCAAATCAAACCAAACCAAACAAAAGTGAATACATTAATTAAAAAATGCATGCCACTTCAAATGTTTCCAAAAATGTTTTGGTTATGTATATTTGCAAAATGAACTCCTAAACAATTTATTAATTGGAAAGTGGTGGTGAAACAAAAAAAAAATACATACTTAAAGGACCATTGTTCATATGAGGACAGAAAACAGAAAGCTGCTGGGGAAAGTCAGATGATATGATAAATACAGTTTAGTTTTTCTTAATCAATGTATGCATTGTTGTTTTATTCTGTATCAAGAAATATAACTGAAACAGGATAAAGAAGAGAGAAAAATTGTACCCCAAATTATTTTATATATACAAAGTCCACAGTTATGTAACAGTAGTTTAAAGGAAAACTGCCACTACAGTATATCATCAGCATGAATAATATAAGTCAGTGCGGTTTCAATAAACCAGTATGAAAAGAATTTGAAGTATAGCCTCTCATGGGAATTACACTTAGTGCATGAGATAATCAATGTGCACAGAAAGTATACAGGGGATTTATATATTTAAGTGAGTTAATAGTTGGTGATGTACCACTTGATTGAAATACAAAACCTTACATGAGATCAAATAAATTGTCATATTAAGTAAGATGGTGCACAGGTCAAATACTCATGCATGGAGGGTGTGGAGGCATGACCACCACTTCACCCAACCCTACCAATTTTAAGTTTTGTCTTTCATGTCTTTAATCAAGTAGCCTTTCACTGAAGATGGGTTTGTACAATTATGCCATAATCCTGGGTGATAGCAAGAGAAAAGTAGTAGTTCTTGTTTACACAGATGCTTTAGGAGAGCTCTGCCTGAATACTGTGCAATTATGAAAGAGATACCAGGCTCTGTCTTTTTGGTACAAATATTTCTAATTAGGGCTAGATCAGTAAGCATTTGTAGGAAAGCACTATTGAAGTACTGCACTGCACAGTCCAACTGAAGAGTTTTTTAGAGGTGCCCAGTCATATTGTTGAAGAAGAGTATTAAATAAGGTAGGAGAAAAGTGTTTTGAAATGAAATGTTACAGGAATTGTGTGTATGCTTAGCTAATATTGGATTTGTTTGTTAAAATCCAGTCAAGAATGAATCACCTGTTGGTGTGTTCTTGATCCATGTGGGGTGGTTAACTTTTTCACAGAAATTGTACAGGTGTATAAAGTTAGTAGGGGAGTTAGAAGCACAGGTAGTCCAGTCAAGGTTAAAATCTCCAAGTATAATGATTTCATGAATGAAGTTGCTACAGGCCCATTCAAGGATGTTTTCAATATTTTGGAGGTTATTAGCAGGGGGTAGGTAGATCACTATAAAGATAACGGACTTATGATTATTCATATCTAGGCATGCTACTGAAACTTCTGAGTTAGGGATATCAGGTGGAGTAGAGTTACTTTGTGCCAATTTAAGATTGTCTTTAAACAAAATGGCAATCCCATCACCACATCTAGATACTCTATCAGTTCTGAGGATGTTAAAACCATTGGGAAGAAATTCTTCAGATGGAATATGAGGCTTAAGCCATGTTTCAGTAATGACAGCTATATCAGGGGAGTAAAGGGCAATAGCAGCATGAAATACATGTACTTTGCTTATCAAGCTTCTGAGTTAACGTTAATGATGAGAAGGTCAGAGTTACTTTTTTTCAGTGGCAGATAGAGTTAGGTGTGGTGTTAGGGGAGGTGTCAGAATGTGGAGTGGGGGTAGAGAATGTGTCAAGGGTTGGGCCTGGATTAGGAAGGATGTCACATTGGAGTTTAATATGGGTAAGGAAATGGAGGCTAAGACATCTTAGTTTGGAAAACAGACTGTGATATATATATATAGTGTAGTAGCAGAGCTGTGGGTTTAAAGATATCTAAGAGAGAATAGTAGAGTAGGGAAGGTGTTGAAAAGGTATGGAGAGATATGAACAGTAGGTTTGTCATGATGCAGGTCCTCAATTAATGGCAAGGTAGGGGAAATGGTTGTTTGTAAGACAGTATGATTGAAGGTGGTTGTATAAAGGGCAAGGATTAACAGAGATAGAAGGACAGGGAAAGAAATGACAGGTTTTATTAGAGGCATAGTAAAGAAGGTAGATTGTAGTTAAAGTCAGGGGTGATAGATTGTAGATACAGTAAAGAAAATCCTATGTAGAAAAGTCAGAAAGGGGACTTGACATAATGGATAAAGTGAGATTGAAAATTGTATGTGGATTGCTGATTGGATGATAAAGAGAAGAGGAGAGCCTGCCTAGGAATAAATTAAATTGATCCTGGGGTGGTTGGGAATGGGGGTAGGGTAAGGGAATGGAGTGAGTCTGAGCGCAGTGAGGGTGAACAGAGAGGGCAGCACATGGAGATAGCAAAGCGATATCAGAAATGAACCTCCAGAATAAAAACTATCAGTATTGGTGTAGACACTAACCAGGTAAATCAGGAATAAAGGAAAAATGGTATAGGATGGCTTTACAATAAAGACGAATTAAAGAAAGTACTTGCACTATTTTTTGAATGTCAAATAAGAATTTCATGCACTAGTCTGTGAAAGTCTAAGGGAAAAGCTCAGTAGTAAAATAGGGGGTCAAATGTATCTTTTTTTCTTTAGGGAATTATAAGCCCTGGGTCCAAATATGCTTCTGAGGAACAGGGTCGCTAAACTACAAGATGTACTGAAGGAAGTGGCTGGAGGGAAGTCTGTAAGAATGAAGGTGGCTATGAGAGGGTCATATGCAGCTGTTGCTCCTGGCTTAATGAGCACTAGGATACTATATTCAGCTATTTTGTCAATACTTGTAAAGCACAAAGCAGCTAATAAGTGTAAAAATTTAGGAGCATGTTCACCATGAAATTGGCACCTACATTCACTTGTAAAGTAAACTAGTTTCCTGTCAATGTTATAATAAAAGCTGTTGCAGCACAATCCACTGGAAGGCTGTCCAGGAGAGCACTTTCAGTTTTTTTTGGGGGGGTGCCGAATGTCTGAGGTCACTGTTTTTTCTAAAGGGTAAAGACAAAATGGAAAAAGGTTAGGCTCAGTGGGGTGAAGATGACCAGGATGATATTAAAAACAAAGTAAAATAAGCACAAGGCTTTAATTTGCGTAAAAGGAAACAGATGTAACAACATCCCAGCAAAAACAAGTACACAATAACAGTAGAGCACAGGGATTACACTAACATAAAGATAATGATGTGAAGGACCTCATTGAAACAGTGTGAACACATCCGTAGCTAGACAGTATAAAATATTCAATGCAGGCAGTAAGAACTGTAACCATATTGCTGAAAACAAGCATGTGTTAATGCAGGTCATATGCAAACCATTATATCCCAGCTATCTCATTACTACTGCATAGACAGACTAAAATCCTAATGATTGACTACTTTCAGCCATATATCATGTAAATACTAATATCAGTCACTGTGAGCTGCAATGGTGACTAAAAACTCAGTACTGGAATCCGTGAGCCATTACTAGGCACACAAACTAGAGATGTTCAGTGTTACTACATCAGAAAAGTACTTATACTTGTCTGATAATCAAGGACAGCAGGATAATACTGTTATAGCTAGACTGCTTCCTAAACAACACACCTCCACAAAACTAAATCACTACTAGTCAGTCTCAGTCTTCCCCATCCTTGGAAAAATACTACAGAATATCATTCAAACCCAAATCACATAATATATATCCAACTACAACCTTATCTCTAACAAACAGCTGTGCTTCTGCTCGTCATCTGAAATCTGGATGAGCATGGATAAAGAAAAACCTTCAAGTGCCATTTTCATTGACCTTACCAAACATTTAATCATTGACCTTACCAAACATTTAATCATTGACCTTACCAAACATTTAATCATTGACCTTACCAGACATTTAATCATTGACATTACCAAACATTTAATCATTGACCTTACCAAAACATTTAATCATTGACCTTACCAAACATTTAATCATTGACCTTACCAAACATTTAATCATTGACCTTACCAAACATTTAATCACTGACCTTACCAAACATTTAATCATTGACCTTACCAAACATTTAATCATTGACCTTACCAAACATTAAATCATTGACCTTACCAAACATTTAATCATTGACCTTAACAAACATTTAAACATTGACCTTCCCAAACATTTAATCATTGACCTTACCAAACATTTAATCATTGACCTTACCAAAGCATTTAATCTGGTTAATCACAGCATGCAATGATACCATTTGCTTGACATAGGTGTCAGCTGTGACACGCTTTCATGGTCCGAAATGTATCTGGTAAATCATAATTTCAATATCAAAGGTTAGGACTCAGTCTACCCCTTAGCCTATTTTAAACATGGAGTTCCACAGGAATCCATTCTGGCACCTCTATTATTATATTGCAGTGGGAATAATTTTCTAGAGGTTAGCTTTTTTATCCAAGAAGAAGGAGTGAGGCTTACCAGATGCAAGTCTGTTTCCTGGTGGAGACAAGAGACCAATAATTTACAGAGTTTATTTTCTGATACTGGCTCCAGCCTAGTCCTAGTTGTATATACATATTGAAGCAAACACAGTTGACATCCATCTCAGGTCAAGGTACAGATGAGGCTTCTCAGGGCTGACTACTACAGGAAAAAGAGTAGGTATAAAATTCCCATCTGGCAGTGTGACTGTTCTAGGAGGTGCTATTCAACTGTCTTGTCTAAGTATGTACACATAGGCAATATGGGCAATAGGTACATGTTGGAACCTGAGGACAGACAAATGGATCAAAATGATTGGATAACAGAGCTGCTCTAGTGGCATAGAAAGATAAAGCCCTACTTACATCATAGCTGGCATTAGTGGTTTTGTCAAATCATAGAGCAACAGGAAAGGGATGTGCACTCATTGACATAATTCTTATGGCAGTCATGGTTGAACGATGGTAACTGCCATCAGATGCAAACCATGACTATGGGCGCAGAGAAAGGGAAGTGGGAAGGACATAAACAACCATCATGGACAGAAACAGAGATGACCTGAACCCTCAGGATGCCCTTAAAACTCATAACTGGCATCAGAAACACTGGATTAAGTTCTGGGAAGTAGGGGGACAGCTGGTAGACCCAAGATGGATGTGAACCACTTGGGAGTGGGCAAGTATGCATAAGATCTGAGTGGACCAAAAATATGCACATGTATATAAATATATATAAACCAAATACCAACCCCAAAACTTAGCTTGTGAAAAAAAAACTTTCCATAATACTACCACTTTTAAGACAAGTCTGGACTGAAGTGAGTATTAGAGTTTGGGTCAAGTGATTGGAAAAGGAAACTATTTGCTTTCCTATTTCAATTGTTGGGAGCCTGATGTTTTCAGAGCTGGATCCAGCACTAGGCGACCAAAGCAGTTGCCTAGGACCCACTGGCTGGGAGAGGGCCCCTCCCTGGCAGGGAGTGAGGCACTAAGCAGGAAATTTATTTCTTTAATTAAAAAAATACTTTTTTTTAAGGCATTCTTCTTAAAGATATCAGTTGTACAGATGCGACAGATATGTGCAACCTGTTTTCATCTTCTGTGTCTGTGCAACCTGCTGTTTACATCTTCATTTACTGGGCATGAAGTTTGAATGTCCAAAGCTGTTTGAAATTTAGGCCATGAATGGACAAGTGAGAGGTAGGTGTGTGATGTGAGTGTTTGTTAAAGTGGTAGGTAGGTAAGTGTGTGTGTGTGTGTGTGTGTGTGTGTGTGTGTGTGTGTGTGTGTGTGTGTGTGTGTGTGTATGTGTGTGTGTATGTGTGTGAAAAGCTGAACCGGAAGCTAAAGAAAAGCCATATAACATAGGTAAGGTTTCATTGCATTAGCATTTGCTGAAAATTTATATTGATCCTATGGGCCATTCAAACCTTTTATTAAATCACTGTTTGTGTTTTGATACAATCAGAATGAGTCAACTGCCTTTAGATCCACCAGTAAGTGTCAGTATGGCACACAGTCTATAGTTTTGCATATTTTTTCTTAAAGTCTTGTAATAATAAATTAAACTGCTTACTTCTAACATTTGTTTGTAAGACAGCAGTCTGTTTTTCCATTTTCAAGTTGCACGTGCTTCATAGTTCTTAACCTCTTCATGTAAGACATCTGGACAGAACGTAAACTAATGGGGGGGATAAAGGCCCAGAAATAGGAACAGATTTATATATTGCTCTTAGCAACCTAGACTGTTGCTAGAATAATAGGACTTGTGTTAGTATGCATTTTCTGAAGAGTAGGAAGTCTGAAACTCAAATGTTTGATGTCAATCCTCAGTGATTTGCCATTAAAAAAAAGAAGGGAAAAGACCAAAAATATGAAGCAAAAATCATCTAGACATTCAGGGAAAGTCTGGACAGTTGGGAAGTATGACGCAGTCCTTTGTATTTTGCAATTGCAACCTTACACATTAGCAGATCTAGGACTGGGGCTCCTGTCAAGCAATGGCAGGGGTTTCTGCTTCAGGCAGACAGGTGGGGTGGGATGCTGGCAGATCATCTGCAGTGGACAGATAGTGTGTGTTTGAGGAGCCTAGTGATCATGCACCATATTGCCATTATTGCTCACTTGCCACTATGCTGTTTACACCTTTCTCAGAGGTCTGGGTTCATTCCTGACTTCTGGTCTCTATGTAGAGTTTGCACATTCTCTCTGTGTCTGCATAGGCTTCCTCCTGCTACTCTAGGCTCCCATCATCTTCCAAATACTTGGAAGTTTGACTGATTACTATAAACTGTCCATTAGTATTGTATTTACTCTTGTGATTGAGGTAGAAAAGGAGTCCATTATATACTGAGGTGGTGGTGCTGCGGTAGCGTTGTCGCCTCACAGTTAGACGTTGCCCTTTCGCTTCCCAGTTAGAGCGTCTTCTGTGTGGCGACATGTGTGAACGGGTATTCCTTCATTGAAGGTTGTGCGTTAGGCCCGGCAAGCCAGCACATAAAACTCTACTGCCAATCATTAGCAGGCCGGAGTTCCGCTGTGGCGACCCCTAACCGGGAAAAGCCGAAAGACACAAACAAATAAATGAATACATTAAATTAAATCAAAAATAAAACAGCATGCAAGGTTGGGTTTAATGATAAAACCTGCCCATCTGGATAGTACATTCCATAATGTCCCAGTCTCCTCCATGTCCTGATCGCAAAGATTGAGGAGCAGTAACACAACTCTGCTGATGACATATGGTATAATAAAATATAACAAAGAAAGTACATAAAATGAACCCTTCACACTACCATTTCAGCTCTTGCCACTAGTTTAAAAGTGTTAATTACTTGTTTCACATTTCAGACAGTTACTTTATTTGAATCACATTTTTTTTGGGCTAGATAATTACTAAAACATTTTTTGTGTTCACTGATTCAAATATAGTATGGTTAATAATGCATTTTCGTTACCGTATGATTTTTCAGGATTAATGTCATACTCACAAAGATTTTCCAAATAATGTAAGAGTGGTAGACAAATAATCCTGAAGTATTTATTTTTTAAGGGAAAAGTACAGTATTAGAAACTGTGATTGTGAATTTGAAGCTTCATGGATGAAGGCAAAAAAAAAAAAAGGAAAGGTTTTCCTTTAAAAGAAACCTGCTCTACACCTTACAGACCAGTTTGGAGAACCTGCAACAACCAGATCCCAACCAAATTGGGAACACACAGAAAAAAGCGCACGAGTTATAAAATAAGAATGTTTATTCTATAATAAATTCTAGGGCCTCAGTGTTACCACCTTCATGGAATATCAGTTCATTTCTAAAACACACTTATATATCCTTAAGCTTCTTTAACACCAATTAATTAAATAATTAACTGATTAAATGCATTAAATACTTAAAGTAAACACTTCCAATTTAATTCATTATTTAGTCCCTTAGGGACCATTATATTTAAGATATAAATACATTCTTTATATAATACTTTGTTTCATCACTTCTTCATTGTCCCACATACAATTAATTTGTTCTAAAATAGTACCTTTTAAAAGATTAACATTACCTTGATTGTGGGTTTTAAAATGTAAGGAAATCATCTTGACTTTCCTCTGATGTTTAACATCTCTCAAATGTTCCATAAATCTAATGCAAAACATCTGTTTTGTTTCGCCTACATAAAATAACTTATAAGGGCAAAACAACGCATATATAACACCTTTGCTTTCACATGTCTATGTACCTCTAACATCACATTTACAATCATTAATACCTTCCACCTTCTCAACAATATGTGTGCAAATTTTACACCTCCCGCATTTCACTGTGCCCATACTATTCAATGGTCTAGTGGGATTAGGTGTTGGCATACTAAAATCTCCATGAACCGACATATTTCTTAAACTTTTCCCTTTGGTAAACAAGAAAAAAAGGTTGGTTTGGTAAGATGGTGGACAGACATTTATCTTGTATTAAAAACTTCCAGCTGTGTTTAATTAATTTAACTAATTCATCACTTCTAATATTATATGTAGAAACAAAATACACTGAGTCAATTTTATTACCTTTTTGTATATTATAAACACATTCCCCTGTATACCCCTTCGTTTCTCAGTTATTGTACTTACATCACCCAAATCTTTATCCACTGCCATGCCTACATTGACTGGATCATATCCCCTTTGTATAAACATGTTAGTTGTTATCCTTATTTCCTGTTGTAAAACATTTTTATCTGAACAGATTCTGAACAACCTCAAAAATTCTCCATATGGGAGAGCTTTAATGACATGAGGAGCATGTAAATACTGTCCACCATCTATAAACTTCCTATGTATTCTGATCACCACTTCTCCAGTTGTTTTACCCTCCAAAATAATATCTAAATATACTACTTTATTGCCTTGTTGTAATCCATCAAAACTTAATTCGTATGGGTTTTTGTGCAACTGAGATATAAAATCTTCAATTTCATTGGAACCTCCTTCACAAATAAAAAGTAAATCATCGATAAACCTATAATACAATTTTACATACCTCTTCACAAACTTGTTGATATAAAAATATATCTTCGAAAAATGACATAAAAATATTAGCATACATGGAAGCAAATTGTGCTCCCATGGCCATGCCTTGTTTTTGCCTGTATAACTGTTTATTAAAACAAAAATAATTGTTTTTTAGACAAAATTCTACTAATTCAGTGACAAAGTGGGGCAAAGGACTGTCTCCCAAAACATGAATGATAGCTTTTAAGCCATCTATATGTTTGATTGAAGTATACAAGCTTTAACATCAATTACTAGCCAATAGTGTTATCTTTCCATTTGACTGTAAAATTTTTTCCAAAAAATCAAAACTATCTTGAATATATGCTGAAGTCTTTTGTGCATGAGGTAATAGCAACTTATGTAAAATCAAACCCACATTATGTAAAAAGTATTTACAAGCCAAAATAATGGGCCTTCCAGGAGGGTTATACATGTCCTTATGTATTTTTGGTAAACAAAAAAAAATAATCATTTCACACTGTTTGTTGGATAATTTATCTTTAGAATCGTTGTCTGTAAAATACCCTAATCTAATTCCCTTGTTTATCGATTTATCATATTCTTTTAAAGATGACTCATATTTTATTTTTTATGTCACTTATTTCATACACATCCCTATTATCAAGGTTTTCCATACACATATTAAAATATTGGACTATATTCATTATAACAATTTTATTAACTTTGTCCGTTGGTTTTATTATTAAATTTGAATTCATTTGTAATTCTTTCAAAGAAAAGGTCTGTGGAGCACCCAAAAAGTGTTCCATAGTAATTTGAGTTCCCTGAACAGAACCCATTCCACCACTTGCTCCTCCCAAAAAATTGGATTCCTCTCTGAAAACATGAGGAACATAAAGGTTCGGATCTGAAGCCATGGAAAACTGCAACAACAATGTACGAAAAAAACTGCAACAACCAGATCCAAACCAAATTGGGAATGCACAGAAAAAAGCGCACGAGTTATAAAATAAGAATGTTTATTCTATAATAACAAATTCTAGCACCTCAGTGTTACCACCTTCATGGAATATCAGTTCATTTCTAAAACACAGTTATATATCCTTAAGCTTCTTTAACACCAATTAATTAAATAATTAAGTGATTAAATGCATTAAATACTTAAAGTAAACACTTCCAATTTAATTCATTATTTAGTCCCTTAGGGACCATTATATTTAAGATATAAATACATTCTTTATATAATACTTTGTTTCATCACTTCTTCATTGTCCCACATACAATTAATTTGTTCTAAAATAGTACCTTTTAAAAGATGAACATTACCTTGATGATGGGTTTTAAAATGTAAGGAAATCATTGTGTCTTCCCTCTGAATATCTCAAATGTTCCATAAATCTAATGTGAAACATGCGTTTTGTACATAAAATAACTTACAAGGGCAAAAGAATGCATATACAACACCTTTGCTTTCACATGTATATGTACCTCTAACATCAAATTTACAGTCATTAATACATTCCACCTTCTCAACAATGTGTGTGCAAACTTTACACCTCCTGCATTTCACTGTGCCCATACTAGTCAATGGTCTAGCGGGATTTTTGTTTCATTTTGGAGAACCTGCTTTTGTGGAGAGGCAGGTGTGTCAGAAATAAGTGAAAAAAGTAATCTTTTCCTAAAGATCCCTCCTCAATGACAGGTTCTACAGGCAAAAAGAAAGAATATAAAAAGCAAAATTAAAAAAGCATAAAAATGAGCAATTAAACAGAAAGCAATGACCATCTCTTCACAGATATTTAATTAAACTTCTCTGAAATTTAGGTTCCTAAGGGTAATTTCATTTTTAAAATGGCCCATAAATATTTGTGAGTTGTTATTTATTTTTTTAACTGAAGTAGAACACTGATCTTAGTACACCATTTGTAGATTAAGCCCAGGGTATACAAAAGACAGAAAATCTCAATATTAAAGCAAAACAGCAAATAACTAACTAACTAACTAACTAACTAACTAACTAACTAACTAACTAACTAACTAAATAAATAAATAAATAAATAAATCAATGCCATTGGCTATTAAATTGATTAGCATAATATGGAATGCATAGGTTAATGTCAATTAATGAAATTTACATAATGTAGTAAACATAGGTTAGTATAAAAGTGGAGATAATACAGAAAACCCCTAACAGAATATCAGGGATATTTGCATATATGAGCTATGTGTATCATTCTTTACCCAACTTTTGACAGACTATTTAATTCTGGCAGGAGAATCTTTTAATGTAATAAAAAAACAAGAAGTCCTCATAACAGAATGTGCATAAACTTTCTGTTAGAGAAATATTTGCAAATATTAACAGAATTAAGTGTTACAGCTTCCTTTCTCTAAGATTAAAAGATTTCCCATCTCACAGGATTCAGATGAGGAGAACCAGGATTATATATAACAGTTTCTTATTTTAAACCTCTGAATGATGAGGATGGCATGTTGTTTCTACATGTGTTCTCCTGCACATTGCATCTCCAGGGTGATGTGGAAAAAATATCATCTGTTTTCTTAAGTTCATTGCCAGAAGACATAGCTGTTTCTGAAACAGGCAGCTTAATAAGAGAATAGTTTTGATATTGCCAACAAACAAGTTTAATCTCCAGAACAAGAATCTTTTAAGCTTACAAGAGATCACAACTATGACTCTACATCATTATATACCTTATCTCTGCTTTTAAAGATACACTCCAGGATTCACAAATCCTCCGTGTAAGACTAAATTAGTCTTACATGGAAACGCCAGTCTAAGAGTAAGACGGCAGTGCGCCATGCATATTAATGAGGGTGCGCTGCCTCAACTCTAAGGCTAACACAGAGCATGCATGAGTGCAGGGGGTGTGTCGGACCGCAGAGCAGTCCAAAAATCCATGCCCCTGCAAGTCTCTCAATTGGGAAATGTCAACTGACATGAGCGAGTCCGCTCAAATGTGTACATACCCAACACTATACTCCCCCACATTCTAAACCCTTGTACAATTATAAAATGTAAAACTTTTTTTTTTTATTATTCCCACTATAGCTGCCTGTATTTGTGCGTGTTTGCGTGGGTTTGCCCATTGCTTAGCTACAGTTAGCAGTTTAGACATCGAAGAGGATAATAAGAAACTTGTATGCAAATTAAGCATAATAGCAATAGCATAGTGGTAGAGCCTTCGCACAAAGAGGAGGCATTCCCGGTTCAGGTTCCACCACTACCCTTTCTATTTTCTGTTGGAAATCTGTATATAAAAATAATTCCTGACATTTATCATTTAAATTTTAGTAAAAAGCATTGAAATGGCCTATGTAGTAGTGAACAAATTTTATATATATATATATATATATATATATATATATATATATATATATATATAAGAAGGTGAAATGGTTATGCATACTGATGAATGCATAAGTAACATATCTTAAGCAATGTGAAGCACTGCTAAGCAAATTTACCAGTATTAAGCATATTTAAGTATAATTGCTCATAGCTTAGCGCTGCTTTAACTAGCGCAAGAGCTTTGCGCGGAGCTGCGCATCATACAAACTAGCGCAAACAGAACATGTTTGCGCGTAGCTGCGCAACGTGCTAACTAGTGCAACATCGGGCAACGTCGGGCAACATAGAGTACCGTAGGACAACATAGACCAAAGCAACTTTGGGCAAAGTGGAGCAAAGTCGGCTAAACACAGCCATGCCTCCTAGCCGGTCTGGCCAGAAGTAAAATAAAAATCAATGACAGGCCTCGAACCTGGGATACTGTGCACCATAATCACAGTACTGAACCACTAAGCCATGACAGCTTTTCATAAGCATGCACTTTCAACACACATACATATCAATGGAAATTTACCCATTGCTAAGCAGGTGTGCATCAAAACTGGCCAATCACAAATAAGTGCGGGAAATGATGCCTATTTAAGCTCCATAGGCAGGAATACTTGCCATAACTGGTTGTAGCTCCCATCTGCAGGCAGCAATGGCCGGTGCTGGAGAGGGCTCCATTTTCAAGCGCAAAGTTGGGGCATTGAGGAGTCAAAAGTAATGGTTTGGCTCCTTGTCCATAATCATGAGGATAGACTCCTGCGGGGCCAGTACCAGGGCACCCAATACAAAGCGGAAGCCTGGGACCGTCTAGCTCATGAACTCACCAGTGCCACAGGTGCCCCTCAGACTGGTGAGCAGGTCAGACACCACCACGCAGACCTGAAGAGATGCAAGGTGGGTCAACTGGACCAGTGGATTCAGGAGGCCCGTGAAATGGAAAATGCCCCACTACTGAGTAAGTAGCCATGGTATTAAGTATGTAAGTATTGCTATTCTAGTCTATACTATAGATAGATATGTCTCAATATCACTTCATTGACTTCACAGCTGCAGGTGTCTGTGCTGCGAATCAGCAAGCCTATGAAGATAGGCTGCTAAGGCTGCACCACCAGGCAGGTTAGTAATTATCCAGCTTGCACTGTTATGTAAAATAAATGAGAGAGCCTGAAAAAAGTGTTTTAACACAATAAAATAAAGGTATAATAATTCTCTAATAATTATTCTCCATGTACTGTTATATAACATAAATGAGAGAGCCTCTAGAAAAGTGTTATAAGTCTTTAATAAAGGTATAATTCCTGGAGTGTGTCTGTGTCATTTTCTTTGATATGTTGTACTCTTGCATTATAGAAATAGTACTGTTGTATTAAGCGCTGTTAACACACAGTTGGGTAGGCCCATATAAAGTGGATGAAGGGAGTGCCAGTAGTGTTTAAGCATATTTACAGTTCTCAACTGTTGGTTCATGCCCAGCATGTGCAGGTTAATCTGGCACATGAGTAGCTTGGTATTGTGTTCCCCAGAAATGTCATTGTGCTGGCAGAAATATAGGGAGCTGTTAATATATAACTGATAATTTCACCTAAACATATCTAAATAAGTATAGGAAAGTAGAGCTGTCAGTGTACCATCTCAGCAGTAGTGTGTCTGAGCAACTCACAAAATATGTAGCAGTAACATCTGCATCCCAGACAGTTTGTATGTCAGATACAGCTCATGTATGTAAAGATCTAGCAAAACCCATTTCCCAATTTAAGGACAATTGGGTAGTGTAATAATACATGTAGGGGACATATAACTGCAGTTAATAGGAATGTAGTGTAAACTAGAAGGATATATAAGTTGTTAATGGAGCTATCGTTTTCCACCCTACTGTATGTGCATAAAAAATGCAATTCCACACCTCAATGGGTATGTCTAATCTCAAAACATTTGTTGGGACATATGTCCTATTGGTTTATAAATATCTGCATTTATTTTGATGCATGTGCCCTGCTCAAATACCACAATATTGGTGGCCTGTTGCCATCAATTAAACCTGCATGCTGTTGTAATGTCCACTGTTGTTCTATATATGCATGTGTCATGCTTGCTGTTCAACTGTTGGAACTCTGGTGTGTTGCGTTAATGGGAATACTTCTGCATGCTGTTATAACTAATTAGGAATGCTGTTGACTGTTACTAACCCATATTTTCATTAAATCCTCCTAAACATAGAATGTATGGGAAGGCCGATCCCAGCAGACCCACCTGTCCCACCCCAGCTGGCGATGGCACCTGGCACCAGCAGGTCTGGTGCCCAGCCTGGGACCACCTCCTCCATTGGCCTTGTGCCACCTTCAGGTGGAAGTGCTGCAGGGGATGGGGCTCACCCCCCCGTGCAAGCGGGGGCAGAGGAGGGTCAACTATCACTCTCCGAACAGTCCGGGCTGTGGTGCGTAGGGAGATCAAGCGTTCTGTCACTGATCCTCTATGCCAGCTTGAGGCACGAGTAGCATGACTCATGAGTGAGCCTGCCCCTCCTACGCAGCCCCCAGCACAGCCACCCTCTGGGCTGTGAAGGTGCAGTGGTGACTGCCCATGGGTGTGGATCTCAGTTCCACTGTTGCCATCTGTGGGCTCATGGGCTTGCGATTTCCAACAATCCTTCCCCATCAATGGTGTTCACCCACCTCATGTGTCACATTCCGTCACTGTATGCATCTTGTTTGTCTTGTCTGTTTACCTCCCCAACCTACCTCCCCAAATATACCTACTTCCCCAACCCCACATTCCACTCTCACCTGAAAAAAAAAAAAAAAGGGCAATCTGCTCCCAAAAAATAATTACCCTCCATACATAGCTGCCCATTTTGCACACATATCCACTGGACACATAAACTGATATTTAATTGGCAATACAACATACTTTGTTGTCCTCACCCTCTCTCAGGGGTGGAAGGTTTCATATTTCCCTCCAAATTTATTGCATATGCACAGCTGTTGCTGTTAAAGAAATGGGCA
The DNA here is from genome assembly GCF_019279795.1 of Protopterus annectens. Lineage (NCBI taxonomy): Eukaryota > Metazoa > Chordata > Ceratodontiformes > Protopteridae > Protopterus > Protopterus annectens. The sequence continues at coordinate 990,796,133 of NC_056747.1, forward strand.
GCTACGGACCTTCCCTACACCTGTCCTGCACATCCCGAGCTGTTTTCCCTACTGTCTTTTCCTCTGTGTGCCCCTTTTTCACCACTTTCCTATCTCCCCATTTTCTTTTCTTTCAAAGAAATGAGCGCAGGGGTTAGCGGGAGTAAGCACTATTAAGCAGTAGTTAGCAGGTTTGCGCGAGTGTGCACTTGTTTGTGCTTAGCTAAGCATAGCTAAGCATCACGCAAACCCTTGCAAACCTGCTCACAACTGCTTAAAAGTGCCTTAGTCACTCTGTATGTCAGGGCCCTTGTTCTGCTCAGCAGCAAAATAAAACACCTCTGTCAGTCTCAATCCCCGGACCTTGGACACACTAGACTACATAAAGTACCACTAAGCCACATTACACATACAACAAGTTGGTGCTGAAATAAATATATCATGCGTCAGAATGAGTGAATGTAAAGGAAAAATAGGAATGCCATAACACAAAACTTATTCTGTGGAACTTTACCAGCAGTTGTTGTGGAATTGCATTACATGACTGTGATAAGAGAACCAGCCATTCTAGTAGGAAATAATGTTACAGCAGCAGTTTACAACCAACACACATTCTCATAGCAGGACAAACAGTGACATATCTGATTACGGCAGAGGACATACATCCCAACTGTGACTACTTTTCAGGGATGCCCCTGATTTTGAAACATACGTTAGCTGTGTCCCTCTGAATCCCTCTGAAAAGTACTGACATTAGGCAGAAAGGTGGGGTATTACACTTAATGAATAATGACAATAATAAGAGTTAGACACTGCTTGTACTTCAGAAAAGGTGTAGTTATCCATATGCACTGGTTCTCTTGAAGTCTCCACTTACTGTCTCTATTATTTTGAAGATGTACCTCACTTTTACCTACCTTTCCCTGACTATGTTCAAATATGTACCTGAGTGTTTCAGAGGCCTGGCAGAGGCAGAAACACACAGGCATATCAGCTTTTCTGCTGTTACACACTGTGCAAATAGCTTTGGAAGGAGTTCCACAAGCATACCCTTATGTAGGAGTACAACACTGAAATACCAAAGGATGTAGCCATGTACTGACAGCAACTGAATGTAACAATGCCATTGTACCAGTGCTGAAAAGACCTGTACGTTGCACAGACAAAGAATAACAAGCTAACATCTGGCTACCATCTGGATAGGTCCACCGTTGGGAGCTATGCAGACAGACTACTTGCCTTGATAAACTAACAGGTACACAGCAACTCTTTATGTCCAGCAAGATAACATTCACACAATAATACATAATGTTCTCTGTACGTCTGCATCCCTACCCAAATGTACAATATACCTGTGTGCTTAGGGCCTACCAAGGATGTAGGTAGGCATACTCAGTACTGGAATTGTCCAGTTTTCATGAGCAGCCTGTGCTAATGTCAACACTAAAAATAGCACAAACTGTTCAGAAGTGAGTACATTAATATTCACAGTATAGCAGTTCACAAGCAGTTCATGTGCCAAAAGAATACATCTCAATAACTACTTTTGTATAGCAGTTAATTGTATAAGTAGAAAAGAAACTACATAATCCCATGTATCTTGTGTTAGCATTTGCAGGGGTGAGTACAATTCTACACTGAAAAGTGTGTATTGGAAGTAGCAACATTCAGGTCTGAGTACAACATTTAAATCACTGGCTACACCCCCTAGCTTCAGATATAAGAACTATACCAACCTTTTGACTTAAACAACAGTGTCCACAGCAAACAAGTATGAGCCTCACTTTGGAAAGCTGAAAGGGCTATGCCTACTGACTTAGCAATTTATAGCATTGGGTTGCTATGACAGTGAGTACTGCAATTACCACACAGCAGGCTGCATGCAATTACCAAATGGTGGCCACCAATTGGTGCAGAGGCCATCACATGCACATGTGCAGATACCTATAAAAGCAGGCTGTACTTGCTGCCCACACATGCAATCACTCCCTTGCAGACACTGAGAGAGAGAGAGAGAGAGAGAGAGACAGAGAGAGACAGAGAGAGATTAACAGCAAAAGCAAACTCAAAAGCAAAAGGAACACGGAAATTAATAATACCAACACATACAAAGGAAAGGTATGAAACAGATATGTATTTACTGGCATGTAGTAGATGTTTTTGAAGAGTACATACTTTGAAACATCCATATGTGGCAGCAGTACTTATCTATGCACAGATGTCCAGCATAACTACTGCCATGGACAAATCAGTGTGTAGCTGTGTGCAGGGGGACATAACTGTGACATATGTAGCTCAGCATTAAATGTCAGACATCTGATCCATGTTATCTGTGTTCTGTACAGAAGTGTGGCGAATGGCTATTTGGGTGAGTAGCACAAACAGCTATATAAACATGGATGTGACAGAGTAACACATGCATGATAGTCATATTAACGTGTAGCTTAGCATTGGCAACTGCTGTGCCAAGCTAGTATGCTAATCTAGCATTTCTAGCTATATACACACCCTCTAATATTACTGTGTGCTCACATGTGACACCTGTTCATGTTGCAACAAGGCCTAACAGGTGAGCCGTGAGGTCCAGGGACTTACAACAGTGTGGACCGTGTGTGTGTGTGTATGGCACACACATATGGAGAGATATATATGTGTCAGATATATTAACATCTGTACATGTGAATAGAGCAAGGGACATACTGCAACTTTATGTGAAGGGTGGACATATATATGTTGGTGAAGGTTGTTATGTGCATATTTGTATGCAGGTTGTAGTGTGTGGCAAACAAGACAACATACGGTGCTGGTATATGACATGTGGTGGTTAAACACTGTGGGTGTGATTTGTTAAGTTTGCAATGTTGCAGCCAGTGAGGCCTGCTAAAGCTACATGGGCTGAGAACACCTTCAATGCATTTCTCACAAGACTGTGCAATATCATTACATTACTGTATACCTCACAATGTCCACATTGCTTGGAACCACTGTTTTGTGTGTTCCCTGTAGTCCTCACAGATTACATACCTCAGGCTTAAGGTTTTGTAAGTACTGACACACAGTAATCTATGGTACACATGTAAAGCTCATCTGGTTTGCCATACCTTTGTGTCTTGTAAGTATGTCTGATGTGTGTGTGGGTATGCCTGTAACATGCCCTCTGTCATATGTGTGTTACAGGATATAAGTGCATATCTAGTAACATGTATAGTCTAGTACAGCAGTATGCCTCCTATATTCATAAATGTACATATATATTAGGCAGGGGGTTGCCATCAACAAGTAGTGTGGTATAATGGTAATACTGTAACTGGACTATACAATCATTGTGATGGAGGACTTATTACATTATGCATTAGCTTGCTCGATACCTTCTGTGGCCAGGTGGTGCATTGTGTCACATACAGTGTGTCATGTACTGTTGTATAGTCTTACTTAGTGATTTCACTTTGTTGCTGTGCAGAACATGGTGTAATATACAGAGTGTGCCAGGCACTGTCAGGCAGTTGTGGGGTGAGTACTGATATGTGGTATTGAAAGTGTGTATCCCCTGACAGCTAATAGGTTGCTATATATGGCAGTTCAATGATATCTGTACTGTATAATGTTAAGTGTGCCATATGACGTGCTCAGACATATTGTTTCATTGTATTCCCGGGATCATGACCCACTGTTGCAACCTGAGCTATAGTAGTGATGAGGACGACATCATTACAAGCAGTCTGATCCAGCATTACAGAGTGCTATTCTCAAGAACTAGCCAGGACTAGCATGAGCGGACTGCACTGTGACAAGATGTTGTCCATGTGGTAAATGACATAGGCATGCATAACCGGACAAATGAGCAGGTACGCCATCACTGCAGTGATTTACTTAGACATGTCCGGCAGCATGTGTCTGATGTCTGTAGACAACAGCTTGCTACAGGTGGTGGGGTTACCATCCATCCCCCCCCCTCACCAGAGTGGAGGAGCTGCTCCTGAGCCTGGTGGCTCCGGCCAACACCAACAGCAGCAGACATGTATAATCATGGAGGCTGGAGCCACCCAGCAAGTTCACACGGAACGTGCAGGTAACATGGCATATCTGTAGACTACTGTTACCTCTATTGGTAGATCATGCATATGTGAGATGTGTACTGTGTAGTTAGAAGATGTGGAGCCTGGTGTTGTGCAATACTGAACATTTGGCACATAATCTGTAGACCTGTGAATGTAAACAGTTGTACTACTGTAAGATTGCAAACCCACAGTAGCAATGCCACATTTGTTGCCACTGACAAACTGTCTCATATCCTTGTAGGTCCCTCTGGTGTAACAGCAAGGCAGCAGACCCATGCTGGTGAGTGTGTTCTACATTTATTGTTGCAAATAAAATGTGCATGTCATAGGTAAGGTGTAGGCCATGTACACATGTAACACACCTACGCATAATGCATGCTGTGCATGTTTGCTGTGAGACTATACACATCTCAGTAATGTGATTGGCTGCCTCAAACACATGCAAAACACAGAGCATCCCAAACAAATGTGGCTACACTGTAGGTGCCATTGGATAGACATATTTGATACACATGCCACAACATACACAACTATGTCATACACAGAACATGTTAATATGCTACACATGACATATTCACACACCGTCTGTAAAGTCACACTCCAGTATCCCAAATGTCATCCACACAGCACACATAATATACCTGAGGGGTAGATGCCTATCATGGGGTGGTGAGACACTCTTCCACACACAACACATTCATGTTTGGCAATGCTCCTTATTGGGCACCTAACAAACCCATGTAGCAACTGGTAATGAAATGGTGGATGTAGCCATGGTACTGCAGTTCAGGTAAAGCATGATAGGTGCTGGTCTGGCACACATTAGTAGCCTTGAGTGACGACATGATGCTGCATGATGATGGCTTATGGTACTACACCCCATCCAGTTATAGTAACCACAGTACTACACATAGCCTTCATTGCTATACACCTCAATGTTGTGTGTGTGCAATCATATGCAACTATACACAATATGCATAGCAATCACCATTTGCACAAACTGACACATATATGTCTTGTAATGCTATTGAGTGTCTAGGTCACATGACACACATTGAGTATGTGTGATGTTAAATGTTGCAGTTGTGTTGTAGCATGCCATGTCATGGCTGGCACTGGCATGTCCACAATATGTTCTACACTCACCATAACTACTGTACATTGGCTATGTGGACCAATGGTATTCCAGCAGGTATACATGCACCACTGATCCTGTGTGCATACACAGCATGCATGGGCTAAACCTGTGTCCACAATTATCTGCTAAAGACACAGATGCTCTATTCAGAAATGGATATCTATGTGACACACAGATACACATCCAGCCATGGTATGTATACCTGTGAGTGATGGTGCACAGGACAGTAAAGAGCTTTTAATACTTGCACAGCAATGTTGTGTCCATGTATACATTGTGTTCCAGGGTGAGGCCAATCACCGAACAACAACACACATGCAGCAAAGCCATGTATACTGTTAGTAACAAGGACTGTCTACACTCACACTACATGCTGTTGAGCAACACACATCCTGCATGCTGATATGTGTGATATGACTGTTTGGCTTGTGATACTGTACCCCACCATCAACTGCTATTGAGTATGTTCTGGATTGCTGGTGGTGTGTGTGTGTGTGTGTGTGTGTGTGTGTGTGTGTGTGTGTGTGTGTGTGTGTGTGTGTGTCTGTGTGTGTGTGTGTGTGTCTGCTTTAGTGAAGAGTGTATTTGTGTGCATGTGTGCATGTGTGCATGTGTTCATGTGTTCATATGTGCATGTGTGCATATGTGCATGTTTTCATGTGTGCATGTGTTCTGACATCATATACAGGTTGGAAAGTGTGTTTCCTGTCTTCCTCTCACAGGTGCTGAGGTTGGGCTGGTTCACTGCAGCAGGGAACCTGATGTCACTGACACAAATAGTGATAATGAGGATAGGTGTGTTGAGGCACAGGCATGTTTGCCAGGGTCTGTTTTTGGGCCACCAGTCGACAGTACACAAGTGTCCACCCCATCCATGCACACAGTCATACTGCCAATACATCCATCATCACCAATGCCCTTAGCTGAGGGACAGTGTACAGTCGGCAATGGCTAGGACAGTGTGGTATCTATGGCACATGCATCTAGACACATCAGCCATAGCCAGATGTCTGGAACGGTACCACGTAGGCAGATGTCCAGGGGTTCTCGTCGGAGCACTGCTGGTCATCATGCCCCTGGCAGATGTGCCACAGGTCTTACAACCTCACACATGTTCCAGGCTGTCATGGAGGCACAGGCACATATGGAACGGTACACCAAACAGGGACTAAGGGCATATAACATCAACGTAATTGACAGTATCCATGACCTAGCAGGTACCATCCATAATTACACTGAGGTCACTGATAGACATTGGGGTGAGACATTAGATGTTCTCCGCAATGTCATGTCCATGTGTCAGGACAGTGTGGGATGGTTGAGATGTGGACGTGGTTGTATACCAGCAACATCAACAGCTGGCAGTCGCCGTGGACATCCATCAAGTCACAGCTGCTACCATAGTGCCAGTACCAGCCCCAGCAATGTCGGGAGTGGGCTGTCCATAGACCATCCTAGAAGACCACGTGCATGTGGCTCTGGCCAGTCCCAGCAGGGACCTGGATCCAGTGTACATATGTCTACCTCTGAGAATAGTACTCAGTCTGGCTTAGTACCTGATGCTGTCTGTAGCACCCTGCCAGGCACAGGTACCATAGCCGTGGCCAGAGACGATGATCTGTAAAGCCTGACAGGTACAGTCTGTAGCTGTCCCACAAATCCCCGTATATGGCAGCCACACCTAGGGCTAACACATACCCGCACACATTACATCCACATTGGCCCATACCAGTACTCTTGGCCCTCACACACACACACACACACACACACACACACACACACACACACACACACACACACACACACACACACACACACACACAAACACACACATACATGTCAATTGTATGGCTCAATGTAGGCCTCTGACAAACCAACAACACACCCTGTGCATATGATGAAACCTGTGCCACCTCCTGTCATTTGTAACATTGATGCAGGAACAGGCTAACATGGTGCTGATGCACAGGGTGACTTTATAGCTGTATAGCAATGTTAGCATGTTGTCAGCAGTAAAGTGTAATGATATCCTTGAAAGTGTAGCTGAGCAGGCATGATGCATTAAAGCTATGATTGTCAATGTAGTATTGTTTACACCAGTGTTAATTCCAATAGTGTATTGTAAGCCCACGTGCCACTTGGCTGAAGTGTGTAGTATTGGCAGCATGTGTTAGAGAGTGGACAGTATGTGTGGGATGTGTGCAGCACAGATTTGCAGGTGTACATTTGTGAACATGGTGGAGGTGCACTGTCTGCATGTACATGCATAGTGGACACATGGGCAGAGTGACATGCCCTGTATTACAGTGTTAACACTCCATAGTTTTTGTTGGTGGCCAGTATGCATTGTACTACACACATTTTGGAACTTGAGTACACATGTGTGTATGACATGGTTTGACACTGTGCTGTGGGTGATACTGTTGCTATCTGTCATTGGTTTGCATTCTGGTAGTATACATAACCTCAACAGCCTGACCATAAACAATCGTTAGATGATGTCTTGACAACTGACACACAGATGAAAGACACACAGTACCATTTGGATCCTTCAGGTACTATACTATGCCAGTAACCAGTGGTATTCACCTGCACCCATTCCTGGGACCACTCCTGTTTGGCATATAGCTCTCTTAGGTACAAGCAAACACAGTAGAGATATGTCCGACCCCGTCTGGAAATGCATACTGTGGGCTATAATGCATTCTCCAGATGACACACACATCCTCCACAAGGGCAGACAGATACCTGTTGTCAAACCCATGCTGTAAAGCTATAAGCCAACTAAAGCATAGTCATCCACTTTTACAAAACATAGTATCCCCACTGTACCATATAGGTATTAGCCCCCAACATGTTGAACAGGTCCCGATGTGTACATACAGCCAAGTGTTACGTCATCTCTCCTTTGGTAATCACATTTCCAAAGGTATTTTGAAATCCCTCGGTGGATCACATAAGCAATAAGTGGTCTGCATACATATCCGCAAAGGTTGTTGTACACCTATAATGAATAGCCATCATTGACAGACTTTGCTGCATTTGAACAGGTCTAAAATATACCTCAGGCATAAACTCTCACTCACACTATTCAATAGAAACCATAATGAGTGCGTGTGACATGGATGACCTAGGCCAGGGATCACTGCAGCGGCTGGGCTTGTCACACGCATACAGATGTGACCTAAGGTCTGGAAAGCGGCAGCACACTCTGGCAAAGATAACAGATGTGTTCATGGAGAAGGCAGGATTCCCATCTATGAAATAATTGAGGTCACATGTACGTATATTTATTTGCCACACAGCTACATGATGTGGAATGCACCTACTGTTGTCATTGTGATATGTCATACAGTAGTAAAAGCAAAATCCACAACACAGTGACATACACTCACCAAGTGCAGGACCCCTACCTAACAACTTTATAATATTAGAGTAAGACACATTAACACGACGTGCTATCCACATAATTGGGAGGACTTTTTTCCACAGGTATATTTGTAGGATGGTGACACCATCAGACTTGACAAAGATGAGTATACCACTTTTAAGGTGTTTCAGTAGTCTTCAAAAAGGTTGCTTCTTGCCAAGGAGACACACACACATACAGTTGTTAAATGCAGGATTCAAACCCCTACCCAGCTACTTTATGATACTAGAGAAGTACGCATTACCACGACACGCTATACACATTACTGGCTTTTTTTTTTTTTCCACAGGTATATTTGCAGGATGGTGATATCATCAGACTTGACAAAGATAAGTATGCCACTTTTAAGGTGTTTTAGTAGTCTCCAAAAAGGTTGTTCTTCTCCAAGAAGATACACACACAGAGTTGTCAAGTGCAGGATTCAAACCCCTACTTACCTACTTGTTGATATCAGAAGAGCATACACTAACACGACACGCTACACACATTACTGGGTGTTCTCTTTTCCAAAGGTATATTTGTAGGATGGTGACATCATCAGACTAGACAAAGTGGGTTACATTAGGTGACATTAGGTGGGCTACATAGAAGGAATTTCTAAACATTTTGGCAATGTGATCATCAAAGGAGAGTTTACTATCTACCTGGGTCCCCAGGGCCATAATTACATTCTCCGTACATACTGGATTACCACCTATGTGGTAATTTGTGTGCACTTTGTTTTATCCAAAGGGGATGACTATGCTTTCTTTGGCATTCTGCTTGAGGGCATTGTTTTGACACCAGGTATCTGTCTCTGTAAGACCCTTCTGGAGGATGTCTGTGTCAGCCATAGAGTCGATTATGGACCACAGTTAACAGTCATCTGCAAACTTGTTCAGCCATACTCCTTCCATGCTTGCCTATGCCTCTGAGCAGTATCTACTGAACAGGTAGGGTCCCAGGACCAAGACCTGTGGGATGCCATTTGTGACTGGTTTAGAGTCGGACATGGCACCCCCAACTCTGAACATGTGTGTTTGATCTGTGAGCCAGTTAGCCACCCATCCTGTGACATAGCTGTTAATGTTCAAGCTGGTAAGCTTGTCCATGATGCCAGAGTGGGCAATGGTGTTGAAAGGCCTTAGTGAGGTCCAGGTGAGCTGTGTGGACTACTTTCACCTCCATCAATGTCCTTGGCAACTGTTTCAAAGAAGTCAACTAGGTTTAGGAGGCAGGATCTGCCTTTAACAAAGCCAAGTTGGGTAGAGCCCAGTGTCTGGAGATTCCCAATGTATCTGTTCATGGGTTCCATGATAATTTGCTCCATAGCTTTGCAGACCAGGCTGAGTAGGCCTATTGGGCAATAGTTTCCAGGTTCTGTTGTGGCACCCCCTTTGTGGAGCTGGGTGACTGTTGCTGTATGCCATTCTTTGGGTACATAGCCTGTGGTAAGGTTGAGTCTGGACAGTGAATGTAGGTGAGGGTGTAGTTCCTTTTGGGGCTGGTGTAAGACTCAGCCTGGGACACCATCCAGTCCCATTGATGCTATGTTCTTAGCTTTGGAGAGGGCTGTTTTTACCTGCATGTCCATGAAGTCTGGGGTTCTGCATTCTTCTGGGATGGACACAGGCCCTTTTGGGGGTGATGGGGGGGTTGCACTGAACTTGTCCGCCAGGATGTGGGCAATGTCAGTTGGTTCAGTGTATTTTTTGCTATTTTGCAGTAGCTGACAGCATATTTGACAGTTGCCACCTAAATGTTTGGGATAGCTAATGAAGGCTTTGTGGTTGTTATTCTTATATTCCTTGGCAATTTGTCTTTAGAAATTGGCCTTGGATTATTTTATGAGCGATCATTGTTTCTTCCTAATAATGATCAGTGATGCCTTTCCTTTTGTGAAGTTTGCTCTATCATGTGTTCATTTCTTCCTTCTGTTGTATAGCTTATTTATGGGCAACGACCACCAGAATGGTTTCTTATTTTTGGAGGAGTGCATCTTGGTTTTATTTGGGATGTCTCGATCCATGCATCCCTGTAGATGCTCATAGAATGCACTTGTAAATGATTCGTCAGATTGTATAGCATTATCCTATAGCAAGGGGGCTTTGGAACTTTCCACTTTGGTCTTGGGAAGTGTGCAGTTTGCTTTTGAAAATATCTTCACAGTGGTTTCCTTGACTGGGGGGGATGGGATGTCCAGTGTGATTACTTTATGATCTGATATTACCAGCGAGGGGTTTATCTCTGTTGTAGAACACTGGTACCCCATGTTGGTGATGATCAGGTCCAGTATGTTATCACTTCTAGTGGGTGTGGTGACCAGCTGTTCCAGGGCATTTGAGTTTTTAAACTCTAGGAAACATTGGGCAAAGGACGTAGTACACAAGTAATTCTCCCACTCAATGTTTGGGTAGTTGTAATCTCCTCATATAATGGTGTTTGGTAGGACCTTTATATTTTCCACTGTTCTCAGGAATACTGAGTGAGGTTCCTGAGACAAGGTAGGTGATCTGTAGCAGGCTACAATCTGATAAGCAGCTTTGCCAAATGTTAGTTGCACTTGCATGGCCTCCAAGGCCTCATGCTGTGCCAATAACCTGAAGGTGTGGGTATCCATAAGGTAAATGGATACACCCCTTCCTTTTGTATTTCACTCTGGGTTTTGGGGCAGAAGATCAGAGGGATTATGAAAGTTTTACGTGGAGCATGTCCAATATCTCTGTGTTTGACATAGCTTTGTATGTTAGGCAGAGATCACCTATGAGTAGGCGATATGCGCGAGAGTACAGCTGGAGCATTTTGAGACGATCTGTGTATGGCATGTATTTCAGGCCGCTAATGCTCTTTGTGAGGTATTTCTGCAGGCTTTCCAGTTGTTGTAGATGTCTTGTGAGATACATAGCAAAAGGGGTGTTGTACTCTATTATGGATCTAGTGAGTGATGAGTAGAGGGGAACAATGTCCTCTTCTATTCTGCATGAGACACCTTTTGTGATGAGATGTGCCATGTAGAAGGATTTCCTGACTACTGTGGGGATGTGATTATCACAGGTGTGTCCACTGTCCACCTATGACCCAAGGTCTTTTATCACACTTTCAGTGTTAAGTATACTACCACCTATGTTGTAGTTCATAGCTACAGAGTTTTTACCAAAGGGGATGACAATGCGCTTTTTGGCACTGAGCTTGAGGCCATGGATTCGACACCAGGCATCTTTCTCAGTGAGGCCCTTTTGTAGGATGTCCACATCTTTAGTATTTACAATTATGGCTCCTAGTTTGCAGTCACCTGGAAACTTCATTAGCCACAGAACTTCCATGTTAAAGTTTACTTCAGGGAAGTAGATACAAAACAGGGCATGACCCAGGACTGAACCCTGTGGTACTGCACTCATCACTGGTCCAAAGTCATACTTGGAGAGTACTACTTTCACAGTGTGTGTTCTGTTTGTGAGCCAGTTGGCAACCTTTCTTGTGACATAGCAATTTATACCTAGTTTAGTGGGTTTATCTATAATTCCAGAGTGGGGGATGGTGTTGAAAGCCGTGGCAAGATCTACATAGGCTGTGCGAACCACCTTACCCTTGTCTACGGTTCTGATGACTGCTTCAATGATGTCTATCAGGTTTAAGAGACATGATCTGCATTTTACAAACCCAACATGGTTGTGGTCCAGAGTTTGGAGATTACCAATGTCTTTTTTTATAAGTTGTATGATGATACATTCCCTGGCCTTGCAGAGCAGGCTCATCAGGCTAATGGGGCACTAGTTCTGGGGTCCGTGGTGTCTCCACCCATGTGTAGTGGGATAACCATCGCTGTGTGCCATTCAGCAGGCACAAAGCCTGAGATGAGGCTATGACTGAACATGGTACGTTGGTGTGGTGCCTGTTCTTTCTGTAGTTTGTGTAGAACACAGCCTGGGAAGTTATCTGGCCCCATGGCTGCTGTGTTCCTGGCTTTGGAGAGTGATTTTTACCTGTGCAGCCATGATGACAGTAACTTTGCAGTCTTCCATTATAGAGATGTGCTCTTTCATGGGTGAGGAGGGGGGAGTTAGCACTGATCGTATCTGCCAGGATGTTGGCAATATCAGTTGGGTCTGTATATTTAGTGCTATTGGGCTGTAACTCAGAGCAGATCTGAGTGTTGCCATTGAGATTCTTGACATAGCTATAGAATGCTTTGTGGTTGTCTTTAGAATCTGTGTCAATTTTGTTTTCATAACTAGCTTTGGAGGATTTTATCAGGGATCACAGCTTCTTACTGATGTTGACCATGGAGCTTCTCCACTCATGGTATTTTACCCTCCTTTGCAACAGTTTCTTCCTTCTGTTGTGCAGTTTGTTTATGGTAGGGGAACATCAGATTGGCTTCCTTTTCTTTGAGGATAGCGTCTTGGTTCTGTTTGGGATAGCACAATGCATGCAGTCTTGTAAGTGCTTATAAAGTGCAATTGGGAAGGATTCAGTAGTCATAACTGTATTGTCCATCTGCATGGGTGTCCTGCAGTTCAGCACTTCTGTCTTAAGAAGCATGAAGTTGGCTTTGGAGACATTTTTTAACATGGTTTCCTTAATGTGGATGTGAATCCAGAATGTGGATATGTAGGGTAATTAGCTTATGGTCAGATGGGACCAATGAGGCACTGACTTCAGGTGTGGAACACCGGTCACGCAGGACAAACCAAACCCCATAACCAACACAAATAACCACAAAGTGAGCTAAATGCTACTCATTGCCAGAATTCTCAGCCTTCAGATGCACACACTTAAGGCACTTCTCATTATGGAGAATATTGATATCTGTGCAGTAACAGACACCTAGTTCAAGGCTCCAGACAGCACACCAGCACTACCAGAATACTACTCATTCCATACCTTCCAGCATCAGAACCTGAATCATAGCACATATGTGAGGATGTATCCATATTCATCAAGGATACCTACACCTCTCTCTACATGCTCTCTACAGGATATGTACCCATAGAATGTTGCACAGCAATTTTCTAAAGGGGTGGGGCCACAAAAAACCCTTGGCATTCATGCTCTATGAGCCTGACGAGTGTGTTCTGCAAGGCAATGGAGCCAATCATAATGGAAGTCAACGATACAGAGATTGGGAACCTTCACACAGCTGAGCACACCCAGTTTGGCTTCGTGAAATGCAGACCACGCCTCCTGAACTGAGAGGATTTCTTTGACAGTTACCCAGGCTACAGATGATTGAAATGAGCTCAAAATAGCCTACCTATACCTCACTAAGGCCTTTGACACCATTCCCCAGTCAGGTATCATAGATGAACTAACCAACCTGGCCATCTATCCATATATCACAAAATGGATTGCAAACTGGTTCACAGATAGATCCCACACATTAAGAGTTGCTGGCTACATGTCAGACTCTACACCGATAATGACTGGTGTCCCCCAGGGTTCAGTTCTGGGATCCCTCCTGTTTGGTATAGACTTCTCAGATGTACATGCCAACACAGGAGGGTTGTGGTTGACGAAGTTTGCTGGGAACTGTAAAGTGTTTGCCATAATAGATTCCCCGGAAGACAGACATATTCTCCAGAAGGGACTTTATGAGACAGATGTGTGGTGTCAGAATCATGGCCTCAAGCTCACTGTGGAGGAATGCATAGTGATCCTCTTTGTTGAAAACAAAATACCCACAAACTACCACATAGGTGTTACCCCCTTAAAAATGACAAGGTGATAAGGGATCTGGGGACACAAGTAGATAGACATCTTTCCTTTGACAACCATGTTGCCAATGTGATTGGGAGATCCTATGTGGCCCTCCTAATCAACAAAGGGGTTGCATCAGGATCCAAAGAGGTAGTGTTGGCACTCTACTCTTACGCCATCAGACCCATCATTGAGTACAGTGCACCATTTTGGATGCACTCGACTTAGCATATCCAGCAGCTGTAGATACTACATAGGTACCTCACCAAGAGGATTACTGGCCTCAAACAGTTGTGTTATGCAACACAACTGGTAAAACTAAATCTGTTCTTTGTTGCATACCGCCTACTCAGAAGCACACTCTGCCTAACATACAAAGCCATGTCCAACACATAACTGTTGAACATGCTCCATCTACAGATAACAACATTGAGTCACACTACACATTCCAGGGATATGAACCTCATCAGAACAATGAATACAACATGCTAGTGGAATAGAGTACCATCCCAGACACTTGCCTTACTGTGGAACAGAGTCCCAATGTACGAGACAGAACCCCTCGCTGACACTCTTCAATTGGAACCTTGATGAGTGGATGAGAAACAGACAATTCATGCCAGCATCACATCAGCAGCCCCACTAGAAATGGGCTTAGGGTACTAAGTATTAGAACTAGGCCTTGGGAAACTACCCAATGGTGTGGTGAAAGCTGCACAACTTGCGTAGGCTGATATATGCCTTCGTGGAGATAGTCTACTACATACCTATGAACCTATGTGACAGGTCCATGTCTACAGATAGTAAATGTGTACATCATTGTACAGTCATGTTTTACAGCAGGCACATGGACCACATACACTGTAATGCTTACAGATACTGGTGGCTGTTATGTACAGTGGGAGAGATGTGCACCTCATGTCTTTCGTGCCATTGGGATGTGTGCTGGGTGGGACAGTCCTGGATGGCTCCCTGTCATGGTCACCCTCTTATACACATCTCTGCCCATCCATCTTTGGCTTATTATACTGTGTTCCCCCTACACACACACACACACACACACACACACACACACACATATATATATATATATATATATATATATATATATATATATATATATATATATACATATATATAGGTACATAGGTAGGTAATAGACTATCTGCCTGAAGGCATATATTAGTATGTCCAGAGTATGCAGCTATCACCACCCATGGAGTTAGTTCCCTAGGCCTCTGTGTAGTAGAGCTGATGAAGTGATCCATGGTGTGACAGTTCAGCTTCACATACACTGATCAAGGCTTCTCTGGAAGAGTGTCAGTGTGGGTCTTGACTTAATGTCGGTTGGGAGCCTGTTCCAAAGCAAGGGAAGTCTTTGAGTTAGTAATGTATCCCTCCAACATGTTCTATTTAATGTTGTGATGATGATATCCCTAGAGCATGTGGTACAGTGAGCTTGGGTTTACTTCAGATAGCGCATGTACATCAGTTCTTCTTTGGACATGGACCTGTCTCTTGGGCAGAGATCTCCTGAGTAGACAGTATGCAACAGATTACAGATTGAGTTAAATTCAATCTTGTTGCATGGGGCAACTGTTTGAGGCCAGTAATCCTCTTGTTGAGGTACTTCAGTGGTCTTTCCAGCTGCTGAACGTGCCTAGCCAGATTCATCGCAAGTGTGTTGTGGTACTCTCTGACGGGTCTGATAACTGATGAGTAGAGGGAACCTCCTTTGACCTACATGCAAAGACCTTGGCAGTTTGTGGGAACACATAGCATAATTTTCTGACCACTTTGTGAATGTGGTTCTGGAAGTAGAGATGACTATCCACATATGTCCATAGATCCCTTATTATCACCTCCGTATTTAGGATGTTGGCATCTATGTGGTATTTGTATGACTGTAGCTCAAGGCCATAATTTTGACACCACATCTGTCTGACTGAGACCCTTTTTAAGGATGTCTCTGTTGTCCCAAACATCGATTATGACAACTTTTTTGCAGTCATCCACAAACTTTGCTAAACGTAGCCCTCGTGTGTTTGACTGTATTTCTGAAAAGTACACACCAGACAGGAGAAGTCCCAGGACTGAGCCATGGGGACAGCAGTTGTTACCAGCTTGAACAGGAGACCAAAATTCTTACCTTGTGGGATCTATCTGTGCCCCAGTTGGCAATCCATCAGATGACATACATATTTATGCACAGGTTGTTGATTGATTTTGTGGATACGACATGTGTCTGGGATGTTGGAAAAGGGCTTTTCAAGGTCTATGTGGGACGTGTGTAGTTCATTTCATTGATGTAGGTCCTGGGTGACTACCTTGAAAACAATCTAGAAGGTTTGGGAACCATGATCTGCCTCTGACCAAACCAAAATTGGTAGGGTTGGGTTTTTGTAGGCTCCCAATAGCTCTGTTTATGAGTTCCATCATGATGGACTCCATGGCCTTGCAGATCAGGCATAATAGGCTTATATGACAATAGTTCCCATGGTCTGTTGTGCACCAACACTTGTGGAGTGAGTCAAACATTGCTGTAATGCATTCAACAGTTTAATATCCTGTACAGAGAGTGAGTCTCAACAGACTGTTCAGGTGCAGGGTCTGTTTGTTTTGGAGTTCACATATGACACAGCTAGGGAAACCATGTCATCCCATAGACGCCGTGTTTTTAGGTTTGGAAAATGCTGTTTAACCATTGTATATGTGATTTCTGGGTTTTCACAATCTCCAGGTATGATAATGGGCCCTTTTGTTAGTGAGAGGGAGGTAAATATGTATGAACCTGTCTGAAAAGATGTTGGCAATGTCAGTCATGTACATGTATTCATTTACAGTTTGCACTAACTCAGAACATATATGAGTTTACATTGATATTTATGACATAGCGAAAGAACACTTCATGGTTCTCTATGGACTCTTTGACAATATTCTTGCCAGAACATGGATTGGATAATGTTAGGAGTGCTCATTGTTTGTTGATGATACTGATCGGAGATTTATTGATCTTCTTTGAATTTTCACTTTCTTTGAACAACTTAAGTACTTGTAGTACATAGTTTGATTATGACAGGAGTCCAATATATTATATGGGTCTGTTTTCATATAACTGTGTGTGCAAGGCAGGAATGGTGAATAGTGACAAGTTTCTGGGGTAAGAACTGCAACTGCCATATATGTGTGGCCCACTGCTGTACTCAGACATGGCCTAAGTGTGTGAGCATGCCCAGTATGGACATATATACTATATGTGTGTGAAAAATCAAGTTGTTTTTTACTTCAGGGCTCACCTTTGTGTTGTACATCGACAGGAAGCATGCTGTGCCTGCAGGGCTTCCATGAGTCACTTTGCATAGACTTATCAACATTTCTACATACGGGGGGGGGCAGCTATTATTTGTACATTTCTACCCAGGGGCACAACTGATTGTTACTGTGGGTGCACATAGGATGAGGGGTTCACCTGACACTTATACACATTTGCTAGGCCTGCACTGTTATGTCAGGTACTCCATTTCAGTCTGTATTGTTGCCTATCATACTGGCTTGAGGCATACCACTGTACTACAGATCTTAGCTTCCAATTTCACGTATATTAGTTTGTGACTTCATAGCCAACTCAACCCACATCACACTGCCTGGCCTGCTGTTATCTGTCTGCATAGGGCTGGGGGGAATTTCAGAAGGCATGATACAGCATTTGTTTGAGTTTGCGTTAGTCTACAATTGCCCTGCTGTGTCTGTGCCAGTGAAATGTTGTCATGGCTCAGTGGTTCAGTACTGTGACTATAGTGCACAGTATCCTGAGTTCGAACACTGTCACTGCTTTTTATTTTCCTGCTGGGCAGACCTGACTAGTTACGGAACAGTAAAGCAGGTGTGAGCATGTTTACTCGACTTTGCTCGACTTTGCCTGACTTTTCCCAGCATTGCCCAATGTTGCGCTAGTTTGCGCGGCACGCAGCTTCGTGCAATTGTGCTTAAATATGCTAAACACTGCTAAAATGTGCTTAGCACTACTTTATATTGCTTAAAATAGGACAATCATGACTCAGGTGGTGTTGCAGGGCTGCCTATGTCAGATGCACATAGTACACTCCCTATACATGTTTGAAAACAGGTAGTGTCAAGTTAGGCATCCTTTTTATTGTATGTGTGAGTCAGCGAGAGGTGTCATTTCCAGGGTTCCTACTGAGTCAGTATATGTGCTATGCATTGCCTCTTTGTCAAGGCCAAGGCATACTGGGCACACCTCCTTCTGCCTACTGGGGCAAGCTCAGGTTGTTCCTCCTCTGAGTCACGTTGTGCCTGTGCAGGCCTTGGCAATTGTGGGGGGCTGTTTGGCCCTGCCCCATGCTGTTCCTGCTGCAGCTGTTTTTGCAGGATCATATTGTGTAGCATGGCACATACCATAACAATTTGGGTACATGTAGTTGGTGAGTTCTGCAAGGCTCCATCAGATGTGTCCAGGCACCGGAACCGTGACTTGAGTATCCCAAACATACGCTCAATTATGTTTCTTGTTTGTGCGTATGCCTCATTATGGAGTTCTTGTTCGGGTGTGTGTGCATTTCTGATGGGTGTCATCAGTCACGGCTCCAGTGTGTATCCAGCATCCCCCACTAAGTGACCGTCAGGGATGTCCCCATTGGCAAATCTCTGGTACAGCTGCATCAGATGCCAGATGTGGGAATCATGATAGCTTACAGGGCAGCCAGCACACACATTCATTATTATGCCCTGGGCATCACACACAACCTGGCAGTTGATGGAGGGGAAGCCCTTGCAGTTGATGTAGACCCTACCCTGCTCACTGGGTGGTGCTTTGATATGTATGTGTGTGCAGTCTATTGCCCCCACTACCTCAGGGTATTCTGCTATTTGGTGAAAAAGACACATATTGCTGGCCAATGCCTCATGGGAATTGGGGAAATATACATGCTCATTGACATGTGCTGACATGGCATCCAGGAACTGGTGCAGTACCCTGGATGCTGCTGTCTGTGAAACCCTCATCATATCACCAATTGATCTCTGGAAGGTACCTGTAGCTAGTATTCATAGGCCAACACATACCTTGGTATCCACTGGGATGGGTTCCCCTCTGTTGGTTCTGTGTGTGAGGCATGGCCGGCACAGCTCAACAATTTGCTGCAGGAGGTCTCTGCCCACTCTATAGCAATCCACTATCTCCAGCTCATGTAGCCCCTGATAGGTCACCCTAGGTCTGTACACTCTTCTCTGTCTCCTCACTGTGGGTTGCTCAGCAGCATTCGCAATATCACCACCCTCAGCATCTTGCACATGTCGGCTTATGATAGCAATAACAGCTTGTCTGACTTAAGCTTTTTAAGTTTTCATTCTTTGTATACTGCAGTGCTGCAGAGTTCTTGAGAAAAACATGGGGGGATGGTGTTTGCAGAGTTTAAAGTGCTGGGCTGGGCTGGGCTAGTCTACTGCCTGTGTAATTGACTGAGTCTGATATATTTCACCTGGCAGCTCTGCTAGGTCTCCTTGCTTAACTTCCTACTACTTCTTTTCCTTCCTTTTCCCTTTCTGTTTCCACAAGGGGCAGCACCACACAAACAAGCACAAACATGAGCGCACACGCACACACACAGGCTTACACAGGCTTAGATGGGTGCACGCACGCACACTGGCTTACACAGGCTTAGATGGGTGCACACAGAGGCTTAAACAGGCTTGCAGGCACGCACATTTGCAAGAAATTTCAGATATATCCATGCCGTACACCTTTGGTTTCTGGCTTTCAGCTAGGATAACTGTAGACATGCCTCTTGCAATCCTGAGCAACTCATGGCAAACACAAGCCACTCTGCTCCAATAAGCTTACAGTCTTTCAGACATACCCCTCATGATGTCACCTATCTTCTACTCTACTACTCTCCTACTGCTACACTTACACTATAGGGACATGGCTCACATACCAGGGAAAATCGGGATTCACTATCCTTATCCTCATTTGCATAGGATTGCCTACTAATGCTTGGTTACATCTCTCAAACTGAGCTTCCTCCCTAAGCAACCACTACTCAGTAGCCATGTTATCTTCAGCTTGCCATTCACCTGCATGGCAGAATAATCTTTTTATTAAACATGCCTATTTTTGGCTATTTTTAATTATTTTCTTGTTTTTAAAGCACCACACATTTGCGTGGCGCTGCGCTATGCTTAAACATCATAGATCGGGGAAAAAAAATTAAAATTATTTTTTATTAATTTTCAGCCTATAAAAATGCCAATGGCCTTATATTTGGCCATTAGCATGCTTCCTCAACTGGATGCATCCTTTATTTGGAGCTGTCATAGCTCAGTTTAGCTATTTGCAGAATGGTACTCCGTTACCAACGGAGTACATTTCTGCAAATAACACTACTCTTCCACGGACAGGTTAGTGTTTCCTGGATCGCAAATTTACCTCATTTGCATAGCTTTCAGCAGCAAATGTGGTAATTTGCATAACATAACACAGTCTGTGCAAGAGTAGCTTTAGAAGCTCTCATGCACACCCCTG
Organism: Protopterus annectens; assembly: GCF_019279795.1. NCBI lineage: Eukaryota > Metazoa > Chordata > Ceratodontiformes > Protopteridae > Protopterus > Protopterus annectens. Next base: position 990,816,955 of record NC_056747.1, read on the forward strand.
CCGGCTGTTGCTGGATCGCTCAGCAGACATATTGGCCGTCTGCCATCTTATACTACTCTTAGACTCCGAGCAAGACTTCGTAAATCCGGCCTGCAATCAATAAGGTCCCTCAAGACAGCCAGGACTTTTACAGAAATTAAAAACCTTACCAAGGAAGACTGGACATTAGCAGATGAGACATAGGTGACTTTGACATCTTCTATGATGAGCACTGCAAAATGTTGCTAGGGTCAGACAAGGTCAGACCAAAAAAGTTGCTGCCATTTCAGTAGCCATTTTGAGAATGTTTCTAAGAAGACACATGTAAGTCTGCAGTGTGGTCCTGTGTCACAAACAGAAGAGCACATGTAAGTCTACAGTGTGGTCCTGTGTCACAAACAGGATGCTGAGCCTCAGAGCAAGCCACGATCTGGAAGAGCTGCCCTACACAGCATTCTAATATGACCTTCAACACCACACTGCACTGCTAGGAATTTTCCCCATTATTTTTATTGCTGCAGGACCCCACTTTGAAGACAGTACTGTACTATAAGATACTCATCATAATAGTACCCACCTTTCACCCCTGCAGTGTCTCTATGCTTTCCTGCATTTACCTGTATGTACTGTAAATAGTAGTACTTTGTGGATTACATCACCGACTGCTATTATAGTTTCTCCATAGAACAAAATGAACATGACATGAGTAAAAACTTGTATTATATTCCCTGCTGACAGCTGTTAAAATCAGAGCCAGACCAACATAAGTCATGCATTGCCAAAGGGGAACATAGTCACTGACTGGAAATACATACTGATATCAAACAGTTGAAAGGTATGGTCAGACCAATTTGTTTTAATCACTGCATGCTTGTCTTTTGAAGAAATACTGTCATAATGATAACTGACATAATTGTGCATTCAAGTCCTTTCTTGTTTTTAATAAATAAAATGGAATATGCTTGCATGGCATGTCAACTGGGAAGAACAGGGCTGCTGCAAACAGAAAAGTTATCAGTGGTTCAGAAATTATGCTATCTAAACTTTGATTTGCTTTGATACAATATTACTTAACAACTAAGTGAATGTACCATAATAAACAAATTTGTCTTACCATCACTACTGATAACAAATCATTTATCTTTAAGGTGGGCATTAGTCTCATCATTGTCGCTCCAGATTTATGCCAGGTTTATAATTATCCTGCATACCCTAACCAATACTCAAGTCCTGATATAAGGCTGTTAGTTTAATTGTGTGACCTTCTTTATGTTGCTTGTTGTTTTATCTTGTGTTTGACCTTTTAAAAGTGTTTTTGACAACAGTCTTTACTGGAGCCATGGTTCCCATTTACCTTTTTTCACTTTTTCTGTATATACCACTGTTCATGTGTTCTGGGTTGTCTGGCTGCCCCTGCTACCTGACATTTTCTCTCTGTCCCATTCATTGCAGTCCCTCTCTACCTTATTAACCTACCCTTCTTTTGTAGAACTTAGAAAAGAGACTTTCACCCCCCTAAAAATATAACCCTTCCCATTTTCCACCCTTTATACTTTATGGCTACCTTTCTGTGTTTCTCTCTTCTTGATGTTCGCCCATTTCCTACTTTCCTGTCTATCCCATTTAGGATCATAGGATCATAGGAGGTTACTAGGTTAATGGTTCTGCGGCTCTTGCAAGCCTATCCAAGAGTTTATCCCCAGAAAATAAACCTCAGTCAGCACCAGTCACCCCTGTCAATGAGGGACACAGGTGGAATCCCTGGGACAAATCTGTGGTTTCCCATCCACTCATCAAGGTTGTGCTTGAAGAGGGTCAGGTACTCTGTATTCCATGTATGGGGAGTCTATTTCAAAGATGGGGTAGCCCCTGGGAGACAAATGTGTCTCTTTAGCAGGTTTTTGTTGATGTTCATGTTAGATTTAGGCCTATTGAGCAGGTAATGCGTGAAGAGTTAGACTTACGGATATCGAACATCTCTAGTAGGGCATGATGTGAGAATGCCTTGTAGGTGAGATGCAGATCACCTCTGAGCAATCTGTACAATACTGAGTAGAGTGTTAGTGATTTGATCCTCTCCACATATATACAGGTTTGGAGGCCATGGATTCTCTTTTGAGGTATTTCTGTGGCCTTTCTAGTTGGTGCAGGTGTTTGGAGAGATACATACCAAATGGGCATTACACTAAATTATTGGCCTAATGAAGGAGGAATAGAGATAGGTTATAACCTACTTTTTTCTGTATTCCTGTGCATCTGTACACATACCCACATGGATGTGTCTGTTGGCCTGGTATGCTACCCTTGTTGTGCCAGAAAGGCATGACATGAAGCTGTGTAGTGCTAGATTCCACATGTGACCATACATTACCTGATCACACTTCCCTGTCTTGCCTGTGATGTTTGTCACATTGGCCACACATTTTATTGTAGCACTCCTCCTGTTATAGAGCAGCGTTGTGCTGTTTATCCTATTATCACTATGCTTCTCTGTATTCTTGCAGTCCTTTTCTCAAAATGCCATCTCTTTTCAGTACCTAGAACATATCTTATTAGATATGATTCTTTGCAAAGTAACTTCATTAAAAGTTAATAATTTCTGATTATATAACATGCATCAGGAGCTTTATCAAAACATCATAAAAATGTTCTTGCACCTGGGCTAAAACCTTCATGGAATCTGAAAACAACATTTGAAAAGCTATAGGGTTATGAAATCAGCATATAATTAACCCAAACCAATTATTCTTACCAGTTAACTTCTTGATTTAGTAACTAATTTGCAAAGTTTTAAATTTTCCCCGGGATTCATGAAGCTTGCGCCATGCGCCAGAGTAGCGTTGGCGATCTAGCGCCAAATATGGCCATCAAGCGAATCAGGTAAGAGCTGTTTCCACCTGCACTACCAGCATACACCAGAGCTGTGCAGCTCCCGGCCCATGTATGCTAATTACCCCATGCACAGCAGTGTAGCATGTAAATGAAGGTATATAGTGATTCATGGAGTTGTGCAGGCATAGCGTAAGCATGTAGAAATGTAAACTGAAAAAAACTGTTTACATTTTGTCAAACATAAAATCGGAGCCATGAAAGTGGACCAAACTTACATATTATAATGTTAATATATGCCAATGGCTAAATATATAGCCAATGGCATAAAACAACATGCACAACATATAAAAAAATAACATTTAATGTCATGGCCACACCAACGCAAAGTAAAACTGCAGTGCATTAGTGCGCAAACGGGATCACAAGGAAAATATATTTAGATGTCATAAAACTGTAATGTAATGCAATTCATGATATCCCCATAATAGTCAATGGCATGCATGCTACACCACAACCATGGCGCAAGGGTTGCTAAGGGTCTATGACAGTGTCCCGTGCAGTAACTAAGAATTAGCAGCCAATACCATGCAAATGAGTAAAGTAATACTGAATTGCAAATGCCCTGCTGGCATAAGGATGTACCACACGGCATAGCATTACAACACCGAGGAGTGGCCTGGAGGTAAACATGACATCAAGAGAGGGGCGCACCTCTGTAGCTGTGAGCACATTGGATCATTGCTAATCCATGTTGCGTGTTGCTAAGCAAAGCCGTAGGATAAGGGTGTGGAAGTAGCCATAGCTTTGCTTAGCTGAGAGCACAGAAGGTAACTGAAAGTTCATGTGAAGGTGGATGAAAATGCACACAAAACCTGGCAAATGGTTGTGCGTGATGCGCACCACAGCTGAAACAGGAAGAATACGGGAAGACAATAAGGAAATGCCGCAGCATGGTAATTGGAGTACAAATGAGTAATTAACACCTAGAAACTCAAAGTGGGCCATAGACAACAGCTAATAAGGCTGCTAGCAGCTACCTGCAGAACAGGAAAGGGGAGGTGCCGTACAGCAAAGAAAAAAGAACTGTGACAGCAGAGCAAAGCAAACTTGCAGTAGATCAGCTACATAATACATTTCACAACACAATCCTGGGCTGTGGAAGCACAAAACAAGAAAGGTGGCAGCTGGATGCATGCCTGACAGTGGGAGGTGAATCGGGTTGAAAATAGAAGTAAAGGCCAATAAATGAATCATGGCAGACAAGCGTAAGTCAACACCAAAGGGCCCACAATAGCAGTACCTGCTGTAAAACCAATAATTAAGATACCCTGCAGTTGGAATAGCACAAACACACCCAATTACGCCAGCATCATCCATTGCACAATAGTATAAGGTGTGAAAGCTCCACACACCCTTGTGTATTCCCAGACACTCTGCACCATTGGTGTATACAGACAGGGAACTTCTAATATGTATATGTTAGGGGCTGCCATAGCTTTGATTCACCAGCATGTGTTGGATACTGTCGGTGGTGTGGAGGATCATGCTGACAACCATCTCAGGCACCGGAGGAGGAGACGAGTGTTCAGACCCAGGGTAACCTACCAGGGGCTACATGATCTGGAGATAGTAGAGGACAGGGTGGACATGGACATCATACAGCAACTTGTTGAGCTGTGCCGGCTGCCTCAGAGCCAGAAGTAACAGAGGGAACCCAACCCAGTGGACACAAACGTATGTGTAAGCTTGAGAATACTAGCTACAGGTACCTTCTAAAGGCCAACTGGGGATATAATGGGGATCCCACAGGCATCAGCATCCAGGGTACTCCACCAGTTCCTGGATACCATGTTACCACATGCAAATGAGCACATATACTTCCCCCGAATGCAGGAGGAGTTGGCCAGCAATATTCGTCTCTTCCACCATGTGGCAGACTACCCAGAGGTACTGGGTGCAATAGACTGCATGCACATACACATCAAGTCACCACCTGGTGTGCAGGGTAGACACTAAATAAACTGCAAGCGATTCCCCTCCATCAACTGCCAGGTTGTGTGCAATGCCCAGGGCGTTATCATGGATGTGTGTGCTGGCAGCCCTGGAAGCTATCACGACTCCCACATCTGGCATGCCTCACAGCTGTATCAGGTATTTGCCAGGAGGGCCATCTCATATGGCCACCTGGTGGGGGATGCTGGATATGCACTGGAGCCATGGATGATGACTCCCATCAGAAATGCACACACAGCCATGCAAGAATGCCATAATGAGGCACACGCACAAACCAGAATCATCACAGAGTGCGTGTTTGGGATGCTGAACTCACGGTTCTGTTGCTTGGACATATCTGGTGGAGCCTTGCAGTACTCTCCAGGAACGTGTGCCCACATCTTCATAGTATGTGCCATGCTATACAATATAATCCTGCAGAAACAGCTGCAGCAAGGACAGAATGGTGAAGGCCTTCATAGCCCACCACCATTGCCAAGGGACCCACAGGCACAGGGGGACTCAGACCATGAACACCCGGTGCAAGCCCCAGTAGGCAGACGGAGCCATGCCCAGTATGCCCATGCCTTGGCAAAAAGGGAATGTATAGCACACACACTGACAGTGTAGGCACTCATGGACTGACACCCTTCTCCACCTGCACACACAGCAAACATGGATGGCACACACACATGACCACCTGTAAATTGTCATGTATAGGTGGCCTACTGTGTGCATCCTACATAGTTAGCCCTCAACTATTGTACACACAACCGCCATTGGCACAAGGTAAGTCAATACCTGAACAGTAAATTAAGCTATCAGCATGTGTCCATACTGTATGTACAGGTTCATAGATACATAGGTAGGTACATGCCCAACTGCTGAGCCCGCTCATAAGCATAGGCAAACGTGTCTGCTGTCGCCACCCCATCAATCAACTAACTGTCCCTCTATGGAGCAGAGCCACTTGCGGGATCCCTGGGGTGTAGCTACTGTTCACCACCCACTCTGCAAGGATTCCCCGGAGTGTCAGTGAGGGTTTTGTATAATGTAATCAGGGATGTAGTTCCAAATAATGGGAGTATCCCTGACAGGAATCTTCACAGATGTGTACATGTTACATAGTATACCTTAAACACAGCTTGCATATATAGATAGTTCTCCACAGAATAATAAACATGTGGAACACACAGCCACTGAAATGTGCGTCAGTCACCCTTGCACTACCAGTGTCTGCTCTGAGAGGTAAGATATCACTGTCAGGATTAGAACACGCAACCATGTACACATTCATCACAATAACATACCACTAAGCTACCCGAGATGTACCAATGGCAGTCGTGTATACTGACAGGATAAAACACAAAAGGTAGGAATGTGTTGAAATAGGACAAACTGGCATGTACCCAATGAAAGGTGTATGTTTTTTATATATATATATATATATATATATATATATATATATATATATATATATATATATATATATATATATATATATAAATTTATATATATATATATATATATATATATATATATATATATATATATATATACACATCATATATATATATATATATATATATATATATAGAGAGAGAGAGAGAGAGATATGTCAATATATTGGGATATACATATATATGTAGATATATGGATAGGTTAACAACATCTACATAACCATGGAGGTACATATAAATGGGATATCTACCACATACCGACTGCTTTACATACTGACGCGCGTAATCCCGAGGCTTAAGGTCCAAAAGAACACAGTACCGAAACACCAGATGCACGAGGTGTAATCTTACGATGTTAATCAGTGCTTCTGGTGTTGCGGTTTGGATAGGTTACTGTGTGTATGTGTGTTTCTTAGGGCTGTAGTGTGGGTAAGTGTATGTTCTGTGTGTGGTGTGTATTTTTGGGGGACTGTAATGTGTGGTTGTGGGTTAGCTTTGTGCGTCTATTTGCGCGACCTAGGATGTAGAATATTAAAGTAGGGGGTGGTGTGGGGGGCACAGACACCTACATGGGGGGTGTAGGGGGCTTGGCCACGTGCTCATATGCAGTGTAGGATGGTTTGTTTGGATGTGTTGGGTAGGTGTGTGTCTGTGTGTGCATGTGCATGTTCCATGTTCGTGTTACCTATGCAAGTTACTGTCGATGTCAGTAATGTGGGGTATGGGAGTCTGGTCCCGGTACTGTGTGAGTCAGAACACTGTGGTTTCAGGATTCCATAGGTCTCCCGTATACAGTGTTTGAAGTGTTCAAATATGTGTATAACATAGACCATAGCAATCACACATTCTGCCACTACCAACCTTTATGAACAAAGGATATGGAGAGTATATGCCTATACACTATTACAAATATGTGCTATGGACTTGAGCCAATGATAGTGTTACCACCTGTCCCACTTTGTGAGGGACACTCCATCTTTGGGCAGTTATGCCCTGACCAAATATATTAAACGTGGCAAATGTCCTGGGATTGTAGGACATAATTATGCCCCATATGTATTGTAATAGTTGCATACAATAATTATTTCTGTATCTAAATTACCTACATGTTACAGGAAACAGGATAAGCAACTAAACTGCTACAAGAATAAGCTTATAATTAGGCAAGAAAGGAAAGTTCTATCCCTTGTACTGGCCGTGGGCTTGTGTCGGCCTGTAAAATCAGATGTGTGTCCTGAAAAGGTCCCACTATGGCCATGTGAAAAGGTGGCAACCCTAGCCAAAGAGGGTCAGTCACCAACACAACTACGATGACTGCAAATACCTATGACAGAAATACTCAGCTATCATGTAGCAACACGTTATTACATTCAGATGTATTACCGAAGAGATTCAAGGACTAACATCACCTGCATGCTATACAGGAACCACATAACAGTGACTTAATGAATCAGCCTGCAATTACCATTGTATTAGTCCACAAAAGGATAGGAGTTCAAATAGGGAAGGAACCCTCTCGCACATAGCGATTATGTATAAAAGCAGTTCCTACACACCTGCATCTGCTAAGCACACCCACCATCACCCCCACACCCAAACGTATTGCAATACAAACTGTAATAACATCACAAATCATTCACACACTGTATGACATCTGCAGAAGCCTTAACATACCTTGTCAGAGACACACTAACATGGCCCTATGTGAAATAGCTGCTGTTATACAATGGAACAACTGCTGATGTAATAGGGTTTGTTTGCACTAATCCCGTTTCAGAGGGTTGTGCGTACACCGGGATGTGTTATCAATTAGTGAGCAACAGCACAGCATGCTGCACTTGTACACCAAATCAAGGATATCTGGTGAGCACACTGTACATCACATAACAGTTCATGCATAGCCATACGGCCTTGAGCTGGCCAAACATCCTTGCCAGACTTAAACATCTGCAGAAGTATCAGGTACAAACAAACCTTGCATAAGTAGCACTGTTCCGAAATATAACAGCTGTACTCTCATGTAGAACTAAATCATCTAGCCATTACACACAGTCTACGGGAGTCATGAAGCTAATATATCTCCATGTGTCTCCATATAGCTGTTGAGATATATTGCAATAACACATCTAGGCCATCTCCCTCGACAGTAAGGCAAAAGGACAATGCCCAAAAGGAGTACTCACTTATACACCACTGTTGTCATGGTATCAGCTAATGGAGTAGCTGCACAGCTGATGTGCATCCAATTAACTACTTTGGAACAGCAATTGGTGGACAGGATACCACATGTTACCGATATGTAACTAGAAAAGGATGTGTTATCACACATTCAAACCATTCGTATATACCAGCAGAACATTACAAAGAACATTGAAACACAAACCTAAAAGGATTGAATTAACAGTTAACAACACCTCGGGTTACTAATAAGGTATGTAGAACAGTCAGTATGTCTGTGTATGTAGTACTATTATGTAGTATTTAAAGTGCACGCAATTCATATAGTGGAAACAGTTATCTTGTAGTGATGTATTGTTGAGCATAGTAACGCCTGTAGTATTTGTGTGTACTGTTGTAGGTCACAAGGCAAACACCGCATACACCACAAAGGATGCTATATAAGGGCTTTGAACATAAATACTCCTCACCAGCCGATGTCAGTGGCAGGGCTGGTCCAACAAGTATGTGCTATAACAGGGGATAGTATATGTTGATATATTGTAACTGTAGCCATATGTATGGATGTATTACAGAAAATAACATGTGGAAGATTGGGCCACTGTGCAAGTATGATTTGCATTGTGAGATATTGTGCCAATAACTGTGTAATGTACAGTATTGTAGGCAGATATGTATTACAAGCTACATAGCATTACTGTAATGTTAGGCTAACATTAGCTATGTCAATTGGCATTTACAATACACAATAACAGATACATATGTCTTTTAGTGAGCCAACAGTTTATCAGCATGATAGCAAAGTAAAATGGAAGAGCTATTTAACTATCCATGCACACAAGACATGTAATATGTGCAAAGGTAGGTACTAGGCTGTCTTACCAAGGGTATCTGTAAGCCTAGCTAGCGTGTGTTGGCTTTCACCACCCCCATAGGTTGGTTTCCTGTGCCTCTGAATGGCAGAGCCAATAGTTCCCTGTGCCTCTGTCCAGCAGAGCCACTGCAGTGATCCCTGGGGTACATGTCTGTCTCCCATCCACACGTCAAAGTTTCCCTTGAAGAGTGCTCATGAGGGGCCCTGCCTGATGTACATTGGAATCATGTTATAAAGTATAGGGAGTGTCCGGGTCAGGAATCTATCCATCCAGCATGTCCTACTCATCGTTGTGGTTAGGTGTATATCCCTAGAACATGTGGCTTTCAGGGGCTTCTGTTTAGGTGGAGCATATCCAGCATTACAAGGTTGGACACTGGCCTTGTATGTCAAGCAGAGATCACCTGTGAGTATGTGGTATGCAACTGAGTACAGCTATAGTTTTGTAGGTTGGGCTGCATAGGTCATCTGTTTGAGGTTAGTAACCCTCTTGGTGTGGTACTGGTGTGGTCTTCCAAGCTGTTGCAGTTGTCTTGTAAGGTATATCCCAAATGGGGTGTTGTGTCCATTAATGGGTCTAATATGACATGTGTAGAGTCACAATGGCCCCTCTGATCTGGATGCGAACCCATTAGAGATTAGAGGGGCCATGTAGAAGGATATTCTAACCACCTTGTCATTATGGGTATCAAAGGAGAGTTTGCTATCTACTGGGGTTCATGGATCCCTGTATTACCTTTTCTGTATGTAGGGGACTAGCACCTATGTGGTAGCCCATGGGTAATTAGTTATATCCAAAGGGGATGACTATGCAGTTTTAGGCATTCAGCTTGACGCCATGATATTAACACCAGGTATCCGTCTCAGTGCGACCCTTCCAGAGGGTGTCTGTAACAGCTGGGGAAACAATTATGTCCTCTAGTTTACAGTCGTCTGCATACCTTTTCAGCCAAAGCCCTCCTGTGCTTGTCTGTAAGTCAGAGACATATATACCGAACATGAGAGATCCTAGGACTGAGCCCTGTGGGACGCCAGTTGTAACTGGTATACAGTCGTACCTAGGGTAGGCAACTCTCACTGTGTGGGCTCTGTCTGTGAGCCACTTTGCAAACCATCACATGACGCAGGGGTTAATGTTCAGGCGGATGGGTATGTTGATAATACCAGAAGGAGGAATGGTGTTGAAAGCCTATGAGAGATCTAGGTAGGCTGTGTGAACCTCCTTACCCTCATCTAATGCATTGGTAACTATCTCTACAAAGTCCACAAGGTTTAGGAGGCATGGTCTGGCCTTAACAATGCCAAACAGGGAGGGGTCAAAGGTTGGGAGGTACCCAATGTCTCTGTGACAGTGATCCATGATGTGCACCATAGCCTTGCAGACAAGGCTAGTCAGGCCTATAGGGAAATAGGTCCCATGGTCCATTGTGGTGTCACCTTTGTGGAGTGGGATAACTGTTGTTGTGCACCATTCAGGGGGCACTATGCCCAATGTGAGGCTATTATTGAACATGGTACATAGGTGGAGAGACAGTACGATCTAAAGTTCATGTAAAATGCAGCCTGAGATGTTGTCCGGTCCCATGGATGATGTGATATTGCCTTTAAAGTGTGCAGCTTTGAAAGCGATCTGCCAGGATGTTGCCAATATCAATTGTTTCTGTAATGTTCATGTCTTTGTGCTGTAACTCAGAGCAGATCTGGTTGTTGACATCGAGATATGTGACATAGCTATAGAATGCTTTGTGGTTGTTGCTGGTATTAGTTGCGTTATAGTTTTCATAGCTAGCTTTGGAAGATCTTATAAGGGATCTCACCTTCCTACTGAGGCTGGCCAGGGATCTCCTCCATGCATGGTATTGTACTCTCATTTGCAACAGTGTCTTCCTCCTGTACTACAATATGTTTATGGGAGGGGACCACCAGATTGGTTTAGTTCATTAGGAGTATAGCGTCCTGGTTCTGTTTGGGATAGCACAAGCCATGCACTCCTGTAAGTGCTTATAGAGTGCATTTGTGTAGGATTCAGCAGTTGTAACAGTACTGTCCATCTGCATGGGTGTCATGACGTCCACTATGTCTGTCTTAAGAAGCATGTAGTTGGCCTTGTAGACATATTATACTGTAGTTCCCTTAATGGGGGGTAGGTGCGGGATGTGGATATCAACGGTGTTCAGCACAGGGTCTGATTGGATCAAAGAGGAGTTGGCTTCACGTGTGGAGCACCAATCACTCATGTTGGTAATAACTACGTCTAGGATATTGTTGCCCCTGGTGGGTGTGTGGATATATTGACTTAGGGCATTGGTGTTTATGAATTCCAGAAACTGTTGAGCTAATGTGTTGGTACACTAGTAGTTTTCCCAGTTAATGGTGGGGTAAATTCAGAGAGACTTATGTGATGAGTGTGGTGTTGTGCGACTGTGTACCTTCTCCACATGGCAGTCAGGGTCAGGCTTGGTTGGAGAGAACTCTACCTCCAGTTTGGCTAGATGAGTGCATCTCTCACATGTTGTAGTGTTGGGTGGGAGACAGAGAGGCTTGTCTGTGTACATGAGGCAATGTGCACATTGCCTCAAGATGTCCAGATTCATCAGATAGACAGGAGAGAACACTGGCAGTTGACTCTTGGACATGCCTGAATATAGAACTACATTCACCTAGATAAGTGAGGAAAGTGAGTACAAGAGCTACATTACTCTACACAAGTGAGAGAAGTATGCATAAAACCTGTTCACCCTTACCTGTAGGTAATGAGGAAGATTGAGTGCTATAGTAATTATTAGCTTACATAGTGTTTACAAGTCCTGAACAAGTGCTTAGCATGAATAAGCAATCCAGATATGGTCTTGGAAAATATAAACACACGGCCCCCTCCCCCCAACAGGTACACAAACATATATCCATGTACACCACAGGGCCGCTGTACCCACAACTATGCAGGTACAAGCTGCACTCAGTCTGCATGGGACCTGCCCACATCACAAGTTGTATCATACACATATGGCAAAACAAGATGCTCTCCACATACACATCATGTAAAACATAGCTCCATGTCAGGTTGTGTACACACTGAATGTTGCACACCAACAGGTATCACAACCCACAGACACCACTGATAATAGAAAGTACTTTACTACTACCCTGCTGAGTCTGGTCTGGAAGGCCATGAACCTTGATCACTTAAGTGATGTCAGCAGTACAGATGTAGATGACAGTATGGTTGATGTCACACTGCATATCATAACATTGCCAGGTCATAGGACATCATCACCCATACTGTGTACCACCTATACTCGGTATACTAGATGTACATTCCTATGTCACAGGAGTGTTTTGCAACAGCACTGCTGGCAGAACCAACATTACAGAAGGTGTATGAATAATACATGATCATCACAACAGTGGCAGCTACAGTATGTCAGGATTAATGAATTTTATTCCCCCTCATTGTAGTCCATACCTCACAGACAAACAGAAGTCATCTGCCTATTGAAGTATGTGAATGACTATGGCATAGGAGCAATAGCTGACTCGCATTGTCACCCCTATGTTAATAATCCTGTACCCATGAACTACCACCTAGGCAGCGGTCAACATAATGGACACTTGTATGTGAGGGATGCAGCTGGGCAGTTGTCTTTCCTGTGATAGCTATGTCACTACACCTGTCAGGTAGTCATATGTGGCAGCCCTAATAATGATAGGGTGCCATTCATGAATATAGAGATAATTGTCCAGACATACAGACCACTCAAGTGACCCATATCAGATCACATATTTCCTTTATGGGGTATTGGCCATGTGCAGATGGCCTACACCAGCCTTCCCATTCCCCATCTCTACTATGTAGCATGATGCATACCCTGAATAAATCCATGTCCAACCCAGTGATGTTGGACATGCTACACATACTCATCCTGATCTCGAACACATACTTCATGGACATCCACCTACCACATGCTGGACAGATCTTTGTCTCATACACTTGACATATTCCTGCCATACTATGCATTTCTGTCCATCAAAGCTGCACATCTCTCCCCTCACAGACCTGGTGTGATGACCGCATGGTAATGAATGGTATATGTATCATTAACCCTGTGGACTAGTAATGTGGCACTGCTCCACCTGGATCCACAGACCCACCTGTCGGCTACTGCCAGGTAACCTTTCATCCTAGATTCATACATGCCCATGGCATATAGCCCAATACTTGACTTTGACTGTACACGCTACAGTTGATATCCATCCCTGCAAATACCATCTGGCTAGCCAGTCTCCCATGTGTATCACATGTGCAACACAGGTGATACATGGCAGGATGTTGAATCGCATACAGTGCCGTGTAGATGTATATGGCAGAACACCTACATGTAAAACCTTATGTGAGCATGTCTGCAGGGTCACAGGTCATGTCTGTTAAGGCAGTGTAAGTCGTTATGTGTGACATATGCACTGCATCAATGTCGACTGCATTAATGTGGACACATCCAGCCAAGTGCTGATAGGTAGGAACACCAGTACAGGCAAACAGACATGCCCACATCAAGACAGCAACCACATGGAGTATGAGCAATGTAATCAGGTGACACACACACACATATGTTGTTGTTGTGTCTTTTGGCTTATCCCGGTTAGGGGTCGCCACAGCGGAACTCCGGTTTGCTAATGTTTGGTAGTGGATTTTTACGTGCCGAGTTACCAGCCCTGATGCACAACCTTCAACAAAGGCATGCCAATTCACGTATGCCTCCACACAGAAGACGCTCTAGCTGAGAATCGAACGGGACAATGTCTTGCTGTGAGGCGACAATGCTACCGCAGCACCCCACTCAACATTGAGTGTCATGTGTGTGACACAAACACATCAGTGTCATGTAGGTTTGCAAATACAACTATTTAAACTGAATTAATGTGATACACATGTATGTTCAGCTGTAGCTCTGTATGTCTCTGTGAGTTACTGTGACTTGTCTCCATCATTATGTCTTCCAGGTATGCCACGTGCAAGGCTTCTCCCTTTTACACGCTTGGAGGATGAGGCCCTCATCCCATACCTACTTGACAATCATAATGTCCTGTTCAGCCATGTGCCACAGGATGCACAGCAGTGGGATGCCCTGTGGATGGAACTTCACAGGAGGGTTAATGAAGTGGGTGGCCACAACTGCACATACCAGCAGGTGCGCAGACACTGTACAGACCTCATTAGATGGGGGAAACAGCATGCGAATGCAATCGCCAGGGAACAAGGTGCAACAGGTGGTGGACCACCAACCCAGCCCCCACTCACACGTACCGAGGAGCTACTGGCCAACCTGGGGACACCTGCAGAACCACATCCACAAGCCTTAGCCGATATTGTGGAGGTGGGTGTCTCTCAACCACTGAGCCTGGAGTTGCCTGGTAAGTCAGTACTGCACCTATAACAACTATATTCCATATAGTTCCATGTGTCACTGTACAATATGTAATGTAACATCGTATGCAAGGCATGTATGCACACATGCTGCATACTATAGTATGCTACTCTGTGTATGCACACATGTGCATACACCATAGTATAGTCTAATGTACTGGTGTATGTGTTATGCACATTACTCCCTATAGCCTTTATACAGGGGTGGATTATGCTCATACTGCTGTGTTACTCCTATTTAAGTACCTGTGGTGTTCTGCTGTGACAGCAGCCCATTGCAGGTGAGAGTGTTATTATTTATCAGGAACCGTAATGCACAAATCTATCTGACATCTGGCCATTTACAACATGTACACATAATGTATGGTCCTGTCACAATATACAGGTTGGACCTGCAATGCATCACAATAACTACTCATGTGCAACACGTGCAAACTATGTGAATCATCTCACCGACATGAATCCTCACAAACTTTATTGCCAGATGTGTTGACAGCTGTGCATACAATGATGGAGGTGCTGTTCGCTTTAGGGAAGTACAACAGATCTGATCTACACATGTGGTGAAGACAAACAGTACTATACAGTGGGATGGAGTATGGCCAGCACACAGGTTTCTCCGGTGTGGATCATAGCCCTGCTGTGAATGTCACACAATGTGATGTGCTATCTTGACATGTCCATGACATCTATTGACCTGGCTGCTACACTGCCTACCTAACCTGAAAAAATATCCCACATACCATCCTTTATCTGCATAACCCTGTTGTCAGTGGAGCATATATGTCATATGGGACAACACAGACATGTGAAATAGATGCCCATCACAATAAGTTGGAAAACACATATAAACACATGGCCATGGAAGATGGCCAGAGACATGGAGCAACACACACAGTAGACGTGTTGTGCTTGTGTGTACATCCTGTCATACAATCGCTACACATGGTTCAACCATGGCCTTTGTATAATGGTCATAATGTAGATGTGGAACACTAGACATCCTACAGGCCTGTGCACATCTTGTGTAAGCATAACATCAATCCACCACATAAGATGTGTTGAACCTCTTGAGGGTGTTGCAACATGACAGCAGTCACCTGTACAGTATCCACATCAGGCCACAGATACAGTACATTCCCATTGCTGGTATTGGACATAAATGCCATACTAGCTCCTTGTGTGTGTGTGTGTGTGTGTGTGTGTGTGTGTGTGTGTGTGTGTGTGTGTGTGTGTGGTACACAGATGTCATATGGGACATGGTGTACCGATGTGTTCGCCATGTCTGGCCATAGTCACCAGGCTGCAGCAATATGGTTGCAGATGTGCTGGTGTGTCATCAGTATACCCATCCGTAACCTTTGTCACAACTACCACATCATGGTTTAGTTTGTATACACCTCAGTGACGTGGGTCACATTCCACAGTATATATGTGTTGTATCTGAACACAGTCATGGCTATGAACCCTGTCTGTAACTCATACTGTATAGCACTAGAGATGCCTCATGATTCCCTGCAATGGCCATGCACATCAGCTAAATTTGCAGTATATCTTTAGGGTGGACAGACAACACTGAATTTGTACACCATTGCCCCACTGTATATTTGACAGGACACCATTGTGTTAAACATGTATGCATGTCATTGCACACATCAGCAGATAACATGTCATACTACATGTGATTATCAAGGTCATATGCCACACATCAGGCAGTTGTACTGTTAACCTGTGCTGGTCCACATGGTGTAACACAGGGATGTATGGTAACCACTACTATGATTGTGTAATTTGCATGCCATCTGCTATGACACATGCATGCTGTTGTGTGCAACCTAGGGTGTGTGATAACGACCACTGTTATTGTCTGCGCTGCATGCCATCTGCTGTATCACATGCATGTTGCATGCCTTTTGTCATATCACATGAGTGTGTGTGTGTCTATTGTATAGATTGTAATGTACAGTTCTTGTCTACCCTCACAGGTGATGTAGGTGCATTGCCCTCCTGCGGTACATCAGATGTTAGTGTCCCCACAGACTCTAGCAGTGATGATGAACATATGATTGGGACACAGGCAGAGTTTTCAGGGGCTGAAACTGTGCCATTGGTTGCCATTCCATCTATATCCACCTCTTCCCCACACACAGATACATTACCTGCACATACCCCATCACCAGTGGCCATAGAGGAAGGACAGTTGGTGCGTGGTAGCTTGGAACAGGAAAGTGTGGGGGGCTATGGAAGGTGTGCCTGCACACCATGGTGTCATCCAAACTACTGGTGGTGCCCCACACAGGCACGTGGCCAGTGCTGCTCATAGGAGGACCTCTGGCCAACATGCTCCTGCACTATAGAGCACAGCAGCTGGTGTCACCAGACGCATGTTTCAGGCTGTAATGGAGGCACATGTACGTGCTGAACGGCTCAACAGAGAAGATCAGAGGCTAAAGAGGGCTGCTGTCCGTTCTTTAAATAACAGCATCCAGGCAATGGTAAATGCTCAACAGCAGATTGCTGATGCTTTGGCTAGACGGTTGGGTGACATGGTTGGAGTCCTTGACTGTGGCATGACAATCTGCGAGCATGAGCTATCTGTGTTGGAACATCTGGTAGGAGTGAGGCGTCGGGCACGTGGACGTAGGCCTGCTACATCACCTGTGTCAAGTCTAGATGTACAAGCTACCTCACATGCCCGCTCCCATAGTGGTGGTAGCAGCAGTGCATCTGGTGCTGTGCTGTCCACACCATGACACAGCAGGCCACGTGCACATGGCCCAGGATGGTCCCAACAGGGGCACAGTTCCAGTGGACTAGTGACATCAGACAGTATCCAATCTGCACCTCTGTCTGGTAGTGCCCGTGCAACCCCTGGCAGGCACAGGTCACATGTCCGTGGCCGTACACCGTGAACTGTAAAACCTCACCTGTACAGTCTGCAGCTGTCAATAATACCCCATGTGTAGGCCAGACACATGGGAGAACTGTGTGCAGACATACACACACACACACACACACACTGGACACATATGTTGGGCATCGCAACACACACATGCATAACATCCACACACTCCCAATTAGATCAAAGGCCTAAACCCACACACATGATGTCATCCAATGGTGCAGCCTAGGCCTCTGGCAAACATTAACACCCTGTGCATATGATGATGCTTGTCCCTGACATCGGTGCAGGGACATGCTCATATGGTCTGATGCACAGGGTGAACAGACTAGGATGATACACGTAGTTTACAAATGTTGAGAACTGTTGACAGGCAGCAGATATATCATGTAGTACAGGTGTACAATACTGTTAACAGTATGTGTCTTGTGTAACAACAGTGCAGCCTAGGCCTCCGGCAAACATTAACACCCTGTGCATCTGATGATGCCTGTGCCGCATCCCTGACATCCACACCATCAGTGAAGGGACATGCTCATATGGTCTGATGCACAGGGTGAACAGGCTAGGATGATATGTGTAGTTTAGAAATGTTGAGGACTGTTGACAGGCAGCAGATATACCATGTAGTACAGGTGTACAATACTGTTAACAGTATGTGTCTTGGTCATGATGGTCTGCTGTCCTTCTTCAGGTCTAATTGCACGTGCCGATGGATGTCAGTGTTTGCAGTTAAGTGTCCCATATGTCACTGTGGACTACTCGCAGGTATGTAATGAATATACCAGCATGCACCGTGTAGCTGCCACATACCAGTGAGAATGTCCCATGTTACAAACACGTCTACCATTCCAAGAGCATGATAGCTGTGTATAAAGCTACTGTAGCCACAGACGTGACATCCATAAAGGGTGACATCACTGGTACAGTTACATGGAGTGGTGAGGTAAGAGAATGGTCTAGTTGATTACAAGAGTAGAGGCCAGTGAAAAGTGTGATGCCTCAATGGGAATCAGTAATACATGTTCCCATGACAGGATGCCAACACACAACTGCTCCCACACACTCAGGTATTGACACACATGTAGTCAGTGACACTGTAACACACACACACACACATACATACACACACACACACACACACACACACACACACACACACACACACACACACACACACACACACACACACACACACACTCACGGCTTCACCGATACAGTAACACACACTTGCACACAGTTGCTACTGGTGGGATGAGGACCACTGCCTATGTGTAAATCATCAATACAGTACTGTGCACCTACATGATGTGCCACAGAAAATACACATGTACAGGTAGTCAGTACGGCCTAAGACCGAGGACATCAACACGGATAGTTGAATGCATCGCCTGGATGGTGGGAGGGATCTTATCAGTTCAGTATGGTAACATACATCCTCACCCCAGGGACCAGTCAACCCTACATACACACACTGTGGCATTCAGTAATTAATACACCTATGTCATGCACATACAGATACCTCACATGTGTGAGATACATGCCCCTGCCTATGTCCTGCTTTCTACATTGCAGTCTGTACAGATGTGTACACTAGTGTACAGGAAAGTGAGTAGCAGTTGAAATGTATTCCCCACAATACGTGACATATATGGACACACACGCAACCACACATGCCAGTACTGTGAATCTCAGACCTGCCTAGCTCATGTTATGTATGTCAGAAGTACAGCAGTATTGCACGTGTTATAAACTGTACTGATGCTTCCTGTGCCAACAGTGCTGATATATGCACTAGGGACGTCATATCTATTAACAGGTGTCAAGTGATTTACCTTCACTGTCACCCTGACCGCTGTCTAAGTTGTGTGTTATGTCCTTCATCTAATGAAACCATTGCTTACCGGTTACACAGGGTATTGTAGGACTGCTTGTGACACACCTGTGAGCTGTCCACTGCAAATATCCATCTGCAAAAATGCTCTGTCACTTAGTTATTTCAACACATCTGTCCATACCTGTGGTATATCTTTCTGTACATTCAGCATATCACCATATACAGTTGGCAATGTTGAGACTGCATTGCAGCTGCATGATGTACTAGGATACACACCACCTGCATACCTCAACAACTGCACAGGCATGTTATTGGAATGCGCAACACTACATGTACAGGTGTGTAGGTCCTACAATCCTGACATTTGGTCATTGCAATTGGTGGATTTGCGTAATGACATACATGACACATGGACTGTTGTATGATATGATGGTTGACCAGTACAGAGAGGATGTTACCTCTGTCAACACTGATATCACACCTTATGTACTGTTAGCATTCAGCAGCCATGGACCTACATTCCATGTTCATGTGTGTAATGGCTGTAGCCACCTGTTTGCACAAAGGACTACAACAGCTATGCTATTTACAGGTATGTTGTGTGTGTGGCATGTACACACCCAGGGCAGGTACATGTATGTCATATCCATACATGAGGGTGTGTACTGGTGTACAGTAACAGACATCTGCTAAAGGTGGAAAGTACTGAGGGCCCTTGGTATGTGTACAGCCAACCTGGTCACAGACAGTGGTATCATTGCATTGCATAAGACATGATGCAACTGTGTCAGTACATGTGTACTGTCTACAGTTGATGTAGAGCTTAGTACAGTACACAGGTCAAGGGTCACATGGTGGTGTACTTGTCTGTCATACAACATGTATGGTTGTGTGTTGGTGGTCTGAGGGCATGGTGGTGTCTGCAGTTTACATCCTAGAATGCAGCATGTGACACTGTGTCCTGCACTTGGCTCATCTGTGATGACTTTCATGGGGGGACCGGTCAGTACATATGAGTGGCCTTTATGTATGTTGGTACACCACCTGGAGCAGTCCATACCTGTGTTATGGCCCACATGTCTGGTTCTGAGTTAAATGGTGGTAGTGCTAGGTTCTGAGGTATATGGTGTTAGTGCTATTGTGCACTACAGAGACATTAGCCAGGTGTTCCTCACTGCACAGATGTCAGTACTCCCCATTGTTGGATCTGCAGTGGCCAGCTGTGAATATGGATGCTACACATCTAGCACTTGTTAGCATAAGAAAACAATGCAGTTGTCCTGTAGGTGTATGGGAGTTAACCTGTGTTTAGCACATTTGCCTTGGAATGACACTGTGTTGGCGGATGCGACTTGGGTAATATCCACACTCCCTTGTATCATGGATGCATGTGATATGTGACAAAGGCCTGCCTATTGTCAGCCATGTCATCCCAGAATGACAGCTGATGTGGTGTAAAAGACCGGTGTCAAATATATGTAGAGCAGCGTTCCCACTAACAATGACAACTACTAACACCAGAGCCCATTACAATGTGTTCTTTACATCTACCTGCAATAGCATGGCCACTGTGGACCTCCGTGTTAAGCATCAGAGTGCATCCCAGTCAGCCCTGTGCTACTAGGAGTATGAGCATGCCCAGTATATCATTGTAGAGATGGACACATAGTAGTGCATTCTGACCAGCCTTGTGTTACTAAGTGTGTGAGCATGCCCCCTGTGCTACTAAGTGTATGAGCATGCTCAGTATATCCTTGTGTAGATGGACACATGGTGCATTCCGAACAGCCCTGTGCTACTGCATGTGTGAGCATGCCCAGTGACACCTTGTGTCGGTTATGTGCCTCTGTGTATGGGCATGGCCATTATAACCCTGTATAGTGGTAGTAGTCGTCCATTCCACAGATGGGCATACACCAGGTCAGGATGTATTCCTACTTTAAACACACAGGTTCACAGGTATGTACATCTTAACTGCCAGCATCCCTGTTGATGTCCGTATTCCCAGATGGTCATAATGACAGCCTAGACATGTGTAGTATGCGTGGCACAATTCATAAGTATGTAGTATTGTAATAGTAATCTGTAAATAGGCAGGTGTTCCCTACCCGACACTGTCGTGTGTATGTCTGTCCCCGTTTGCCGGTGGACTCTGAATTGCTTTTAGACTGCCCACACTCCATACATTTCTTATTCCCACTGTTAGCAAGGCCGATGATATCACCCATCTACAAATACACCTCTGGGAGGGCTCTGTCCCAGTGATCTTGGTAGCACGTTCTGTAACTGTAAAGCTGTAGTGTAATAAAGTAGTTAGGTCGGTGTTCTAGTCCCACACTTGCCGTGTGTGTGTGTCCATTTGCCTGAGGACTGAGTAATACTTTTATACTACTCACACTCCATACATTTCTTGTACTCACCGTTAGCAAGGCCAATGATGTCACCCATCTTCAAATACACCTCTGGGAATGCTGTGTCCCAGTAATCTCAGTAGCGCATTCTGTAACTGCGTAATGCTGTAGTGTAATAGAGTAGTTAGGTTGGTGATCTAGTCCCACACTTGCCATGTGTGTGTCCATTTGTCTGAGGCCTGAGTAATACTTTTATACTGCTCACACTCCATACATTTCTTATACCCACCGTTAGCAAGGCCGATGATGTCACCCATCTACAAATCCACCTCTGGGAGTGCTGTGTCCCAGTAAGCTCGGTAGTGCATTCTGTAACAGCGTTATGCTGTAGTGTAATAAAGTAGTTAGGTTGGTGTTCTAGTCCTACACTTACTGTGTGTGTGTGTGTCCATTTGCCTGAGGACTGAGTAATGCTTTTATACTGCTCACACTCCATACATTTCTTATACCCACCGTTAGCAAGGCCGATGATGTCACCCATCTACAAATACACCTCTGGGAGTGCTGTGTCCCAGTAATCTCAGTAGTGCGTTCTATAAGTGCGTAATGCTGTAGTATAATAAAGTAGTTAGGTCAGTGATCTAGTCCCACACTTGCCATGTGTGTGTCCGTTTGCCTGAGGACTGAGTAATACTTTTATACTGCTCACAATCCATACATTTCTTATACCCACCGTTAGCAAGGCCAATGATGTCACCCATCTACAAATACACCTCTGGGAGTATTGTGTCCCAGTAATCTTGGTAGCGCCTTCTGTAACGGTCTAATGCTGTAGTGTAATAAAGTAGTTAGGTCGGTGTTCTAGTCCCACACTTGCCATGTGCCCCCCGCCTGTTTGCCTGAGGACTGAGTAATGCTTTTATACTGCTCACGCTCCATACATTTCTTATACCCACCATTAGCAAGGCCAGTGATGTCACCCATCTACAAATACACCTCTGGGAATGCTGTGTTCACTAATCTCGGTAGCATGTTCTGTAACTGCATAATGCTGTAGTGTAATAAAGTAGTTAGGTCGGTGTTCTAGTCCAACACTTGCCATGTGTGTGTGTGTGTGTGTGTGTGTGTGTGTGTGTGTGTGTGTGTGTGTGTGTGTGTGTGTGTGTGTGTGTGTGTGTTCGTTTGCCTGAGGACTGAGTAATGCTTTTGTACTGCCCACGCTCCATACATTTCTTATACCCACCGTTAGCAAGGCCGATGATGTCACCCATCTACAAATACACCTCTGGGAATGCTGTGTCCCAGTAATCTCGGTAGCGTGTTCTATAACTGTAATGCTGTAGTGTAGTAAAGTAGTTAGGTTGGTGTTCTAATCCCAGACATGCCAAGTGTGTGAGTGTGTGTGTGTCTGCCTGCATGAGACAAGTGCAGTGCTTTGCAGTATTTGCTGTATCACGTGTCCTAAACGCGTGTTGCTGCAGTGTGATATGGTAAGGGTTTGCATACATGATATGGCAAGTGTGTGTTTGTCTGTCAGAGCCTGTGTAGAGGTGGCCGTGATTATCTTACCATTGGGCATGTTTGGGAGCAGGTTTTGTAGTTTTCATATATAGTATCCATCTTATGACACATTGGCCACCTCACAAGGAGTACAGCTGTCAGTCAGCCATGGCACTGTGTTGGCAAGCCATACCCATACATCTGGCAAAAGGGCTGGTGAACTAAGTATGCAGCCCTACTAGTACCCAGTATATGTCCCGCACCCATGTGCCATGCACATACAACCTTGCCTAGGATATCCCACTATGTTGGTAGTAACATGCACATTGAGGACAGATAGTAGGCATGGTGTGACCGCAGTGGCCTGCAGAGGACAAGGCAGTGGAACAATAGGCACATATATGCAGACATTGTGCCTTCACTATTTTCCACACTGAATGGCTGCAACATATGTGGTGCCAGCATATGTGATCCACTAAGGCCAGACAATGTTGTACACATGTGACCTGTATGGACCCATGCCACTGACACCACAGAATACCTGTCCATTCTATCCATGAAGGTGCAGGGCCGACCTGCTCACTATAAGCAGGTTTTGCCACACCAGGCCAGTATTGGCATATCGGGGTATAACAGGCTGTGTACACTACATGTGTCTGCCAAACCAGGTATATCTGTACATGTCACTGTGCAATATTGTGGGACATGCACATCCCAGGCAATGTCCATCTGAAGGACTATCAAACACAGACATGGCATGCCTTGCAAAGCTATGGCCCTACAATTGGTAACCAGGATGTCAGGCCAGATAATGCAGTACCCATCTGTGTGGGACATTGCAGACACTACACCCCTGCACTGCACACCATTGTTGAGTGACGCAATGGCAAGGATTACCCCTCACCCAGCCTTGTACAGCCATCTTGCACAGCCAAACACGACACACCCATGGAGCAATGCATACCTGCATGACAGTACTGGCACCCTGTGACTGCATGTGGGTTGTGATGCTCCCAACCACAGTCATTCCTAGTATATACCTCGTTGGCATACCAACAGTTGTCAAGCACTTTCACATGGCCTAGCCCATAGAACCTCCAGATATCCCCTGTGGTGCATGTGGTCCTGTGCATTATTGCGGTGTGGCAAACTAAGTAGTTACATTTTGTATTTGCTGCCCTGACAAAGGTGTCAATCCGTGCCCATTAGAGTGTGGTTGTGGTGACAATGGCATCTGTTCATGTGGACTGATATGTGTGCCACACCTAATGTATGTCTACTATATCTGTTGTGGATGGCACTCACTCACCTACACACATGTTCTTACAGCACTGCAACATGCCACCTCTGTGGCACATGTAGTAACATCAAACACATGTAATAGTAATGAATAGTCATGCATTTGCCCCTGTACTATTCAGCGTGTAGCAGATTATGGTTAAGTCTCCAAGCTCTTCCCTGGTGTACATTGCCTGTCCCGCACACACACTATCTGGTGGATGTGAAGGTGCACATCTGTACAGCAGCAGCATGTGTATTGTAACAGATGAAAATGGTCAGGTGATGGCCTCTACACCTATTGCAGTCCTCCTCTAGCTGATTGCATGTGGTACAGCTGTGATGGTGTTCCCATAGCCATCCGCATGATAAACACAGTACACTATCTAGGGAAACATGTTATTATCCGGCCATAACAGTAGCTGTGAGTGGTACCTGGATGTGGTGTTCTGACACGGCATCGCAGATGATATCTGAATGCACCTCAATCATTTTCAATAGTGGGAAATAGCCTAATGATAGGAGGGTGATGTGCCACACAACTACAGCATGTAAGTGTAGCTATGCTGCATTGAGACTACTGCCTGTTTAACATGTGTGTGGTAATGGCTATTCTGCATGTTAAAATACAGACATGACAGTACTCTGTTCATGAGGGAACCCCATCTGTAGGGCCATCTGTGAACAGGTCAGTGTGTGCAACCATTTGTTTCCTGTGTTACACACTGAACACACTTCTGTGCACAGCAGAAGCATGGTGTGGGGATTGCAGACAGTACATGATGATAGGAATGTGTTACCGCCATCGCATCCCTGACTGGACATGTGTCACATGAGATAGTGGTATGACTGACACTGTGTGGGATTCCCAGTGACAAGCCAATGATGGGCAACTGTTCATAGCTGCGGTCACACGTCTACTACACATTGTACATTTGCCATGCAGTATATATGCATGTGTTGTGCTTCCTCTGCAAATGTATATCATCTGTTGTGTTGGGTTGCTGGTGATATCTATGCATACTGTCGTAGGTAATCCTGTATGCTGTTGTCTATCACTAAGCCATATGTGGGTTTAAAATGCAACACCATAGGCTGAATGGGTTGGTAGGTCCCTGCAGATCCTCCTGTCCCACTTCAGCTGACCATGGCACCGGGCACTAGCACATCTGGGGCCCAGCCATTAACATCAACCTCTGTTGGCTCTGCACCACCTTCTGGTGATACCACCATTGAGGATGGAGCATGTCCTCCTTGGGATCAAGACCAGACAGGTACATATCTGCTGACGTGCAGTCCCAGACATGTTGTGTAGGTTGCTCCCTAAGGGGTTATGAAGCCAGATACACCAGTTCAAGGGCAGAGTGTCACATTTACAGGGTGATGCTGCCCCTCCCAGCACTGCCTCCTTTGCAGCTGTGTAGGTGCAGTGGCAGTTTCCCATAGCCATGTCATGGCTGGAGACCTCCATCCCACTATTCCCATGGGCTTTTGAAAGCCGAAGACCCATCCTCATCCAGGGTGTATCCTCCCCCCCACATGTCATATACCAACCGTGTAAGCTGTAATTTCTGTGCTCCTATCTATCCTCCACGGCCATACCTACACTCCTTCCCCAACATCTGACCCTCACCTATGGACACATAAGGCCATTCAGCTCCTAGGATACCATCTGCCTTATACATAACTGTCCATTACATACACGTGCCCACTGGACACATGAAACTCTTGTAATATGCATCATAACATACTACTGTTATCCTCACCACTGTCTCTCAGGCACACGGTCCTGGTATGCACATCACTCCAACATGGTCCAGGTACATGTGAGGAGGATGACCCCATTGTACACAAAACACTACCAGTCCCTCTATGGTTACCCCATTTACCTTTATGATGATGATGATGTTGCACACAGCACATTGCAGGAGTACTGTTCACACATAATGATTGGACAGGTACTGTTGTGTTAATGTACATTACATGCACAGAGTGATGTATACAGCCAGTGTACAACTATTGTCTGTCTAAGGGAGTCTTGTGATCACATAGAGCTACACCACTACATAATACATGCGTCACTGGTGTTTCCTGTTTCATTCATTTGTAATGCTTTGTTGCCACATGGTATGTCTCTGATACATCTCTATATATGTATGTACCTATATGCTGGACATAAACACTCACATGTACATATACATGATGGGATACATTCCTATACTGTTGAATGACTGCGCTGTATGATATCCTCTAGTTACAGCCTCTTATGCTCGATTATCCTCTACATTGCTTAACCAATGCAATACTTGCATACTGGTAGCCAAACAAGCTTACACCCGCCCGATCCCGCACTTGCTAATGCACCGGCATTGGTGCTTGCATCTGTCACTCACACCCCTGGGTGTGAGTGAGAACCACAATATTACCTTGTGATGCCTATTAAATCATACTACATGACTCCAGTATCGGGATTGGCCACCCATTAGGCGACAGCATCTCGTTCGACTGTACGGAATAAGCGGCCTGTCCACTGACACAATTATATTTGTGTGTACCTCATACAATGTGCTCCCACCTTGTGATGCCTATTACATCGGAATACATGAATACAGTATCAGAAATGGCTGCCTATTAGGCGATGGCATGGCGTTCGACTTTACGGAATCAGTGGCCTGTCCGGAGAATCATTCATATTCATGTGTTCATCTTAGGCATACCTTGTGATGCCTATCACATCAGACTACATGACTACAGTCATAGCCGGCCTTAGGCATAGGTCAAATAAGTGGCCGCCTAGGGCACCGCATTAAAGGGGGTGCACTTTACCAGTATTTATTTGGTGTAGGTAGACCAGGATGGGGACACTGGGTGGTGTGGTGGGGGGTGCCATTGTGCCCTCTGCCTAGGGCACCAATTGACCTAAGGCCACTCCTGTCTACAGTATCGGGAATGGCTAGCGATTAGGCGACCGCATGGCATTCGACTGTATGGAATCAGCGGCCTGTCCAGTGAATCATTCATAATTGTGTGTTCCTCTTACAATCTGCTCCCATGTTGTAAGGCCTATCACATCGGACTACATGACTGCAGTATCAGGAATGGCTGCCCATTAGGCGACGGCATGGCGTTTGACTGTACAGAATCAGCGGCCTGTCCAGTGAATTAATCATATTTCTGTGTTCCGCATACACTCTGCTCCCATCTGGCTGATACATGGGAACCGAGACCCTGCATTACAAATGAGTAGTTGGGTTGTGGTAGCCACGTCTGTCGGACGAGTCATGCTACAGCATACCTATTATAGGTTTGCCACCTTCTCAATTGGCCAAGGTAGGACTTTAGCGTTACCACCTGTCCCACTTTGTGAGGGACAGTGCGAAAATAATCAAGACATAGCACATGTCCAGATTACAGGACATTATTATATTCTATGTTTCATTAATAATTGCATACAACAGTTATTTTATATATGACACTTCTATATGTTATGTGAAGTTGCATAAGCAATTCAAATGCAACTAGATTAAGCTTTTATTTGTGCAAATAAGTGTAATCCTGTACTATGCATGGCTGTAGGTATGTTTAGTCCTGGAATGTCTGACATTTCTACAGAACATGTCTCACTCTGGCCATTTGGAAAGGTGGCAACCCTATAGGACCTGTATGTAGAGATGTCAGACTTTGCAGGGCAACACACCCACAGCCAGTAGAATGGGGTGTACTTCACTGTTTTGCCTAAATAAAAGGTTACTCTTGTAGCATTATAGTTGCTTATACAGTTACCTATAACATTTAGATGTTTCAGAGGAACATAATTGTTTTGTGCTACTACTACAGACAGTATAGGTAGACTTTGCTCTAAATCACAGGACATTTGCCTTAGTTAAAGTTATTATGCAGGACACAACTGCTCACAGGGGAGTGTCCCTCGCAAAGGTGGACAGGTGGTAACCCCAAACCTATTATTGTATCAATTTCTAAGGTAGTCGGTGGAACATGCGCTTTCTCTCACTATCAGACCTCTCATATGAATGGGGAAAAATAAACACTGAATCAGGGACACTGCATAACGACCTCAGGGACACATTTAGAAGGTTGGTGCTATTAACCTGACACAATGACGGACACAGAGCACATATGTATTCATACACATTGTCTGAGGTGCATGCAGTTTATGACTCTTACATGTTGTGATTATTCATTACGTGTATTCCGCCACCTTTCCTCCTAATATCACTAGTTCTAGGATGGTTTAGTTGAGACTGTGTTAAGATTCTGATTTGTAATCATGGATGTCTCTGGTAATTGGGGTCAGTTCAATGATATGGTCCCTATGTATTCCCCCAGTGGTTTACGGACTGTGCAGTAGATGTGTTCTTGCAGTTTGGGAGGTATGAGCATCTGCTATACCCACATTGGAATATTACTTACAGCCACGGGGTGGTCCTAATATGTGTCTGCTAGCCAATACTTGCACACCTAGCCCCATAATTGCATACCCATAGTTCTCCCACCTGCCACTACTCTACAGCACTCATCCTTACTGTAGGCGCAGGTGGACGCAGGTGGGATATGAACACACCTCTACACACTGCCCACTCTCCCCGTGTCGGGACACATGTCGTACATTGTGTCACCCCATGTGTTATCAGGCTTGCACAACCTACTGTTCCATGTAAGGCTACATCCTGGTCATAATGGTGTTCCCCCATTGGTTGAAGGTACTAAATATTTGGTGTCCCGCAAGGGACGTCGCTGTCCATGTGTAAAGTGTAGACCTTGTAGATCTCTCCCCCTGGTAGTTTCCTGCCGGTGGCATGGGAAGCAGTGTTGTATTTACCTTTATTGCATGTCTGTATGTCTCACCAGCCTAGCTGGGGGGGGGGTCATTAGTAGATGTTTGTTGAGTGGACCTCCCACCAACATATGCCCGGTCTAAACATGTTACCCATAACTGCTGTAACATAACTTAGGTATATACATGTGTATATTTACTGTAATATATATATATACATATATATATATATATATATATATATATATATATATATATATATATATATATATATTTACATTAATATATACAGACATATCTGCATATGTATTCATACATGTATATTCATATCTTGCTGTTATTTATATATATATATATATATATATGTGTGTGTGTGTGTGTGTGTGTGTATGTATATGTATATGTATATATATATATATATATATATATATATATATATATATATATATATATATATGTGTGTGTACATCAGTGTGTCAATACATTCCCTGCTCATATGCACTTACACATGCGTAATGGTGTTTATAAGCTTCACCAGCATACTAGTACCTTATTCATTATAATGCCGACACACTCTAGTTATCTTGTAATTGGTGTGTAGCATGTTATACAGCGAACAGATGTCGCTATATGTTCATGTACAGATTACCGATGGTAATTGGAATGTGATAGTGTAATTCGACCCGTCCCTCTTCTGCACAGCCTATTATTCCATGCACTGTTGATGTTTGTATGGGCACATTCCTATTATTTATGTCAGCAAATGGAATGCATGTGTTACAGATTTTGTACTTCAACATATATTGTTGTCTCCATGTGAGTATGCATATATACCTATTACGACCTAGCTGACCTCCATGGGGCAGTCCATTAGAACCGGCCCATCCAACCCTGGCATGCCTGGATCCATAATTGCATACCCATAGTTCCCCCACCTGCCACTACTCTATAACACTCATCCTTACTGTGGACGCAGGTGGATGCAGGTGGGATATGAACACACCCCTACACACTGCCCACTCTCCCCGTGTCGAGACACATGTCATATGTTGTCTCAACCCATGTGTTATCAGGCTTGCACAACCTACTGTTCCATGTACAGCTATATCCTGGTCGTAATTGTGTTGCCACATTGGTTGGAAGTACCAAATTTTTGATGTCCAGCAAGGGACATCGCTGTCCATGTTTAAAGTGTAGACTTTGTAGATCTCTCCCACTGGTAGTTTCCTGCCGGTGTTCTAGGAAGCAGTGTTGTATTTACCTTTATTGTGTGTCCGTATGTCTCAATGGCCTAGCTCGGGGGGGTGGTAAGTAGACGTTTGTTGAGTGGACTTACCACCAACATATGCCCGGTCTAAACATGTTACCTGTAACTGCTGTAACATAACCTAGGTATATACATGTGTATTTCACTGTAACATATATATATCTAGTTACATTAATATATACAGACATATCTGCATATGTTCAATTCCACACACCTTATTAAACCACAAATTGAGCACAAAAACACAAATCCAAGCGCTTTTACCAGTATTTCTTTCTTTTCTTTATTAGCTCTTGATCTGATACCTCGGCCATTCGCCTTCAAGGATCACAGAAAGTGTATGCTTCACACATCTTTTTATACAAGTACATACACATTCAGTAAGCAATTAGCACAAACAGCTTATCCAATTATACAATTATTCATTTTTAACAGCTGAAATCAACATTACATCAAATTCAACACACTTTACTAAAAATATTATTAATATTCATAAATATATCTATTTTTCTACAAATATTATATAATAAATTCATATATTTAAATACAAAATTATTAATAACAAAATCAGTATATGAACAGAAATAAATTATTTTTTCTATTATTTATTTCCTTTTTTCCTTTATTTACTATTTTAATCAGATCTAAATTGCCAGTTCTAAATTTAATCCAAAGGGCTTTAAAGTTCCAAATTTTAAAATCATCTTTGTCTCTAGTTCAAGTAACTTATAAAGGTAATCATTCCCACCCATGGAAAAGGGTTTCCCCAAAACACAAAATTTAAGACAATCGGGGGAACCACCTCGGTTTTGAACAAAATGTTGGGCCACAGGACTACCTTCACTATGATTTCTAATGTCTCTTAAGTGTTCCAACACACGAATTCTCACCATTCTTTTTGCTTGCCCAATATACCAAATATCTAAACATGAACAACTTAATGCATACACTACCCCTATAGATCTACAGTTGAAATGAAATTTAGGATAAAAAGAAATTCCATTGATAGTATTCACATTTCTTACTCTATTACATAAGCTACAAAATCCACATGGAAAAGTGCCAAGGGTCATGTTACCTATTTCATTCTCTTTCAAAAAGTTGAAATTTAATAACTCTTTTAAATTCTTTCCTCTTTTATATGAGAAAGTAATATGCTTTGGGAATAAATTGCCAATTTTATCATCTTCTGTAATTAAATACCAATATTTCATTACTATTCTCCTTATTTCATTTGAAAGAGGAGAAAATTTAGTCACAAAAAACAATTTTCCTGGATCAGTGTCTTCAATACATTCTTTAATTGCCACCGTTCCTTGGTATATTTTACTTTCTTATGGCTACATGGCCCCTCATAAATTTCCCCAAGAACTTTCTTTTTACACTTTAATAATTCTTCTTTATCATAACCTCTCTCACTTAATCTCATCTCCACATTATTCAATTCACTTTCTCTCTCTCCTAAGTCACTAGAGTGATTTAATATTCTTTGAAATTCACCTAAGGGTAGTGACCATATTAGATGTCCCGGATGCATGCTAGTAGCATATAGGAACATATTTACTGCTGTATTTTTCTTAAAAGGTCTAAAACCTATTTTATCTATATCATTATATAGCATCACATCCAAAAAGTTGATTTTTTCCCTACTAAAGTCATACTCAAAACTTAGTCCATGTTCATTACTATTTAAAGTCTCAAAAAAATCAAGAAATTCATTAATTTCACACTTACAAATCATAATCAAATCATCAATAAAGCGTTTATATAATATAACGTTATTCTTGTAAAAAGAGGTAGGATAAATAAATTTCCTTTCAAAGTAACTCATATAAATAATAGCATATGAGGGCGCAAACGCAGCCCCCATAGCTGTCCCCTTTAACTGCAAATAAAATTCATTGTTGAAACTAAAATAATTATGAGTTAAACAAAACTCCAAAATATTAATTATATACGTAGTCCTGGGTCCATCTCCTAACATTTCCATAATCACTTCCAAGCCCCATCTTGTACTGATACTTGTATAAAGTGATTTTCTATCAATTGTCACCCAATAATAATCTTGGCACCACTTCACCTGGGAAATTGCCTCTAATAACTCTTGCGTATTAGCAATGTGTGCAGTTACCTTATTCAAATATTTCTTTATATGAAAGTCTAAAAAAGTATTAACATTACTCAAGAGCGAGCCTATGCCCGATACTATCGGTCTACCCGGAGATCTTTCAAGACATTTATGTATTTTTGGTAGGGCATAGAAAATAAGTGTTCTAGGTTTCTTAATAAACAGTTTAGATACATCCTTTATGTTCCCCTCACTCCAAAAGTGCTAACAATGTATCATTAAATTCCAACGTTGGGTCCTTTCTTAACTACTTATATTCAAAACTGTTATTTAACAATTCAGTCACCATTTCACAATATTTTAATTTATGCAGAATGACCCAATTTCCACCCTTGTCAGCACATTTAAAAATGCAATCTTTTTTTAAACTTATCAAATTTTTAAGGCCATCCATTCCTTCTTACTCAAGTTATACTGCTTTTTACTCTTGCCAGATTTATTAACAATTAGTGATATTTCCTTAAATATCACTTTAAAAAAAAGCATTAATCACAGGCACCTTCATATTGGGTGAAAATTTACTATCAGATACTATATGTGGCAATGTTAGTTTTCCATACCCAGTATTAAAAGAATCAAAAACAGTTGGTGCCCCATCAACTTCATCATCTATTTCCACGTTATCATCATCATAAATAGATAAATTTAACAATTCATCCATTTCACAATTTTCATCACTTTCAGAGTTACTCACTTCTAAAGAAACATTTTCAGTATTATTAACCATTTTATCATGAAAGAAGATTTTTAAATACAACTTCCTAATGAAAGCTTTCAATTCTAAATATATATCTCCTATAGAAGGAAAATACGTTGGCACAAATTTACAGCCTTTTAGTAAAACAGCTTTCATATCATCATTCAGAAGCAAATTAGATAGATTAACAACAAATAAAGTCTGTGTGTCATATTGACTCACAGTAATATCATTTGAAATGATTCCTGCCCTTGCGACCGTTCCTTCCCCGATTACTTTTGTTGTTTTGAATTGAATTGTCAGCCCTTACATGAGCTGACGAGTTGCTCGTATTTTCATTTTCTGTACTGATACGACCATTAGAGTCCAAAAAAGTTACATTTTTACCAAAAGAAACAACTGTCTCTTGTTCAACTGAAGACGGTGAAGTATTCCGCCATTTCTGCACACCTCTTCTAACCTTTGACATACTACGTGTAGTTTCACGTTGCCATGGAAACAAGATTCCAGTCTCATAATCCTTAATGTCACGTACTAACTTATTTCTTTTCCGTGACATTATATCATTTTCAAGTTTTGAAACGTTTTCATTAATCTTTGAGAACTGTGTCTTAAAGCAGGATCTGCATATGTATTCATACATGTATATTCATATCTTCCTGTTATATATATATATATATATATATATATATATATATATATATATATATATATATATATATATATATATATATATATATATATATATATATATATATATATATATATATATATATATATATATATATATATATATATATATATATATATGTATATATATATATGTATATATGATTATATATATGTACATCAGTGTGTCAATACATTCCCCGCACATATGCACTTACACATGCGTAATGGTGTTTATAAGCTTCATCAGCATACTAGTGCCTTATTCATTATAAAAACGAAAATGCCAAAGTTCCAAAAAACCAAGTAACAGAGTGCACAAGACCTGAATGCTTCGTCCGGAAAAATTGCTGTCTAACCACATAAAGTAAAATGTAGTTGCTGATGGAAAATGCAGCTTAAAATAAGCAGTAAAAAATGCAAATTTGCAGTCCAAGTAAAATCCAAAGGAAATGTTTTATTCACACACCTACAAACACGAGCGCTTTGGCCCGGTATTACCAGGCTTTATCAAGTGAAACAAAAACATCTGCACATAGTGCTTATAAAGTGCTTTGCCTTAAAACCATTGGTTAATTAGTTAAGAGCATTAATTAACTAAATTAGCTAACTTTTAGTTAGTTTTAAAGACAACTGTAAAATACAATACGTAAAAATATGCTATACATTTAGAAGTACTCATGTTCATTCACTATGTTTTTCGTTGCAAAGTCAATGGTTATTTTATGCTGTTGTCAAAGTGATCTTTATTCATAAAAAGGTTTGAAACCACATAAATACGTTGCATATATGCTTGTCAAGCCATAAAAAATGTTAAAAATTAAAAATCATTCCATCACAAAGTGAAAACCATCAATGGACAATCCTCTAAATGTTTATACCGAACAAGATGTGGTAGGTCCTTTGAAATAGGAACACCTAAAACCTACCATTAACAGGTTAAAAATACTTGAGTTGGAATAATAGATATCTAGCTTAAAACAGATAGGAAAGAAAGATTTTATGAAATGACAAGGGTATAAACTGTGACCTTGACTTATGGTGTCTCAAATTTATAAAGCATTTCTCTTGGCTTTAAGAATGCTAACCAAACTTAAACTGTCGTTGAGACCTGGGTTTTTTGTGGCGTTCAATCTTAATTGCCACATCAGTTCTCTGGAACTAAGTGTAGTTTCCCAGTCCCCTCCTCTCTGGTCTTGGATTACTTTTTCTAAGACAAAAAAGCGAATGGACATGTTGGGACAAACCAAAGAATGTTTGAAAAAAGCATTTGTTTCTTTTTTACATTTGATATCATATAGATGCTCGTATATCCTTCGTTTCAGTGCCCTTTCTGTTTTGCCCACATAAAATGATGTGCAAACCTTGCAAAAAACATTTAGAGGATTGTCCATTGATGGTTTTCACTTTGTGATGGAATGATTTTTAATTTTTAACATTTTTTATGGCTTGACAAGCATATATGCAACGTATTTATGTGGTTTCAAACCTTTTTATGAATAAAGATCACTTTGACAACAACATAAAATAACCATTGACTTTGCAACGAAAAACGTAGTGAATGAACATGAGTACTTCTAAATGTATAGCATATTTTTACGTATTGTATTTTACAGTTGTCTTTAAAACTAACTAAAAGTTAGCTAATTTAGTTAATTAATGCTCTTAACTAATTAACCAATGGTTTTAAGGCAAAGCACTTTATAAGCACTATGTGCAGATGTTTTTGTTTCACTTGATAAAGCCTGGTAATACCGGGCCAAAGCGCTCGTGTTTGTAGGTGTGTGAATAAAACGTTTCCTTTGGATTTTACTTGGACTGCAAATTTACATTTTTTACTGCTTATTTGAAGCTGCATTTTCCATCAGCAACTACATTTTACTTTATGTGGTTAGACAGCAATTTTTCCGGAGGAAGCATTCGGGTTTTGTGCACTCTGTTACTTATTCATTATAACACTGACACACTCCAGTTATCTTGTATTCAGTATGTAGCACATTATACAGTGGACAGATGTCGTTATATGTTTGTGTATAGATTACCGATGGTAATTGGAATGTGATAGTGTGATTCGACCCATCCCTCTTCTGCACAGCCTATTATTCCTTGTACTGTCAATGTTTGTATGGGCACATTCCTATTATTTATGTCAACAAATGGAATGCATGTGTTACAGAATTTGTATGTCAACATATATTGTTGTCTGCATGTGAGTATGCATATATACCTATTATGACCTAGTTGACCTCCACAGGGCTGTCCATTAGAAATGGCCCATCCAACCCTGGCATGCCTGGATGCATAATTGCATACCCATAGTTCCTCCACCCCACCCGTGTTAAATTTACATGCATAACATCCATTATCCACTTATCGCAGCCATGACAAACCTTTAAACATTTCTCTCTCCAGAGCTTTTGCGGCCCTGCACACATTCTGTTCTGTCTCATGTATTCACAGGGTCTCCCACCATGTATATTTGCGCATACGTGCCTTTCCTGGGGTTATGGAATATGGCCATTTGCGCTTTCCAATTTTTGGAGGCCCCAGCATGGGACTACATTCTGTCTGTGTGTAAAGTAGACCTAGCATTTCAATGATGTTACTCCCACTGGTAATACCCTGCCTGTGGTGTGAGTAGCGGTGCTCTGCTCACTCCTGGGCAGCTTTTTATGACATACACTGAAAGCACTTTATAATACCAACATTGCTCTTGATTGCCTTCAAATCTCTTGTGTATGCTTTACTGTTACAAGGTCCATTCTTAATATATATATATATATATATATATATATATATATATATATATATATATATATATATATATATATATATATATATATATATATATTTCTCATGTATGTAGATATATATTTATACACACATATGTGTGTGTGTGTGTGTGTGTGTGTGTGTGTGTATAGCTCTCTCTCTCTCTCTCTCTATATATATATATATATATATATATATATATATATATATATATATCTATTACATCTGTACATACAAACATACATTTCCTATGCTGGTAGCTGCTTACACCCGTGCAGATGCACTCACCTATGCTTACTGTGTGTTACATATGTTTACTGTTGCTTATTTATGCTTATTTGTGCCTTATACATTATGACAATACCACTTTGATTGAAAGGATCTAGTTAATAGTCACATGCGATACATATGTTCACCTTTACATGTTTAAATGTCAGCTTTACAGCAGAGCAACATTCATTCCACAAGGAAAATTAAATGCGCTATTGTCGAACTTGAACCGTGAATGCTTTTTCAGTAGGCGGATGCTCTGACCACTACACTATTGGTGTTCTGCCTCATTTATATGTATATCCATGGTGCATAGTTACCCGAACACATGCCTCATCACTTCACTTACACAGCAGGCATCCATTTACCTGTTGGGAAAAATGCACTACTACACATGCTCCATTCCCTGTTCCTTACTGCTCTGGACTCATGATGCATGTTGACTCACTCCGAGGATATTCAGACCTCTACAGCCTATAGTCCTGGCATATACGTGTGTTCGATTGTCAGGATGTTCATATGGTCTTCTGAGTTTAGGCTTGTTGGACTGGGGACCGGGACTGCCCTGTACATAGTTGAAAGTCAGACTTAGCAAGGGGAGATCATTTGTTCCACTTTCAGCGTCCTACCTATAGTTGGGGATACATAGGTGTGCTCACCTATGGCCATCCTGATATATAACAGCACTAACTATTACGGGGATTTCCTATATTGTAAAAATACTCGAAACAAACTAAAACCAAGTAAAAAAACAACACCAAAAATCAAACTGGAGACAATGAATCCAAACACAGGACTGCAAGTGATAGTTAGTTAAGCACTTTCACTCACTTTTATTCACATGAGCTTTATCAGAGCAATGCTTTTTTCATTCAAAATCATTTATAAATGGTTACAAATTAAGTCACATGACATTCTTAAAGAAATCATCATGTATAAATACTAAATGTGTATAAATGTATAGAAATACAAAGGAATCTAGTGTAATAGCAATTACAATATAAGTATACATAAAATAAAATAAAATAAAATACTATACTGAAATACTATAACATGTAAAAAAATATATGTATATATGTATATGTATCTAAATTGTTATAACTGCACTATGATATAGTATAGTATAATGTTAATAATGATAATGAATCAACTTGATGAACTACCTATTTCCGGCCATCTGTAAAAACATTTCATGTTAATAGTGCCATTAAGGCCAGGAGATTTATCAACAATCAAAACTATTTGCCACAAACTATCTCTGCACTCTAGGAAAGTCTTGTAGTCACCAGAAAACAAATCAGTATTCACTCTTTCCAAAACAAAAAAAGAAAATTTCTTAAAAATTGCACATTCTATAGCATGGACTGCCAAGGCATTGTTACCATCTTTTTTTTCTTATGGCTAGACAGTGCTCATAAATCCTCTTGTTTAAAGCTCTGATAGTTTTACCAACATGAAACTTCTGGCATGTGTCACACGTGGCACAATATACTACATTAGTAGTGTTACAGGTGTAACGGCCCCTAGCCAAAAACCTTCTTCCCAGATGTTTAAATTCAATGCTAGACACATTACTCATGTACCTGCACTGTTTGCATCTACCACTGGAAAAACTCCCTACAGAACAAGTCACCGAGCTCAAACCCACCTGGTTGTTCTTGCTTTCCAAAATATGTTTAATACTGGTGATCTTCTTATAGGAGAAACAAGGTCTGTCACCCAAAATATTTACAAGTTCAGTATTACCCATTAATACCTTCCAATGGTCCAGCAAAATTTTCCTTAAATAAACCGTCTCATTACATATTGGAATGGCAAAGGCTAAAGAAAAAGTTGAAAAACCTTTATTTTGAACACTAGGGGACACTCCCCCAGAAGTTTCACTGTTGCTCAAAATGGGACAAGCAGAAGTGTCTCTAAGTAACAATATTTCCTGAACTATCTTTTTGAGCCAACCCAAATCGTAACCTCTCTCTAGAAAACACTGTCCCCCGGATTCACGAAACCTCCATGTAAGACTAAATAAGTCTTACTCGGAAACTGCAGTTGAACGGTACGACATCAGTGTGTCATACATATTCATGAGGGCATGCTGACTCCACTTCAAGTCTAACACGGACCATGCAGGAAGGCAGGGGGCATGTCTGACTGCTGAGCATTCCTAAGGTCAACGCCCCTGCAAGTGTCTGAATTGTGAAATGTCAACACACATGAGCGAGTCCGCTCAAATGTCAACATACCCAACACTACACTCCCTCACATTGTAAACCCCCAGTAGAGTTATAAAATGTAAAATATATATATTTTTTTTAATTCCCGATATAGCTGCTCGTATTTGCGCTTGTTTGCGCAGGTGTGCCCATAGCTTAGCTAGAGTTAGCAATGTCAACATTGAAGAGCATATTAACAAATGTTTATACAAATCAATCCAAATAGCAATAGCGTAGTGGTAGATCCTTCACACAAAAAGGAGGCATTCCTGGTTCGAGTCCCACCACTACTCTCTCTATTTTATGTTTTAAATTAGCATATGAAATAATTCCTGATATATATATATATATATATATATATATATATATATATATATATGACTAAAATATTACTAAAAAGCATTGAAATGGCCTATGTATCAGTAAACAAAATGTATATATAGAAATGTAAGAAGGATTGTGACATATAAATGCCCATAGCTAAGCAGCACTTTACCCAGCGCAATCTAGTTGCCCACAGCAAAGCAGCACTTTACCCAGTGCAATATAGTTGCCCACAGCTAAGCAGCACTTTACCCAGTGCAATAAGTTTGCACGGATCTGCACACCGCACTAACCAGCGCACCGTAGGGCAACGTGGAGCAATGTCGGGCAATGTTGGGCAACATGGAGCAACGTTGAGCAAAATTGCCTAAACACAGCCACACCCCCTAGCCTGTCTGGACAGTAGTAAAATAAAATGCAATAACAAGTTTCGAACCTGAGACACTGTGCACCATAATCAAAGTACTGAACCACTAAGCCATGACAGCTAAAAATAAGCATCCACTGTTAACATACATATACTTATAAATGGTAGATTAACCATTGCTAAGCAGGTCTGCAGTCAGCCGAGAATTTTCAAAAATGGCCAATCACAAAAAAGTGTGGGAAATGCGGCATATTTAAGCTCCATAGGCGGGAATACTCACCATAACTGATTGTAGCTCCCATCTGCAGTTAGAATGTCTGGTGCTGGAGAGGGTACTCACTTTCAAGTGCTACGCCGGGGCATCGAGGAGTCAAAATACATGGTTTGGCTCCTAGTCCATCGTCATGAGTCTTGACTCCTGCAGGGCCAGTTCCAAGGGACGGAGTATAAGGCAGAGGCTTGGAACCGGATGGCTTATGATCTCACCAGTGCGACAGGCGTCCCTCAGACTGGTAAGTAGGTCCGTCACCACCATGCAGACCTGAAGAGACAAAAGCAGGACCTACTGAACCAATGGATCCAGGAGGCCCATCATATGCAAGATGCCCCACTACTGAGTAGGTAGCCATGGAATGCAATATGTAAGACTTGCTAATATAGTCTAAATAATGGATAGGTATGTCTCAATATCCCTTCATTTACTTCACAGTTGCAGGTGTCTGTGCTGCGAATCAGCAAGCCTATGCAGATAGGCTGTTAAGGCTGTGCCACCAGGCAGGTTAGTAATTATTCTGCATGTATTGTTATATAATATATGTGAGAAAGCATGAAAATAGTGTTGTAGCCCAATAATACAGCTATAAAATGCCCTGAATAATTTCTCTGCATGTACTGTTATATAACATAAGTCAGAGAGCCAGAAATAGAGTGCAGTAACCCATTAATAAAGGTAAAATAAGTCTGTAATACTATCTCTGCATATACTGTCATATAAAATAAGTGAGCGAGCCTGAAAAAGAGCATTGTAACCTATCAATAAAGGTATAATATGTCCTGAATAGGTCTTCCGTATGCACTGTAATATCAAATAAAGGAGAGAGCCTGTAGAAAAGAGTGTTTAATATAATTAATAAAGGTATAATACTTGGAGTGTGTCTGTGTCACTTACTTTGAAATGTTGTTGTACCCTTGCATTAAATAAATAGTACTGTTGTATTAAGTGCTGTCAACCCACAGTTGTGCAGTCCCATATAAAGTGGATGAAGGAAGTGCCAGTAGCTGTGAAGCATATATACAGTCCTCAACAGTTGGTAAATGGCTGGCATGCATACGTAAATCTGGCACACGAGTAGCTTGTCAAGGTGTTCCCCAGAAATGTGAGTGTGCTACATGAAATGTAGGTTTCTGTAGAAATTTAAAAAAATTTTATAAAAAAAAAGAGGGGTCAACTTAAAGAAACTTTTTGAAAGAAAGGAAAATGTGAACACTAATAAAACTAGATTAGGCACGTATAAGTGCGGTAACTGTAACCAATGTGCTGCTATGTTAAACCAGGGGACATTTTATCTACTTAAGAGGAAATTTACAGTTAGATCTAATAAATATTATAACTGTGCAACAAAGGGAGTGGTATACTTAGGGATCTGTACATTTTGCTTAAGTTTTTATATTGGCAAAATGGAAAGAGCCTTAAGAAAAAGAGTATATGAACATTTGTATGACATCTCTAGAGGTAAAGAAACTAATGCCTTTTTTAAACACTCCCAAAACTGTAACAATATGAATTTAAAGTTTATGGTACTGGAACAGATTACCCCAGAAGTAAGAGGAGGGAGTTGGGAGACGCGTCTAGAATATCGCGAACTTTATTGGCAATTGAGACTTGACTCCACTAGGTCCCCAGGATTAAACGATAACATAAACATTGGGTCTGTGTTAAAACTAAGAAAAGCTAGGCTCTGATTGTATTGGAGCTGTTGGTTTAACTTGTTCTGCTATGTACAACATAATACCTAAGAGTTTTAAAAAAAACATGCTTTTTGTAAAGGAGGTAAAGGTAGTACTTTAAGTGAATTGACAATTATTAATTAATTGCTGAACAGCTGATTTTGAAATGTGCTATTTAATCACAAGGGATGCTGTACACAAGTATTCATTCCTTGAAAAAGCCTGGCAGAGGCCAGGTGAAAGCGCTTGGTTTTACATGTCTGTGATGTTAGTGTATTAAACTCTGTTTTGATTTTAAGTTTGGCTCCGGGTCCTGTGGCTTGTGGATTTACTTCAGTTTTGTAGAAATTTAACTGAAAATGTCACGTGAACACATCCAGATATGTAGATACATAAATATAAAAATAAAATATAACTATGTAGCAGTAACATCTGCATCTTAGACAGTTAGTATGTCAGATATAGATCAGGTATATAATGAACTAGCCAAACCCATTACACAATCTAATGCAGGTTGCCTAGTGTAATAATACATGTAGGGGATATACACGTGCAGTCAATAGGAATGTAGTGTAGAGTAAAAGTACTTATAAGATGTTAATGGAGGTTTCTTTTTACACCCCTACTCTATGTGCATAAACAATGCAATTCCACAACTCAATGGGTATGTCTAATCTCAAAACATTTGTTGGGACATATGTGCTATTGTTCTATAAAAATCTGCATTTTCTTTGATGCATGTGCCCTGTTCAAACACCACAATCTTGGAGGACTGTTGCCACCAATCATCCCAGCATGCTGTTGTAATGTCCACTGTCATTCAATATATGCATGTGTTATGCTTGCTGTTCAACTGTTGGAACCCTGGTGTCTTGAGTTAATGGGAATATTACTGCATGCTGTTAGAACTAATTTGGAATACTGTTGTCTATGTTGTAATTAAACAGACCTAATCACAGAACGTATGGGAAGGCTGGTCCCAGTGGAACCACCTGTCCCTCCTTAGCTGGCGGTTGCACCTGGCACCAGCAGGTCCGGTGCCCAGCCCGGGCTACCCTCCTCCATTGGTCCTGTGCCACCTTCAGGTGGAAGCGCTGCAGAGGATGGGGCTCCCCCCCCTGCAAGCATGGGCGGAGAAGG
The DNA here is from genome assembly GCF_019279795.1 of Protopterus annectens. NCBI lineage: Eukaryota > Metazoa > Chordata > Ceratodontiformes > Protopteridae > Protopterus > Protopterus annectens. The sequence continues at coordinate 990,860,146 of NC_056747.1, forward strand.
GCCACCTGTCACCCTCCAAAGGGTTCGGGTTGTGGTGCGTAGGGAGATCCAGTGTTTAGTCACTGATCCCCTACACCAGCTCGAGGCGAGAGCGGCGCGACTCATGGGTGAGCCTGCCCCTCCTACGCAGCCCCCAGCACAGCCACCCTCGGGGCTGTGAAGGTTCAGTGGTGACTGCCCATGGGTGGGGATCTCAGTCCCACTGTTACCATCTGTGGGCTCATGGGCTTGCGATTTCCATACATCCATCCCCATCAATTGTGTTCACCCACCCCATGTGTCATACGCCGCCCCTGTATGCATCTTGTTTGTCTTGTCTGTTTACATCCCCAACCTACCTCCCCAAATATACCTACTTCCTCTACCTCACATTCCACTCTCACCTGAAAAAAACAAAAGGGCAATCTGTACCCACAAAAAAATTACGCCCCATACATAGCTGCCCATTTCACACACATGTCTGCTGGACATGTAAACTGATAATTAGAATTGGCAGTACAACATACTTTGTTGTCTTCACGCCTCTCTCAGGGGTGGAAGGTTTCAAATTTCACTCCAAATTTGTAACATATGCACAGCTGTTGCTGGTAAAGAAATGGGCAGCTATGGACCTTCCCTACACCCATCCTGCACATCCTGAGCTGGTTTCCCAACTGTCTTTCCCTCTTTGTGCCCCCTTTTTCACCACTTTCCTATCTCCCCATTTTCTTTTCTTTCAAAGAAATTAGTTCGGGGGTTAGCAGGAGTAAGCACTTTTAAGCAGTAGTTAGCGGATTTGATTGACTGTGCGCGCTAAGCTTAGCATTGCTAAGCGTCACGCAAACTTGCGCAAACCTGCTTACAACTGCTTAAAAGTGCCTTAATCACTCGGTATGTCAGGGCCCTTGTTCTCTTCATCAGCAAAATAAACCACCTCTGTTAGTTTCGAACCCCAGACCTTGGACACACTTGACTGCATGAAGTACTACTAAGCCACAGCAGATATACAATAACTTGGTGCTAAAATAAATATATCATGCAAAACAATGAGTGAATGTAAATGAAAAATAGGAAGGCCATAACACAAAGCTTGTTCTGTGGATCTTTACGAGCAATTGTTGTGGAATTGCATTACATGACTGTGATAAGAGAAGCAGCTATTCTAGCAGCAAATAATGTTATTGAGGCACTTTACAACCCCCACAAAGTATCATAGCAGGACAAACACTGGCATATCTGATTAGGGCAGAGGCCATACTTCCTGATTGTGAAACATATTTTAGCTGTGTCCCTCTGAATCCCTCTTAAAAGTACTGAAGTTAGTCAGAGAGGTGTTGTATTACACAATGAATAATCACAATAATAACAGTAGACACCGCTTGTACTTCATAAAAGGAGTACTAATCCAAATGCACTGCTTCACTCAAGTCTACACTTACTGTCTCTATTAGTTGGAAGGTGTACCTCACTTTTAACTACCTATCCCTGACTCCAAGCAAATATGTATCTGACTGTTTCATAGGCCTGGCAGAGAAACAAACACACATGCATATCAGCTCATCTGCTGTTACACACTCTGCAAATAGCTTTGTGAGGACTTCCACAAGCATACCCTTATGTAGGAGTACAACACAGAAATACCAAAGGATCTAGCCATGTACTGGTAGCAACTGACTGTAACAATGCCATTGTACCAGTGCTGAAAACACCTGTGGGTTGCACAGACAAAGAATAACAGGTTACCATCTGGCTACCATCTGGATAGGTTCACAGTTGGGAACTATGCAAACAGACCACCTGCCTTGATAAACCAACAGGTACCCACCAATCCATTAATTCCAGTAAGATAACACTCACACTATAAGACGTAATGCTCTCTGTATGTCTGCATCCCCCCCATAATTTTAAATATACGTGTGTTTAGGGTCAACCAAGGATGTAGGTAGGCATACTCAGTAGTGGAATTGTCCAGTTTACCTGAGACTCCTGTGCTAATGTCAACAATAAAAATACACAAACCCTGCAGATGTGAGTACATCAATATGCACAGTATAACAGTCCACAAACAATTCATGTGTCAAAAGAATACTTCTCAAAAACTACTTTTGTATGGCAGTCAATTACATAAGTAGAAAAGAAACGACATACTCACATATATCTTGTGTAAGCATTTGTAGGGGTGAGTTAAACTCTACACTGATAGCTCTTTACTGGAAGTGGCAACAGTCAGGTCTGAGTACAACATGTACATCACTGTATACACCTCTAGCTTGAGATATAAGAAGTATACCAACCTTCTGACTTAAACAACAGTGCCCACAGAAAACAAGCATGGGCCCCACTCTGGAAATCTGAAAGGGCTACACCTACAAAACTTTGCAGTTTATAGCATTGGGTTGCTATGACAGTGAGTACTGCAATTATCACACAGCAGGCTGTATGCATTTACCAAATGCTGGGCACCAATTGGTGCAGAGGTCATCACATGCACATGTGCAGATACCTATAAAAGCAGACTGTACTTGCTATCCCCACATTCAATCATTACATTGCATGTGATAAAGCTTCACAGAACTTGTGGATGAGTAAATACTAGTTATTGCTTAATAACACAAAAGTTTAATTTAGTAAAAATACTCGAGTGAATCAGTAACCAAATATATTAATTAAGTAAAAAAAAATAAATCCACAGTCCACAGAACAGGCAAGACGACACTGCACCAAAAATAGCGTATAACCGTTTATTATCCGCTTTCATAAAAAACTTCCTCAGAATAAAATCATTTAAGACAACTTCCTTGTTAAATACAAATAGACAAGTCAGGTGATTAATTAAACAATCAACCATTTAAATACAAAGAAATATTTTTAAAAGGACACTAGATACCAAATGATGTTTAATTTAAAGCAAAATGAAAATGGACTGACCCCCCATCTTTGTTGACATTTAATTTGCGTTGTTTCAAGAAACATTTAACATTAGTGGCTTCATTAAGACATTAATAAATAAAAATTTACGAAAAGAGGAACAAACCAAGGAATGCTTAAAAAGAGCATTGTTTTCATCTTTGGTTTTTATAGAATATACATGCTCCCTAATGCGGGTCTTTAACTCCCTGGTAGTCATCCCTATGTAAAATGCCGTACAAGAGGAGCACAAATTTTTATTTTCTGTACTAGAGGTGTGTCATAAGGATATGAGGGAAGGGGATTTCAAGAATTACCTTTTACAAAGGGAGACCTATTGGCAAATTAAACTTAAATCTGATATTGCCCCTGGTCTTAATGAAGCCACTAATGTTAAGTGTTTCTTGAAACAACGCAAATTAAATGTCAACAAAGATGGGGGGGTCAGTCCATTTTCATTTTGCTTTAAATTAAACATCATTTGGTATCTAGTGTCCTTTTAAAAATATTCCTTTGTATTTAAATGTTTGATTGTTTAATTAATCACCTGACTTGTCTATTGGTATTTAACAAGGAAGTTGTCTTAAATGATTTTATTCTGAGGAAGTTTTTTACGAAAGCGGATAATAAACGGTTATACACTATTTTTGGTGCAGTGTCGTCTTGCCTGTTCTGTGGACTGTGGATTTATTGGTTTTGGACTTTTTTTGGTTTTCTTTGTTTGTGCTTTTACCATGGCTGAGGCTTCTGACGACCCTTTGTTGAACCTGAGTGTTCATGCTACTCCCTCTTCAGATGTTGGGAGTTTGAACATGTTGTTGATTGCTACCCTAGCTGAAATTAAGAATTCGCTCAAATTTTTAGTCACCAAGGCGAATGATCCTGAGACTACTATTAGAGCTTCTAGTCTGGTTGGTTTTACCCAAGATTTGGAAGCTGACGCTAATTTCGACAGAATACCACGACAACCGAATCTAGCAGCATTGAACCAACAACGCATCATTGGTCGGGCGACTTTCCAGCAGTTTTTCGACCGTGCGGAGAACCCCTTTAGCGAACTGGGGGCTGTTGAAGGAATTTCCAATGTACTTTATAACGAGGACTTTCACTCCAAACGTGGGCAGCTGTTAAAGCTTTTGAAAAGGTACAATGCTATACATGTAGAAAATTGTTACTTTGCACGCTGTTTGGAACTTAATATCGTCCCAAAGGGGTTACGTTTTTTTAAGTGCCCCAATGGTGTACATGCCGGAGACCCTTTCTTTAATACTTTGACTACCTTCTTTAATGAAGCAGGTCTACATTTTTTAAGGTTGCTTTTTGACAACAATGTTACTAAAAAAGAATTACTTAAAAAAGAAATTATTGACATTGAGGCTTATTTCAAGCAGAGTCTTGGTGAGCAAAAGTTTTCCGAATTTTTTGTATCCATTTCAAATGAAACGGAACAGTTTTCTGTTGACAATATCAACAGGAAACATTCTAAGCTGTTACGGGACCTTGAATCATACAAAAATAACTCTGCTTTCACCAATTTTGGTGTTCCTAGCAAATCTTATAAATTTACTAACAGTAATGGCCAAGGATTTAAGAAGTCGGTTGGTGGGGTTTTGTCTAAATCTGTTGGATTTGGAGGTATTAACAATCTTGCGAACAGTTCACCTGTGGTATCTGGTTCCTTGGACCCTACTAGTTCTACCATCAATGAAAAGACGGTAACTAAATTTTCTACTGATAAACCCTCCACTGGTGAGGTTCCCCATGTTGAAGGGAATTCATTAGCGGTTGCTGAAAACTTTCCACCATTATCCACGGTGGACAACGTAACCAAGAATAACACGAACATTACTATTTCTGGTTCAGGATTAGGGAATCCTGTTCCTTTACCACCGTCAGCTTCTTTTTCCAACCGGAGAAATCAGACTACAACCAAAACAGTGTTGACCAGGAGCTGAACATTTTTGGGCTCTCAGTCCTCAGGGGAAGAGACTTAGAACCTTTGAACGATCACTTTAGCATTATTAATTTGACTGATCATGTTTTTGGTAGTGATGAAGTGGATGTTCTCAAATTGGGGCTTAATTTTGTCCCTCATACGAGGGCTAACTATGTTAGGACTGTTATCGATATTAAGCAATATGCTCGAAAGTTAAATTTGCATTATTTATTGCATGATTTATCCGTTTCTAACCGTACTTTTGTTAAACCTTCCACTTATTGTCCAAAATTACAGCATACCCTAAAGGTTTTTGAGGAAACATGTATACAGGATGTAGACCATATGTTGAACAATGAACCTAGTTTTTTGAACAATCTAACAAATGGGGAGAGAAAGGCCATCAAAAATTTACAAGCTATGACCAATAAATTTCGGTTTATGAAAAGCGATAAAGGGAATAACATTGTTATTATGAATAGGGAACTTTATGTGAATGGTATTTTAGACCTGTTAAATAACAGTGATGAATATGAAACTGTTTCACTGTTTGAGGTTAAACGTTGCCACCGTTTAATTCATTCACATTTATATGATGCCCTTATGAACGGGGAGATTAGTTTTGAATTGTATGACTTTTGTATTATCGACCAGCCTAGAATTGGGGTACTTTTTGGGATCCCCAAAATTCATAAGTCGACACATAACCCACCATTCCGGCCTATAGTGTCTGCTCTCCATTCAGTTACTGAGGGATTGGCCTTATTTCTTGATGCTGTTTTAGGGCCCATCGTTTCTAATCAACATTCGTTCATTTGGGATTCATGGCATTTCCTTAAGAAAATTAACCATTTTGTTACTACCTGTGGTTTTAACCCCAATAGACAAGTTATGTTTACTCTTGATGTGGTTTCCCTTTTTACTTGTATTCCCCACCACGAAGGGGTTGAAGCCATTCGGAATTTTTTATCTACTAGTTGTTCTAGTTTTACTAATGACATGGTTTCTCTTATTTGTAGGTTGTTGGAAATTACTTTAGAGAACAATTTTTTTCTTTTTGAGAAAACCTATTATAGGCAAAAAAGAGGGGTCGCTATGGGCTCCTCAGCAGCCCCAGCGTATGCTAATTTAGTTATGTCGTGGTGGGAGAAACAGTTTTTTCCCATCCTGGCTAGTAAATATAACATTTCTTTCTTCTGTCGTTTTATGGACGACCTGTTTTTTGTTATTGATGGGGATATTTCCACTGTCGGTGAATTTCTTATTGATACTAATTCCTTTTCGGATTATTTAAAATTCACTATTGGAACGAACGGGTTGGATGTCAACTTTTTGGATGTTTCCCTTAAATGGGATTTTGAGGAGAATAGGCTACATAGTTGTATTTATCGGAAGAAGACCTTCAACAACGGGTACTTGCATTATAGGAGTGGTCACCCTAAGCATGTTATTAACAATATTCCAAGGGGGCAGTTTATTAGGGCGAGTCGCATGACCTCTAAGAATGCGGACTTGGTTCGTGAATTTGCTTTTATTACCTCCTTATTTGTCAACAGGGGTTATGACCAACTAACCCTTGCACATACTAGTGCTGACATTTACTCCAAAAGAGTTAACAAATATTTCCCATTATTAAATTTAAAAACTGGCCACACTTACCCTTTAAATAAGAATGACAGTGGTAAAGCAATGAATGTCAACCTAATATGCTCCTTAGAGATGAGTTCCGATAGTCAGCACATTCAAAATATTATAAATAAAAATTGGAGAATCATAAAAGGGAACTCTGATATTTTTCACATTTTGGGAGAAAAACCCCTATTTGTTCAGAAGAACAGTTTTAATTTAAAACGGATTTTGGAAAATCAGCAGGGAAAGATTTTTAATTTTGTGTCAGACAAGAAAGGTATGTACAGTTGCAATCAATGCAATATGTGCAGATTTATATCGATTGGCCCTTACATTTCTGTGAGTACATCTAATAGGACTCTGGCGGTTCCAGGATATGTGAACTGCTGTACTAGTGGGGTCATTTACATTGCTTTGTGCTCCTCTTGTACGGCATTTTACATAGGGATGACTACCAGGGAGTTAAAGACCCGCATTAGGGAGCATGTATATTCTATAAAAACCAAAGATGAAAACAATGCTCTTTTTAAGCATTCCTTGGTTTGTTCCTCTTTTCGTAAATTTTTATTTTCTGTACTAGAGGTGTGTCATAAGGATATGAGGGAAGGGGATTTCAAGAATTACCTTTTACAAAGGGAGACCTATTGGCAAATTAAACTTAAATCTGATATTGCCCCTGGTCTTAATGAAGCCACTAATGTTAAGTGTTTCTTGAAACAACGCAAATTAAATGTCAACAAAGATGGGGGGGGGTCAGTCCATTTTCATTTTGCTTTAAATTAAACATCATTTGGTATCTAGTGTCCTTTTAAAAATATTTCTTTGTATTTAAATGTTTGATTGTTTAATTAATCACCTGACTTGTCTATTGGTATTTAACAAGGAGGTTGTCTTAAATGATTTTATTCTGAGGAAGTTTTTACGAAAGCGGATAATAAACGGTTATACGCTATTTTTGGTGCAGTGTCGTCTTGCCTGTTCTGTGGACTGTGGATTTATTGGTTTTGGACTTTTTTTGGTTTTCTTAAGTAAAAAAAAACTTAATTAATAAGCAAAAGGAATTAAGCAGAAGCAATTGTTACTTAAGTAACACCAAAAAAAAAAAAAATTGTCAAAAAAAAAAAAAATACACAGACGGACCTGAAAGTGACAAACAGGTATTTGACAGAAATGTGATTACCGGCAAATAGTAGATGTTTATGAAGAGTACTGTAAATACTTTGAAACATGCATATGTGGCAGCAGTAGGTATGTATGCACTGATGCCATGCATGACTACTGCCATGGACAAATTAGTGTGTAGCTGTGTGCAGTGGGACATAACTGTGACATATGTAGCTCAGCATTTAATGTCAAACATCTGATCATGTCATCTATGTTCTGTACAGTACTGTGTATAATGGCTGTCTGAGGGGAATAGTGCAAACAGCTATATAAACATGGATGTGACAGAGTAACACATGCATGATAGTCATATAATGTGTAGCTTAGCATTGGCAACTGCTGTACCAGGCTAGTATAGTAATGTAGCATTAGCAGCTATAAATACTCCCTGTAATATTACTGCCATACACACATGTGACAACTGTTCATGTTGTAGCAAGGCCCAACAGGTCATCAGTGAGGTCTACAGACGTACAACAGTGTGTACCTTTTGTGTGTATGGCACACACATATGTAGAGATATTTATGTGTCAGATATATTAGCATCTTAACATGTGCATAGAGCAAGGTACATACTGCAACTGTTCATGAAGGGTGGACATATAAATGTTGGTGAAGGTTGTTATGTGCATATTTTCATGTAGGATGTAGTGTGTGGCAAAGAAGACAGCATACAGTGCTGGTATATAACATGTGGTGTTTAAACGCTGTGGGTATGATTTGCTAAGTTTATAGACTTCCAGACAGGGAGTCCTGCTAAAGATACATAGCCTGAGAATACTCTCAATGCATTCTGCACAAGATTGTGCAAAATTATTACATAACTGTATCTCTCTCAACCCTTGCATACTTGATATTCCCACCATGAAAGGTGGATTGTATATGTGCCTACATGTAAATCTATATGTACACCAATGGATGTTTATATGTATGCTCAAGCTCAATGTTGTAAATGTATTGCCATCCCTTTTGTTAAAAACCCTGTACCCATGAACTACCACATAGGTGGTAGTCTACTCAACACCAAATGTGTGATAAGTGACCACGGGACACAGGTGGACAGTAGAGTCCCTTTTGATAATCACAGTGCCACACTAGTCATGTAAACTGTGTACGGTCCACATGTCCTCACAAAAGGTGTGTCATACATGGAATGAGAGGTCAGTGTTCCACTCTACTCATCAGTCATAAAACCCATCATAGACTGCAATGGGCCTTTTGGTATGTACCTCAGAAGACATCTACAGCAACTGTAGACGCCAGGCACAAACATCACAAAGAGTATTACCAGACTCAAACAGATGCCCTATGCAGACTGTCTTCCAAAACCAACGCTGCACTGTGTCGCATACCGCCCACCCAGAGCCAACCTCTGCCTAATACACAAAGCTATGCCAAACCCACAGGTGTTGGACATGCTCCATGTCAACAGATCAAAATCCCTACAAGCTACACACTGTACCGATCTAAGCCTCTTAACATCAAAAAGCAGAACATGCTGGAGTGGTACATTCTTATCTCAGACACATACCATACCCTTGAACTAACTACCTATCAATAGCAAAGAAAGGTCCTCGTTAGCAGCCATCATGAATAATCATGATGAATGGATGTGACATAGGAAATACAACCCAGGAATCACCTCTGTGGCTCTGCATGACAGGGGCACATGAACTTAAATTACATGGGTGTTGAAGGGCAGGGTACCATATGGCTAGGCTTCTATAGGCCCTACGCCAAATAGCCATGAGCTACCTATGACCTGATACACACATGCATGTACATGTTGCATTAATTGCTATATGAGGTTGACTGAGTGTGATGGTGAATGTGTCAATGTTGTATATATGTGTGATAGCCTAGTGGGTAAATGTTCATATCATGGTATCATGGTGTTCTAGCTCTGATCCCCGCAAATTATATGTATGCTATTGCTAGGCAGCAAAAGCAGTATGGTATACGGTGTGACATAGTCCCATGGTGTTGACTGGAGTGTGCCATTGTAGGCTAAAGCAGTACATGTATGCTCATTGATTGTTACCACTAGTGAATTCAAATCCCGTATGAACTGTAGCACTACCTGAAGCTGTAGGCCTAAACAGCACAGTATGATGTATATCCACATTGCTTTGAAATACTGTTTTGTTTACCTGTATTCCCCACACATTACATACCTCAGGCATAAGGTTTTGTAAGTGCTGACACACAGTACTGTATGGTACACAGGTAAAGCTCATCTGGGTTGCCATGCCTTTGTGTCTTGTAGGTATGTCTGATGTGTGTGTGGGTATGCCTGTAACATGGCCTGGGTTGTATGTCTGTTAAAGGATATAAGTGCATATCTAGCAACATGTATAGTGTAGTACAGCAGTATGCCACCTATATTGATGAATGTGCACATATATTACTTAGGGGTTTGCTATCAACAAGTAGTATGGTGTACTGGTAGTACTGTAACTGTACTTTACAATCATTTCAATGGATGACAAATTTCTGTATGCATTACCTTCATATATACCTCCTGTGGCTAGGTGGTGCATTGTGTCGCATACAGTGTGCCATGTGCTGTTATATAGTCTTACATACTGGTTTCACTTTGTTGTTGTGCAGAACATGGTTTAATATATAGAACATGCCAGGCACTGTCAGGCAATTGTGGGCTGAGCACTGATGTGTGGTATTAAAAGTGTGTATCTACTGACAGCCAACAGGTTGCTATATATGGCATTTCATTGAGATCTGTACTTTAGAATGTTAAGTGTGCCACAAGACATGCTCACAATAATTGTTTTATTTTCTTCCAGGGACATGTCTCATCACCACAACCCTGCCTATTCCTCTGAAGAGGAGGAATTAATCATATCCACACTATTAGAACATCACACTCTGCTGTTCTCCAGAACCAGCCAGGACCAGCATAAGCACACTGCACTGTGGCAGGATTTTGTCCATCAGGTTAATGACATAGGCATGCATAACTGGACTTATGAGCAGGTACGCCATCACTGCAGTGATTTAATCAGACATGTCCGGCAGCATGCCTCTGATGTCTGCAGACAACAGCTTGCCACAGTTTGTGGTGCAGCATCACATCTGCCCATCACCAGAGTGGAAGAGCTGCTCCTCAGCGTGGTGGGTCCTGGCCAGCCACTACAACAAACATGTGTCATCATGGAGGCCGGAGTCACCCAGCAAGTTGACTCGGAGCATGCAGTTAACATGCCATATCTGTAGACTACTGTTAGCTTGATTGTTAGAACATGCATATGTCAGATGTGTACTGTGTATTTGGAAGATGTGGAGCCTGGTGTTGTGCAATACTAATACTTTTGAACATAATCTGTATGCCTGTGACTGTCAACCATTGTACTATTGTAAAATTGCAAAGACACAGCAGCAATGCCACAGTTGTTGACACTGGCAAACTGTCTCATATCCTTGTAGGTCCCTCTGGTATGACAGCAAGACAGCAGACCCATGCTGGTAAGTGTTCTACATTTCATATGGCAAATAACACGTGCATGTCATAGGTGGGTTTTAGGCCATATACACATGTACAACACCTACACATAATGCATGCTCTGCATGATTTCTGTGGGACTATGCACATCCCAGTAGCATGAGTGGCTGCCTCAAACACATGCTACACACAGAGCATCCCAAACAATTGTGGTACACTGTAGTGGACATTGTATAAGCAGAGTCAATACACATGCACACAACATGCACCACCTTGTCATACGCAGTACGTGTCAATATGATACACATGGCGTATGTAGACACCTGCTGTAAGGTTAGACTCCAGTATCCCAAATGTCATCCACACAGCACACATACTATACCTGAGGGGTAGAGGCCTATCATGGGGCGTTGCAAAACTCTTCAACAAACAAAACATTCATGTTAGGCAATGCTCCCTATTGAACACCTTACATACCCATGTAACAACTGCCTGTGAAATGGTTAATGTAGCCACAGTGCTGCAGTTCAGGTAAGCAAGATAGTTGCCAGTGTGGCACACATTAGTGGCCTTGAGTGACCACATGATGCTGCCTGACGATGGCTCATGGTACTACACTACATTCAGTTACAGCAACTACAGTACAACACATAGCATTCATTGCTATACACCTGACAGTTGTGTACATCCAGCCATGGTATGTATACCTGTGAGTGATGGTGCACAGGACATTGAGAAGCATTTAATACTTGCACAGCAATGTTGTGTCCATGCGCACATTGTGTTCCAGGGTGAGGCCAATCATTGAACAACACACAAGCATCAAACACATGTATACTGTTATTAACAAGGACTCTCTACACTCGCACTGCATGCTGTTGAGCAACACATATCTTGCATGCTGACATGTGTGATAGGACTCTTTGGCTTGTGATACTGTACTCCACCATCAACTACTAATGGGTATGTTCTGGATTGCTGTTGGTGGGTGTGTGTGTGTGTGTGTGTGTGTGTGTGTGTGTGTGTGTGTGTGTGTGTGTGTGTGTGTGTGTGTGTGCATGTGGGTGTGTGTCTACTTTAGTGAGTAGTGTATTTGTGTTCATGTGTGCATGTGTGCATGTGTTCAAGTATGCCTGTGTGCATGTATGCATGTGTTCATGTGTTCATGTGTGCATGTGTGCAGGTGTGCAGGTGTGCATGTGTGCATGTGTGCATGTGTGCTAACATCATGTACAGATTGTAAAGTGTGTTTCCTGTCTCACTCTCACAGGTGCTGAGGTTGTGTTGGTTGAGTGCAGCAAGGAACCTGAAGACACTCAATCGACAGTACACAGCTTTCCACACCATCTATGTACACATTCATACTGCCAATACATCCCTCATCACCAATGGCCTTAGCTGAGGGACAGAATACAGTAGGCATTGACCAGAATAGTGTGGTATCTATGGCACATGCAACCCCTCACAGCAGCCATACCCAGATTCCTGGAATGGTACCACATCGGTGGATGTCCAGGGGTTTTCGTGGGAGCACTGCTGGTCGTAATGCCTCAGGCACACGTGCCCCCACAGGTCTTACAACCTCAGGTATGTTCCTGGCTGTAATGCAGGCGCAGCCATGTATGGAACGGTACACCAGACAGGGACTGAGGGTGCAGAGGGCCCATAACACCGCTATCAATGACAGTATTCGTGACCTTGTGGGTGCAGTGCGTCACTACACCGAGGTCATTGATAGACATTGGGGGGAGACATTAGATGTCCTCCGTAATGTAATGTCCATGTGCCAGGACAGTGCAGGGTGGCCGAGACATCGACGTGGACGTATGCCAGCAACATCATTGGCTGGCAGTCGTTCCGGATGACACACAGGTCACAGCCACTCCTGTAGTGGCAGTACCAGCCCCAGCAATGTTGGAGCAGGGCTGTCAATAGACCATCATAGAAGACTACATGCACGTGGCTCTGGCAAATCCCAGCAGGGACATGGGTCCATTCGACATCCCTCTGCCTCTGATGATAGTACCTAGTCTGGCTTAGTACCCGATACTGTCCATTGCACCCCTGCCAGGCACAGGTACTGTGTCCATGGCCAGAGATGGTGATCTGTACAGCCTGGCAGGTAGAGTCTGTGGCTGTCCCACAACCTCCTATATGGCAGCCACATGGTGGAACTGTGTGCATGCAGACACACACACATAATCCAAACATCTAGGGCTAACACATACGCACACACATTATATCAACATTGATCCATGCTGTGCTGTTGTCTCTCACACACACACACACACACACACACACACACACACACACACACACACACACACACACACACACATACATGTCGATTGGATGGGTCAATGTCAGACTCTGGCAAACCAACAAGACACCCTGTGCATATGATGAAACTGTGCCACCTCCTGTCATCTGTAACATTGATGCAAGAACAGGCTAACATGGTGCTGATGCACAGGGTGACTTTATAACAGTGTAGCAATGTTAGCCTGTTGTCAACAGTACAGTGTAATGATATCCCTGTAGGTATATCTGAGCAGGCATGATGCATTAAAGCTATGATTATCAATGTAGTATTGTTTACAACAGTGTTAATTTCAAAAATGTATTGTCCACCCACGTGCCACTTGGCTGATGTGTGTAGTTTTGGCAGCATGTGTTGGTGAGTGGACAGTACTTGTGTGATGTGTGCAGTACAGATTTGCAGGTGTACATTGGCGAACATGGTGGAGGTGCACTGTCTGCATGTACATGCATAGTGGACACATGGGAAGAGTGACATGCCCTGTATTACACAGTGTCAAGACTTCATTGTTTCTATGGGTGGCCAGTATGCATTTTAATACACATATGTTTTAACTTGGGTACACATGTTTGTATGACATGGTTTGACACTATGATGTGGGTGATACTGTTACTATCTGTCATTGGTTTGCATTCTGGTAGTGTACACAATCTCAACAGCCTGACTATAACCAATCGTTAGATGATGTCTTGACAATTGACACACAAATGTAGGTAACTCAGTAGCATTTGGATCCGTCTGGTACTATAATATACAAGTAACCAGTGGTATTGACCACCACCCATTCCTGGGACCACTCCTGTTTGGCATATAGCCCTCTTAGGTACAAGCAAACACACTAGGGATATGTCCATCCACATCTGGAAATGCATACAGTAGCCTACAATGCATTCTCTGGATGAGACACTTATCCTCCACAAGGGTATCATACAGATAGATACCTGTTGTCCAACCCATGCTGTAAAGCTGTAAGCCAAATATAGCATAGTCATCCACATTTATTAAACATTGTATCCCGACAGTACCAAATAGGTAGTAGCCCCAAACATGTAGAACGGGTACCCATGTGTACATACAACCAAGTGTTATGTCATCTGTCCTTTGGTATTCACATTTCCATAGGTATTCTGAAGTCCCCCGGTGTATCACATAACCAATAAGGGGTCTGTATGCATATCCACAAAGTTGTTGTACACCTATAATGAATGTCCATTATTGACAGACTTTGTTGTATTTGAACGTCTGAAATATAACCAAGGCATGAACCCTCACTCACACTATTCTATAGAAACTGTCATGGGTGTGTGTGACACAGATGCCCTAGGCCACAGATCACTACAGTGGCTGGCCTTGTCACAAACATACATATGTGACCGAAGGTCTGAGAAGCAGCAGCACAATCTGTCATAGGTAACAGATGTATTCATGTAGAAAGCAGGCTTCACACCTATGAACTAGTTGAGGTCACATGTACATATATGTATTGGCCACACAGATACCTGAAGTGTGCAATGCACATACTGTTGTTATACTGATATGTCATACAGTAGTAAAAGATAAATACACAACACATTGACCAACAGTATCACACACACACACACACTCAGCAATTGCAGGATTCAAACTCTTACTGAGCTATGTTACAATACTAGAGAGATACCCAATACCATGTTGTGCTATATGCTTTATTGGGAGTTTTTATTTCCACTGCTATATTTGTAGGATGCTGACATCATCAGACTTGCCAAACAGGAATATAACACTTTTAAGGTGTTTTCCTAGTCTCCAAAAAGGGCAATAATCTCAAAGAAAATCACACCCCACACACACAAACTCAGCCATTACAAAATTCAAACTCCTACCTAACTATGTTATGATACTAGAGAGATACGAATTAACACAACGTGCTATATGCTTTACTGGGAGCTTTCATTTCCACTGCTATATTTGTAGGATGCTGACATCATCAGACTTGCCAAACGGGAATATAACAGTTTTAAGGTGTTTTCCTAGTCTCCAAAAAGAGAAATACTCTCAAAGGAAAGCACACAGCAACATACACACACCCCCACACACACAATCAGCAATTATAGGATTCAACCCCCTACCTAACTATGCTGTGATACTAGAGAGATATGCATTAACAAGAAGTGCTACAGGCTTTACTGGGAGTTTTTCTTTCCATTGCTATATTTGTAGGATGCTGACATCATCAGACTTGCCAAACAGGAATATAACACTTTTAAGGTGTTTTCCTAGTCTCAAAAAAGGCCAATACTCTCAAAGAAAATCACACAGAAGGCAATATTCTCAAATGAAATCACATGGACACATATCCCCACACACTCAGCAATTGCAGGATTCTAATCTCTACCTAACTAGGTCATGATACTGGAGAGATACGCATTAATCCGACATGCTATATGCTTTACTGGGAGTTTTCATTTCCACTGCTATATTTGTGGGATGCTGACATCATCAGACTAGACATGGTACCGTGTGTGCACTTAGTTTTATGCAATCCCAGGACTGAGACATGGGGGACAGCAGGTGTTACCAGCTTGAACAGGACTCCACAATTCTTACCTTGTGTGATCTATCTGTGGCACAGTTGCCAATCCATCCAATGACAATACATATTTATGCACAGGTTGTTTATTTTGTGAATACGACATGTGTCTGTGATGTTGGAAAAGGCCTATTCAAAGTGTATGTGGGATGTGTGTAGCTCATTTCATTGATGTATGTCCTGGGTGGCTGTCTTGCAAACAGTCTAGCAGGTTTGGGAAACATGATCTGCCCATGAACAGTCCAAAGTTGATAGGGTTGTGTGTTTATAGGCTTCCAATAGCTCTGTTTCTGACTTCAATCATGATGGACTCCATGGCCTTGCAGATCAGACTTTATCGGCTTATAAGACTATCGTCCCCATGGTCTGTTGTGCATCAACACTTGTGTAGTGTGCCATATGTCATTGTAACCCATTCAACAGTTTCATATCCTGTAGAGAGGGTGAGGCTCAACAGACTGTTCAGGTGCAGGGTCTGTTTGTTCTGCAGTTCACTTACGACACATATAGGGGCACAATGTAATCCAATTGATGCCATGTTTTCAGCTTTGGAAGGAGCTGTTTACCCATTCTACATGTGATACCTCCTGGTATGATCAGTGGGCCTTTTGTCAGTGGGAGGTGGGTATGTATGTATGGGCCTGTCTGACAGGATGTTGGCATTGTCAGTCATTTACAGTTGGCCCTGACTCAGGACATATATAAGTGTGCATTGCTATTTATGACATAGCTGAAGGAAGTGTCATGGTTCTGTATGGACTCCTTTGCAGATAATCTCTCCATGACCTGGATTGGATAGTGTTTGGGGTGCACATTGTTTATTGATGATACTGATTTCGTTTTTTTTTTTTCTTTACTTGTCAACTTTCTATGACCATCCTAAGTATCTGTAGTGCATATTTGATTATGACAGGGTTCCAATATATTATATATGTGTCTGTTGTCATATCACTGTGTGCACAAGTCAGGACTGGTGAATTGTGAGAGGTTCCTGGGTTAACACATGCAACTGCCTGATATGTGTGGCCCACTGCTGTACTCAGACATGGCCTAAGTGTGTGAGCATGCCGAGTTTGGACTTTCAGTATGTTTTTGGCTGACATTTGCCTCATTTATTCAAGTGTGTGAGTATGCCCAGTGTGAACTTTCAGTATGTTGCTGTGTGAAGTCCACTACATTTGTTGACGTGTGTGAACACGCACAATATTAACTTTTATACTATATGTGTGTTGTAAATCAAGTTGTATTTTGACTGCAGGGCTCACCTTTGTGTCATAACTCTACAGGGATTATGCTGTGCCTGCGGGGTTTCCAGGAGACACTTTGCATAGACTTATCAACATTTCTTCATACAGGCTGACCAGTGTAACACTGTCATGGTTTAGTGGTTTAGTACTGTGACTAAAGTGCACAGTATCCTGAGTTCGAGGACTGTCACTGCTTCATATTTTCATACTGGGCAGACCAGACAGCTTAAGGAACAGTAAAGCAAATATGACCATGTTTACCTGCTTTTGCTCAACTATGCCCAACTTTGACCAAACCTGCACAACATTGCTCAACATTAGCCAACATTAATGAACGCTGCCCAATATTGCTCAACATTGCCCAAAGTTGTGCTACTTAGTGTGTGCAATTTTATTTACATATACTAAGTAGTGGTAAAAGCTGTTTAGCACTGCTTTATATTGCTTAAAACATGGCAATCATGCCTCAGGTGATGCTGCAGGGCTGCCTATGTCGGATGCACATATTACACTCCCTATACATGTTTGAAAACAGGTAGTGTCAAGTTGGGCATCCCTTTTACTATATGTGTGAGTCAGAGAGAGGTATCATTTCCAGGGTTCCTACTGAACCTGTGTATATGCTATGCATTTCCTCTTTGCCAAGGTCAAAGCATACTGGGCACGCCACCTTCTGCCTACAGGGGCAGGCTCAGGTTGTTCCTCCTCTGAGTCATGCTGTGTCTGTGATGGCCTTGGCAATGGTGGGGGGCTGTTTGGCCCAGCCCTATGCTGGTCCTGCTGAAGCTGTTTCCGGAGGATCATATTATGTAGCATAGCACATACCATGAGTATTTGGGTACATGTAGTTGGTGAGTACTGCAAGGCTCCACCAGATGTGTCCAGGCACCGGAATCATGACTTGAGCAGCCCAAACAGACGCTCGATTACATTTCGCGTTTGTGCGTGTGCCTCATTATGGCGTTCCTGTTCAGGTGTGTGTGCATTTCTGATGGGTGTCATCAGCCACGGCTCCAGTGCATCTCCAGCATCCCCCACTAGGTGACCATGATGGATGTCCCAATTGGCAAATTTCTGGTATAGCTGTGTCAGATGCCAGATATGGGCATCATGGTAGCTTCCAAGGTAGCCAGCACACACATTCATTATTATGCCCTGGGCATCACACACAACCTGGCAGTTGATGGAGGGGAAACCCTTGTGGTTAAAGAAGATCCTACCCCGCTCACCAGCTGGTGCTTTGATGCGTATGTGTGTGCAGTCTATTGCACCCACTACCTCAGGGTATACCGCTATTTGCTGGAAAAGACGCATATTGCTGGCCAATACCTCACGGGAATTGGGGAAATATACATGATCACTGACATGTTCTGACATGGCATTCAGGAACTGGTGCAGTACCCTGGATGCTGATGCCTGTGAAATCCCCATTATATCACCAGTTGGTCTCTGGAAGGTACCTGTTGCTAGTATTCTTAGGCCAACACATACCTTGGTTTCAATGGTTTCCCCTCTGTTGGTTCTGTGTGTGAGGCATGGCCTGCACAGCTCAACAATTTGCTGCAGGAGATCTCTGTCCACTCTATAGCTCTCCACTATCTCTTCTCCGTCTCCTCACTGTGGGTTGCTCAGCAGCAGCATTGTCACCACCCTCAGCATGTTGCATATGTCACCTTATAACAGCAATGGCAGCCCCTAACATTTCTTTGTCTCAGTAAAGCTTTTTCAGTTTTCACTTCTATTAGCTTACGGCAGTGTTGCAGTGTCTCTGAGAAAAACATAGTGGAAAGTTGTTTGCAGAGGTTTAAGTGCTGGGCTGGGCTGGGCTAGTGTACTGCTTGTGTAATTGGCTGATTCTGATTGTTTTCACCTGCTAGCTCTGCTACTTCTCCTTGGTTAACTTCCTACTATTTGTTGTGCTTCCTTTTCCCTTTCTGTTTCCACAGGGGACAGCACCGCGCAAACAAGAGCAAACACACGCACACTAGCTCACACACACACACACACACACACACACACACACGACACACACACACACACACACACACACACACATACACACACACACACACACACACACACATGCTTACACGGCCTAACACTTGCTGAATCCGGCTTAAACGCATGCACACAGGTGCAAATGCACTTACACAGGTTTCAACAACCTTACACTTACTCCGGCTTAATGGCACACATGCGCCACACATCTTACTCAGTTTTACAAATGCGCACATGCGCATACACTTTGCAGGCACTTCTACAAGAAACTTTAGTGTTGTCCAGGGCATACACCTTCAACTTCTTCCCAGCTAGGATACCTGTTGGCACGCCTCTTCCAGTGATGGGTAACTGACAGCAAACACATGCCACTCTGCTCCAATGAGCTTACATTCTTTCATACATACCCCTCATGATGTCACCTATCTTCTACTCTGATACTCCCCTTATCCTACTCTTACACTCCACGGACTTTGCTCATATGCCGTGTGAAATTGGGATTCACTATCATGATGGACTCCATGGCCTTGCAGATCAGACTTCATCGGCTTATAAGACTATAGTTCCCATGGTCTGTTGTGCACCAACACTTGTGTAGTGTGCCATATGTCATTGTAACCCATTCAACAGTTTCATATCCTGTAGAGAGGGTGAGGCTCAACAGACTGTTCAGGTGCAGGGTCTGTTTGTTCTGCAGTTCACTTACGACACATATAGGGGCACAATGTAATCCAATTGATGCCATGTTTTCAGCTTTGGAAGGAGCTGTTTATCCATTCTACATGTGATACCTCCTGGTATGATCAGTGGGCCTTTTGTCAGTGGGAGGTGGGTATGTATGTATGGGCCTGTCTGACAGGATGTTGGCATTGTCAGTCATTTACAGTTGGCCCTGACTCAGGACATATATAAGTGTGCATTGCTATTTATGACATAGCTGAAGGAAGTGTCATGGTTCTGTATGGACTCCTTTGAAGATAATCTCTCCATGACCTGGATTGGATAGTGTTTGGAGTGCACATTGTTTATTGATGATACTGATTTCGTTTTTTTTTTTTTCTTTACTTGTCAACTTTCTATGACCAACCTAAGTATCTGTAGTGCATATTTGATTATGACAGGGTTCCAATATATTATATATGTGTCTGTTGTCATATCACTGTGTGCACAAGTCAGGACTGGTGAATGGTGAGAGGTTCCTGGGTTAACACATGCAACTGCCTGATATGTGTGGCCCACTGCTGTACTCAGACATGGCCTAAGTGTGTGAGCATGCCGAGTTTGGACTTTCAGTATGTTGTTGGCTGACATTTGCCTCATTTATTCAAGTGTGTGAGTATGCCCAGTGTGAACTTTCAGTATGTTGCTGTGTGAAGTCCACTACATTTGTTGACGTGTGTGAACACGCACAATATTAACTTTTATACTATATGTGTGTTGTAAATCAAGTTGTATTTTGACTGCAGGGCTCACCTTTGTGTCATAACTCTACAGGGATTATGCTGTGCCTGCAGGGTTTCCAGGAGACACTTTGCATAGACTTATCAACATTTCTTCATACAGGCTGACCAGTGTAACACTGTCATGGTTTAGTGGTTTAGTACTGTGACTAAAGTGCACAGTATCCTGAGTTCGAGGACTGTCACTGCTTCATATTTTCATACTGGGCAGACCAGACTGCTTAAGGAACAGTAAAGCAAATATGACCATGTTTACCTGCTTTTGCTCAACTATGCCCAACTTTGACCAAACCTGCACAACATTGCTCAACATTAGCCAACATTAATGAACGCTGCCCAATATTGCTCAACATTGCCCAAAGTTGTGCTACTTAGTGTGTGCAATTTTATTTACATACACTAAGTAGTGGTAAAAGCTGTTTAGCACTGCTTTATATTGCTTAAAACATGGCAATCATGCCTCAGGTGATGCTGCAGGGCTGCCTATGTCGGATGCACATATTACACTCCCTATACATGTTTGAAAACAGGTAGTGTCAAGTTGGGCATCCCTTTTACTATATGTGTGAGTCAGAGAGAGGTATCATTTCCAGGGTTCCTACTGAACCTGTGTATATGCTATGCATTTCCTCTTTGCCAAGGCCAAAGCATACTGGGCATGCCACCTTCTGCCTACAGGGGCAGGCTCAGGTTGTTCCTCCTCTGAGTCATGCTGTGTCTGTGATGGCCTTGGCAATGGTGGGGGGCTGTTTGGCCCAGCCCTATGCTGGTCCTGCTGAAGCTGTTTCCGGAGGATCATATTATGTAGCATAGCACATACCATGAGTATTTGGGTACATGTAGTTGGTGAGTACTGCAAGGCTCCACCAGATGTGTCCAGGCACTGGAATCATGACTTGAGCAGCCCAAACAAACGCTCGATTACATTTCGCATTTGTGCGTGTGCCTCATTATGGCATTCCTGTTCAGGTGTGTGTGTGCATTTCTGATGGGTGTCATCAGCCACGGCTCCAGTGCATCTCCAGCATCCCCCACTAGGTGACCATGATGGATGTCCCCATTGGCAAATTTCTGGTATAGCTGTGTCAGATGCCAGATATGGGCATCATGGTAGCTTCCAAGGTAGCCAGCACACACATTCATTATTATGCCCTGGGCATCACACACAACCTGGCAGTTGATGGAGGGGAAACCCTTGTGGTTAAAGAAGATCCTACCCCGCTCACCAGCTGGTGCTTTGATGCGTATGTGTGTGCAGTCTATTGCACCCACTACCTCAGGGTATACCGCTATTTGCTGGAAAAGACGCATATTGCTGGCCAAATATACATGATCACTGACATGTGCTGACATGGCATTCAGGAACTGGTGCAGTACCCTGGATGCTGATGCCTGTGAAATCCCCATTATATCACCAGTTGGTCTCTGGAAGGTACCTGTTGCTAGTATTCTTAGGCCAACACATACCTTGGTTTCAACTGGAATGGTTTCCCCTCTGTTGGTTCTGTGTGTGAGGCATGGCCTGCACAGCTCAACAATTTGCTGCAGGAGATCTCTGTCCACTCTATAGCTCTCCACTATCTCTGGTAAGTTACCCTGGGCCTGTACACTCTTCTCCGTCTCCTCACTGTGGGTTGCTCAGCAGCATTCGCATTGTCACCACCCTCAGCATGTTGCATATGTCGCCTTATAACAGCAATGGCAGCCCCTAACATTTCTTTGTCTCAGTAAAGCTTTTTCAGTTTTCACTTCTATCAGCTTACTGCAGTGTTGCAGTGTCTCTGAGAAAAACATAGTGGAAAGTTGTTTGCAGAGGTTTAAGTGCTGGGCTGGGCTGGGCTAGTGTACTGCTTGTGTAATTGGCTGATTCTGATTGTTTTCACCTGCTAGCTCTGCTACTTCTCCTTGGTTAACTTCCTACTATTTGTTGTGCTTCCTTTTCCCTTTCTGTTTCCACAGGGGGCAGCACCGTGCAAACAAGAGCAAACACACTAGCACACACACACACACACACACACACACACACACACACACACACACACACACACACACACACACACACACACACACACACATGCTTACACGGCCTAACACTTGCTGACTCCGGCTTAAACGCATGCACACAGGTGCAAATGCACTTACACAGGTTTCAACAACCTTACACTTACTTACTCCGGCTTAAATGTGCGCACACAGGCGCACATGCGCTCACACAGTCTTACTCAGTTTTACAAATGCGCACACATGCGCATACACTTTGCAGGCACTTCTACAAGAAACTTTAGTGTTGTCCAGGGCATACACCTTCAACTTCTTCCCTTTAGCTAGGATACCTGTTGGCACGCCTCTTCCAGTGATGGGTAACTGACAGCAAACACATGCCACTCTGCTCCAATGAGCTTACATTCTTTCATACATACCCCCTCATGATGTCACCTATCTTCTACTCTGATACTCCCCTTATCCTACTCTTACACTCCACGGACTTTGCTCATATGCCGTGTGAAATTGGGATTCACTATCCTTACCCTCAATTGCATAGGATTGCCTACTAATGCTTGGTTACATCTCTTAGACTGAGCTTCCCCCTTAGCAACCTCTACTCAGTAGCCATGTTGTCTTCAGCCTGCCATTCACTTGCATGGCAGATGTATATTTATAATAAAATGCCTATTTTCGGCTTTTATTTATTTATTTTTTGCATTTTTACAGCATAGCACTTTTGCGCAATGATGCGCTACGCTTAAACTTTGGAGATCGAGGTAAAAATAAAATTATTAATTTTTTTTTCCAACGGGTAGAATTGCCAATGGCCGTATATTTGGCCATTTGTATGCTTCCTCAGCTGGATGCATCCTCTGTTTGGAGCTGTCACGGCTCCGTTTTGCTATTTGCAGAACGGTACTCAGTTGACAACCGAGTACATTTCTACAAATAACACTACTCTTACTCGGACAGGTTAGGGTTTCCTGGATCGCAAATTTACCTCATTTGTATAACTTTCAGCAGCAAATGAGGTAATTTGCATAACCTAGCCCTGACCGTGTAAGAGGAGTTTTAGAAGCTCTCTTGCACGCCCCTGCCGGCTGTTCCTGGATCGCTCGACAGACATGTTGGCTGCATGGAGTCTTACTCTACTCTTAGACTCTGTGCAAGCCTTCATGAATCCGGCCCTGTAACAACCTGTCTACCTCATTTGAAAAGACTGAGTACTCTGTAGTCAACCTACTCAGATGTATAAATTGACCTTTGACCACTCCACTTTTCATATGAACAGGATGCAGACTTTTTTTATGTAAATACTGATTGACAAAAGTGTTTTTCCTAAATATTTGACTCTTAAATCTCAAGGAAGTAGTGTCAAAAGTGAGATGTAGGTCTAAAAAATCTACAGACTCACCAAAACTTCCAATAGTGAGCTTCAAAAAAGTGGTGCTATGGTTCAGATGTTCCACAAAAGATAAAAAACTGCCATAATCACCCTTCCAGAGAAAAATCAAATCATCTATGTTTCGCCTATAAAACAAAATGTTGTCTAAAAAAAGGCAACACATAGAGATGTTTCAACTCCCAGAGGGCCATGACTGTGTTGTTGAAAGATGGAGCAACTCTTGACCCCATAGTGACCCCAGATGTCTGCTGAAAAAAACTTTGTCCAAATCTAACAAAGTTGTTAGTAAGAACTAATTCCATGAGAATACAAGCAGTGTTGACAATAGTGCTTCCAAGAGCTGTATACTGCATCAAGTATTCTCTCAAATATTCTAGACCAACTTCCTGATCTATGCTGGTGTATAGAGAGGTAACATCTAAACTGGCAAAGAAAAAGACATCAGACACATCAAGTTCACTTAGCAGTTCAAGCAAATGCCATGAGTCACGTAAATAAAATCTAGATTTCTGAACAACTGGGTTAAAAATCCTATCTAGCCATATGGAAATAGGCTCAGTTTTTTAGTATGATGCAGACACTATAGGTCTAAAAGGAGAACTAATACGATCTTTATGTACTTTGGGAATACCAAATAGCACAGCCATTTTAGGGTATTCCACTAGTAAAAACCTATAGGTGTCAAAATCTATGCTAACCTCAGAAAACAAATCAAATAACGTGTGTCCAACTTTCGAAAGCAGTTAAGAATGTATTCACTGCTGACTGCTTTGTAACACCTGTCATCATCCAGTAAGGAAAACATAGCTTGTTCATAAGCTGTGGTCTTCATAACAACTAATGAGCCCCCTTGTCTGCTTTCATAACTCGAATTTCCCTGTTGTTACTTAAATCAAAAAGAGCCTTTCTTTCTCCTTCTGGCAAATTAGAACTATAAGAATATCCTTTCATAGTTCTAAACTGTTTTTCACAAAGTGTGCCAAACATTTGTATAGTAGAATTTAAAGTGGGATTGTAAGTACTATTTTTCTTGAAACCAGTTGTTTCAGTCCTGACTTCAGGAAGATTATCAAAAATAAACTTCAAATTCAATTTCCTAAGATATAACCTGAAATCAACAATTAATCTAGGAATATTTACAGTGTTTGTAGGTACAAAAGAAAAGCCTCATTTCAATACAGAAACAACATCTTTGTTAAGTTCATCACCAGTTAAATTCAAAACCTCTATGTCAAAGGTCAGTTCTTTTTGCAATTTTTCCCTTTCCCCTTGCTCTTGTTGTCTGCTTGTTGTGACCATTTCGGAGTCTTTTTGTTTCCTGTGGAGTCCATCAAAAAAGGACCTGCACCACTAGTAGCACCCAAATTATTATTGGACCCTTGACCGGCCTGTCCGTTGACACTGGCATTAACAACGGTGCCAAAACAGTCAGAATTGTCAGCCATCACAGCCAAACTGTTATTGTTATTTGCACTATTGCTGACAACAGTTTTGTTTGCCGTAGACTGAAAATGCTTCCTACCATGGTTTAAATTGTTGGAATTGAGAGAATATGCTGAACTATTTAAATAGGCATGCAAGTCTCTAGTTAGTTTACCTCACTTCCTAACAATTTCGGAAACTTTGTGTCGATCAACTTTGACACTAATACCACAATATAAGGTGTTAAAGAAAGAAAAACTAGGTGAGGACTTAATGTCTTTATCTAAAGTCTCAAATTCACCTTTCATAAAAGAAATGTCATTTCTATATTGAGCAACCAAAGCTTTCATAAGTGAAATACCTGTCGTATTAAACATTTCAACCGATTCCTTGTACAAAGTGTCACCATAGTTAACGCAATTAGGGAACTTGAAAACCCTTAGACCTTGTGGTACACAGCCACGCCTAATGTTTTCTTCAAAGTACAAAATTTCCATCTGTAAAGAAGCTATTTTAATAGTTAATCTTTCAAGTTTAAAAATGCTGTCTTTACACAACTCAAAGTCTCGGTCATCATTACCAGCACTAGTGCCACTTACTTGCAATGAGCCAGCACTATCCTTAACATCGGAAAAGGGATTAGAACCATAGAACCACTTTTTTGAAGTTCACTATTGGGAGTTTTGGTGAGTCTATAGATTTTTAGACCTACATCTCACTTTTGACACTACTTCCTTGAGATTTAAGAGTCACATATTTAGGAAAAACACTTTTGTCAATCAGTATTTACATAAAGAAAGTCTGCATCCTGTTCATATGAAAGGTGGAGTGGTCAAAGGTCAATTTATACGTCTGAGTAGGTTGACTACAGAGCACTCAGTCTTTTCAAATGAGGTAGACAGGTTGTTACAGTTTTTTTCTATGGAGAGGTTATGATTTGCGTTGACTCAAAAAGATAGTTCAGGAAGTATTGGCACTTAGAGACACTCCTGCTTGTCCCATTTTGAGCAACAGTGACACTTCTAGGGGAGTGTCCCCTAGTGTTCAAAATAAAAGTTTTTCAACTTTTTCTTTAGCCTTTGCCATTCAAATATGTAATGAGATGGTTCATATAAGGACAATTTTACTGGACCATTGGGAGGTATTAATGGGTAATACTGAACTTGTAAAGATTTTGGGTGACAGACCTTGTTTCTCCTATAAGAAGATCATCAGTATTAAACATATTTTGGAAAGCAAGAACAACCTGGTGGGTTTGTGCTCAGTGACTTGTTTTGTAGGAAGTTTTTCCTGTGGTAGATGCAAACAGTGCAGGTACATGAATAATGTGTCTAGCATTGAATTTAAACATCTGGGAAGAAGGTTTTTGTCTAGGGGCCGTTACACCTGTAACACTACTAATGTAGTATA
Source organism: Protopterus annectens (assembly GCF_019279795.1). NCBI lineage: Eukaryota > Metazoa > Chordata > Ceratodontiformes > Protopteridae > Protopterus > Protopterus annectens. The sequence goes on from NC_056747.1 coordinate 990,887,038, forward strand.
TTGTGCCACATGTGACACATGCCAGAAGTTTTATGTTGGTAAATCTATCAGAGCTTTAAACAAGAGGATTTATGAGCACTGTCTAACCATAAGAAAAAAAGAAAAAAGATGGTAACAATGCCTTGGCAGTCCATGCTATAGAATGTGCGCTTTTTAAGAAATTTTCTTTTTTTTTGTTTTGGAAAGAGTGAATACTGATTTGTTTTCTGGTGACTACAAGACTTTCTTAGAGTGCAGAGATAGTTTTTGGCAAATAGTTTTGATTGTTGATAAATCTCCTGGCCTTAATGGCACTATTAACATGAAATGTTTTTACAGATGGCCGGAAATAGGTAGTTCATCAAGTTGATTCATTATCATTATTAACATTATACTATACTATATCATAGTGCAGTTATAACAATTTAGATACATATACATATATACATATATTTTTTTACATGTTATAGGGCTAGATTCACGATGGCTTGCACGAAGTCTAAGAGTACAGTAAGACTCCATGCAGCCATCATGTCCGACGAGCAATCCTTGAACAGCCTGTAGGGGCGTGTAAGAGAGCTCCTAAAACGGCTCTTACACAGACAGGGCTGGGACATGCAAATCACCTCAATTGCAGGCGAAAGGCATGCAAATGAGGTAGATTTGCGATTCAGGAAACCCAAACCTGTCTGAGTAAGAGCAGTGTTATTTGCAGAAATTTATTCATTTGACAACTGAGTACCATTCTGAAAATAGCAAAACGGAGCCGTGACAGCTCCAAATAAAGGTTGCATCCAGTGCAGGAAGCATGCCAATGGCCAAATATATGGCCATTGGAAATGTTCCCTGATGCAAAATTAAAATAAAAATAATTTTTTTATGCCGATTTCCAATGTTTAAGCGTAGCGCAGCGCCATGCAAACGGGCTGCGCTCTAAAACACAGAATACTAAAAATTATAACATACAAATGTGGATTTTATTGAAATTGTTAATGTACAATGCAAGGGAACGGCAGGCTGAAGACAACATGGCCACCGAGTAGAGGTTGCTAAGGGGGGAAGCTCAGTCTAAGACATGTAACCAAGCATTAGTAGGGAATCCTATATAAATGAGTGTTAGGATAGTGAATCATTAGTTTACATAGCAAATGATTACAGTCAGTGGAGTGTAGGAGTAGGATATGGGGAGTAACAGAGTAGAAGGTAGGTGACATCACGAGGGGGGTATGTTCGAAACAAGTGAAGCTAATTGGAGCAGAGTGACATGTGTCTGCTGTCAGTTAGACATCATGGAAAGAGGTGTGTCAACAGGTAGGCTAGGGAAAGCCAAGAAATGGAAGGTGTATATCGTGGATAACACCAAAGTTTCTTGCTGAGCGTGCATGCGCACGTGTGCGCGCGTGTAAACGCGAGTAAGACAGAGTGCGCACGTGTAAGCGTGAGTGCGCACGTTTAAGCCAGAGTAAGCATGTATAAGGCTGTATAAAGAGTTGTAAGCACGTTTGCATTTGTGTGCGCGTGTTTTAACCTGAATAAGCAACTTTTAGTCTGTGTAAGCATGTGTGCGCGCATGTTAGCTGTTGTGAGCGTGTTTATGCTTGTGTACGCGGCGCTCCCCCCCGAGGAAACAGAAAGGAAAAAGGAAGCACAACAAATAGTAGGAAGCTACCAGGGAGTACTAGCAGAGCTAGCAGGTGAAAACAATCAGAATCAGGCAATTACACAAGCAGTACACTAACCCAGCCCAGCCTAGCACTTAAAACTCTGCCAACAACAGTCCATTATGTTTCTCACAACAGACACTGCAGTAAGCTAATAGAAGTGAAAATTGAAAAAGCTTTACTGAGACAAAGAAATGTTAGGGGCTGCCATTGCTGTTATAAGGCGACATATGCAACATGCTGAGGGTGGTGACAATGCAAATGCTGCTGGACAACCCACAGTGAGGAGACGGAGAAGAGTGCACAGGCCCAGGGTAACCTACCAGGGGCTACATGAGCTGGAGATAGTGGAGCACTATAGAGTGGACAGAGACCTCCTGCAGGAAATTGTTGAGCTGTGCAGGCCACGCCTCACACACAGAACCAACAGAGGGGAACCCATCCCAGTGGAAACCAAGGTATGTGTTGGCCTAAGAATATTAGCAACAGGTACCTTCCAGAGACCAACTGGTGATATGATGGGGATATCACAGGCATCAGCATCCAGGGTACTATACCAGTTCTTGGATGCCTTGTCAGCAAATGTCGGTGATCATGTATATTTCCCCAATTCCCATGAGGTATTGGCCAGCAATATGCGTCTCTTCCAGAAAATAGTGGAATACCCTGAGGTAATGGGTGCAATAGACTGCATGCACATATGCATCAAAGCACCAGCCAGCGAGTGGGGTAGGGTCTACTTCAACCGCAAGGGCTTCCCCTCCATCAACTGCCAGGGCATGTGTGATGCCCAGGTCATAATAATGAATGTGTGTGCAGGCTGCCCTGGAAGCTACCATGATTCCCATATCTGGCATCTGACGCAGCTGTACCAAACATTTGCCAATGGGGACATCCCACATGTTCACCTAGTGGGGGATGCTGGCTATGCACTGGAGCCGTGGCTGATAACACCCATCAGAAAAGCACACACACCTGAACAGTAACGCCATAATGAGGCACATGCACAAACACGTAATGTAATAGAGCATGTGTTTTGGATGCTTAAGTCATGGTTCCGGTGCCTGGACACATCTGGTGGAGCCTTGCAGTACTCACCAACTACATGTACCCAAATTGTCATGGTATGTGCTATGCTACATAATATGATCCTGCGAAAACAGCTGCAGCAGGAGCAGCATAGGCCTGGGCCAAACAGCCTCCCCACCATTGCCAAGGCCATCACAGGCAGAGCGTGACTCAGAGGAGGAACAACCTGAGCCTGCCCCAGTAGGCAGAAGGAGGTGTGCCTAGTATGATTTGGCCTTGGCAAAGAGGCAATGCATAGCACATACACTGGCTCAGTAGGAACTCTGGAAATGATACCCCTCTCTGACTCGCACATAAAGTAAAAGGGATGCCTAAGTTGACACTACCTGCTTCCAAACATGTGCAGGGAGTGTAGTATGTGTGCATCCGACATAAGCAGCCCTGCAGCACCACCTAAGGCATGGATGCCATGTGTTAAGCAATATAAAGCAGTGCTAAACAGCAATTACCACCATGTAGTATATGCAAATAAAATCGCACACACCAACTAGCACAACTGTGGTCAATGTTCAGTAATATTGGGCAACGTCTAAAAATGTTGGTGAATATTGAGCAATGTCAGACAAGCCTGGTCTAAGTAGGGCATAGCTGAAAAAAAGCCAACATGCTCATATTTGCTTAACAGGCCCTTAAGCAGTCTGGTCTGCTCAGTATGAAAATATAAAGCAATGATGGGCCTTGAACCTAGGATACTGTGCATTACAGCCAAAGTACTGAACCACTAAACCATGGCAGCATTGCAGTGGTCCACCTGTATGACAGAATGTTGATAAGTCTATGCAAAGTATTCCATGGAAACACTGCAGGCACAGCATAATCCTTGTTGAGTTATGACACAAAGGTGAGTCCTGCAGTGAGAGCAGAACCTGACTTCCAACACACACACAGTATAAATGTTAATATTGGTCATGTTCGCACACATCAGCAAATGTAGTGGACCTCAGATAGCAACATACTGAAGGTTCACACTGGGCATGCTCACACACTTGAATACATGAGACAAATGTCAGGCAACAGAGAACTGGGCATGCTCACACACTTAGGATATGTCTGAGTACAGCAGTGGGCCACGCATATCTGGTAGTTGCATGTGTTAACCCAGGAACCTGTCACTATACAGCAATCCGTCCTGTGCATACAGTTATATGAAAACAGACACATCTATAATATAGTGGAACCCTGACATAATCAAATATGTTCTGCAGATACTGAAGTTCTTCATGGAAACTGGTAAAGCAAAGATGATAAAGACCTGCAAACAGTATCAGCAATAAACATTGTGCATCATGAACATAAGCATAGGTTCAGAGGTTGATACTAGGCTATCTGCCCTAGGGCACGTACAAACCTAGACAGAGTGTGTTTGGCATTCGCAACCCTGTCACATTAGTACACTGTGTGTGTGAATAGTAGGTCACACATGATAGCCCATGTACGTTTATGCTAGTGTGCCTCTGTCTAGCAGGGACACAGAGGATATCCCAGGGGTAAATATACAATCACCCATACAGTTGTCAAGATGTCTCCAGTAGGTGGTCAGTGGGTGGCTCTGCCTATGTGAAACTGGGATTACATTCTGTAGTGAGTGGAGCCTCTGGGATAAGAATCTGTCCCTCCACAATGTCCTATTAACATCTGTGCTGAGGTATACATCCCTGCAGTGTGTAGCTCCAAGGGAGTTGGATATCCTGAGGTGGAGCATGTCCAGTAATACTGGTTTGGCTATAGCTGTAAACAACAGGCACACATCATATCTGAGTAGGTGGTAAGTGACTGAGTAGAGCTGGAGTTACTGCATCTGCACTATACAGGGCATCTGTGTGAATCCCTAGATCTGCTTGGTGAGGACTGTCCGTGGCCAGTACAGTTGCTGCAGGTGTCAGGTAAGGTGCACCCCAAATGTGGCATTGTAACCAAGCATGGATGTGATGAGTAGAGGGGCACAATGACCTCACTCAATCTAGATGTGAAGCCATATGTGAAAAGGTAGCACACATAGCAGGTGTGTCCAACCACTTTGGCAATGTGAATGTTAAAGGCGACAGTATGAACAAGTAATGTCCCCAAACCCCTAACAACTCCTACCGTATGTAATGGTGTAATACCTATGTGGTAATGTGTGGGCATGTTGTTACTCCCAAAGGGAATTACTATGCAACTAATGGCATTTAGCTGTAGGCCATGGCTCAGGCACCAGTCATCCATCTTTGTGAGACCCTGATTGAGTATGCATGTGGCAGCTGGAGAGTTGATCATGGCACCCAGTTTGCAGTCAAGTGCAAACATGATCAGCCATATTCCCCCTGTGATAGCCTGTACGTAAGACAAATATATACTGAACAAGAGAGATCCCAGGACCAAGCTGTGTGTGATGCCATGTGTAACTGGTATATAGTCAGACATGGCACCTGCAATCCTAACCATATGGGTGCTATCCCTGATCTAGGTATCAATCCATTGTGTGAGATATGTGTCCAAATTGACACTGGTGAGCCTATGCATAATGGCCCAGTGGGTTATTGTGTTGAATAGTTTTGCAATGTTCAGGTAGGCTGTGTGGATAGCCATCCCTATGTCGATGGACCTGTTAGCCATTTAAAGAATACCTATAGGTTCAAGAGGCAAGTTCTGCCCACAACAATGCTGAAATGAGTAGGACACAGTGTCTGTAGGTTGCCGATGTCTGTGTGTAGGAGTCCTATGACAATATGCTCCATAGCTTTGTAGAACAGGCCACATAGGCTTATAGGGCAATATTGTCTGTGATCTGTTGTGGCACCAACTCTGTGGAGCAGGACCACTGTCGCAGTAAGCCATTCCTTGGGTACATATCCTGTGATAACTCCGATATTAAACAGTGATGTAATGTGAGGGTTGCGTTTGTCATGATGCTCGTGTATGATGCAGGCTGGGGCACCATCTGGTCACATTGATACTGTGATGTATGCTGTGGGGAGGGCAGCACTCACCTGTTACTGTGTGATGTCAGGGAGGTTATACTCTGTTGGGATGGATAGTTGTTCCTCAGGGGGGATGGGTGGGAGACATCTGCACTGAACCTGTTTGCCAGGATGTAGGCAATGCCAGTGGGTTCAGGGTAGGTTTAGTCAGTATGCAGTAACTCACAGCATATCAGTGAGTGTCCACCCAGGTTCCTGACATAACTGAAGAAGGCTGTGTGATGGTCCTACATGTCAGGTGCAATTGTCTGGTAGAAGCTGCCCTTAGAAAAGTCCATGAGTGATTGTAGCTGTCTGCTAGTACAGATCACAGATGCCTTCCCTGTCTGGGATTGTGCTCTATCATGTAGTAGCGTCCTCTTGATGTTGTACTGCTTATTAATGGCTGGGGTCTACCAAACATGTCCCCTGCCATTGTAGTAGTGGGTCTTGTTGTTATTTGGGAGAGCACAATCCATGCAGTCCACTAGGTGCCCATAGAATGTGTATGTAAATGATGCAGCAGTGTGAGCCATATATGCCACTGTCTCAGGATCTCTGAAGGATACCACCTTGCTTCGGTGAAGTGAGATGTTGGCTCATGAGAAGTTCACCAAGATTACCCAGGATGGGTGTGTGGAGGGTATATGTATGTCCTGTGAGATACATGTATGTTCTGACCTTACCAATGAGGGGTATATCGCTGGTGTGGAACATAGAGTCCCCATGTTGGTGATGAGCAGGTCCAATATGTATTCCCCCTTGTGGCTGTGCTGACTGGTTGTGCCAAAGCATATGAGTCCACAAATTGTAGTGACTGTTGGGTGAGGTTGTCGGGGCTTGAGTAGTATCCCCAGTCAATATGTGTGTATATGAAGTCACACAATATAATGGTGTCTGTGGAGACCTGCATATTCTCCATAGTTCCCACAAAAGCCTTGTGTGGTTCCTGAGTTTGGGAGTGTGTTCTGTAGCAGGCAACAAACTGAAAGGCAGTATTGCACAATGTTAGTTGTCTATGTATGGTCTGTGATGCTTTGTGCAGTGCTACTAACCTGGAGGTGTGTGTATCTGTGATGTATATGGATACTCTCCCTAGTTGTGCTGTCTGCTCCAAGTCTTGTTGTCAGACAGTATGGTATGGAACATAACCTGGTAGTGCTGGTGTGCATAAGCGAGCCTGAACCAGGTGTCTGTCAGTGCACAGATATTGTTCTCCTCCATACTGAGGAGAGTCCTGAGTGGCCACAATATGAGGTTAACACAACTGTTGTTGAGCAGCATTACCCTTAGTTTCATTTAACCTGCAATGTCTATGGAGGTGGGTTTGTCTTCTGAGCCCTGCGTAAAAAAGGCACATTGATGGTAGCAAGAGCCTTAGCCAGCATACCAAAGTCCAAGGGTGACAGGTGCAAGCTGTCCATAGTGAAGCTATGTGGCATGTTGAGCATGTCACTATACACTGACAGACACTGTATCCCCTATGAATGAAACAAATTTGTTAGCTGTTAAATGTGATATGTGTGTCCGTATACTGTGACATCATAATTGGTGGGTGTAAGATGCTAGACAAGGTCAGGGTCATACTGGCCTGGGCTACATGATCAGGGTGTACCTCCATGTATCATGTCATGTGGTCCAGGGAGTAACGTCTGAGGTGACACACACCAGCATGGACAATGATGGTGCCAGTCTTGTACTTGCTTTGGAGTGACCTGTCTGCCTGTGTTATGCGGCAGATCCTGGCACCCAACAGACAGCCCAAAGTGACTATTCTCTTGTCAGGGCTGGTGAGTGGTATGTCAGTGTGTCTGAACATAAGTGCCACCTATTACAAGTGTATTAGGTGTGTTGTTTAGCCCGAAGGGCAGTGACTGTGTGGCACACTGACATTGTGAACTTAGTGATATGTGGGTATTGTAGTGGGGTAGCAGGTGTGTGTGTGTCTGCTTTGGAGTCCTCTGCTGCTTAGGTAGAGTACATTTACAGCATCTGAGTATGTCAATGTGTGCTAATGTGGTTTGAGTGCTGTTGCTAGAGGATATGTGAGACTGATATGTGGTGTGTGTGGTTACCTTCACCACCTAATACACTGTGCCAGTCATGGGTCAAGAGACTTCAGCTCCCTGTATGTCTATATAGGTGCATCTCACACATATATCTGAGTTTGTCGGGAGGAAGAGAGGGTTGTCTGTGTACATGAGGCAGATGTGACATTGTGTCAATATCACAATATCCACCAGCTGGACTGAAGAGTACACACAAAACCGACACATGGACATTTCAGGATATTATCATGACATACTCTGTAGCCTGATCACAAAGGATCAGTAGGGTGTTAAGCATGTAAAAGAGTATAACAGGGATTAGTGCTCATGTTTGTTAGTGTGTTGTAAAGAGAAGCTGAGAAGGAGTCCAGACTGAATCATGGCACGTCCTTCAGCTATGTCATAAATATCAATGTACACACATATATGTCCTGAGTCAGGGTCAACTGTACCTGAGTGTCATTGCTGACATCATGACAGACAGGACCATATGTACATAGCCATACCCCACTGACAATAGTCCACATCGTCATACCAGGAGATATCACATGTAGAATGGATGAGCAGCTACCCCCACTGCCAAAAGCATGGCAGCAGGTGGAATACATTGATTCCCAATATGTGTCATGCACAAACTACAGAACAAACAGATCATGCACCTGAACAGTTAGCTGAGCCGCACCCCCTACACAGGATGTGGAACTGTTGAATGTGTCACAGCTACATATGGCACTAACCACAACTGTTGGTGCACAACACACCATGGGAAGTCAAGTCCAGTATGCCTATGAGGTCTGATCTGCGAGGACATGGAGTCCATCATGGTTGCAATCATAAACAGAGCTATTGGAAGCTGATACACACACAACCCTACCAACTGTGGTATGCTCATGTGTGGATCATGGTTCCCAAACATGCCAGACTGTTTGCAAGGCAGCCACCCAGGACATACATCAATGAACACATCTACACATGTGTCACATAGACTTTGAATAGCCCTTTATCAACATCCCAGACACATGTAGTATCCACAAAACCAAGAAGCTGTGAGTAAATATATGGTGACATATGATGGAATGTCAATGTGTCCACAGATAGATCACACAAGGTAAGGATACTGAGGTCATGTTGAAGCTGTTGACACCTGCTGACCCACATGGATCATTCCTGGAATGGCATAAAACAAAGTGTACACACATCACCATGTCCAGTCTGATTATGTCACCATCCTATAAATACAGCAGGAGAAGGGAAACCAGCTAATAAAGCAAACAGTGCACCATGTTAGTTTATCTCTCTCTAGTATCATAACATAATTAGGTAGGGGTTTGAATCCTGCAAACTGTGTGTGTGTGTGCAATTGTCTTTGAAAGGAGTGTCCTTTTTGGAGACTGTGAAAACACACTAAAAGAGGTACATTTCATCTTTGGAAAGTCTGATGATGTCACCATCCTACAAATACAGCAGGGGAAGGGGAACCAGCCAATAAAGCAAATAGCATTCCGTGTTAAGTGTGTGTGTGTGTGTGTGGGGGGGTGTATGTGTGCAATTGTCTTTGAAAGGAGTGCCCTTTTTGGAGACTGGGAAAACACACTAGAAGATGTACATTCCTCTTTGGAAAGACTGATGATGTCACCATCCTAGAAATACAGCAGGAGAAGGAAAGCCAGCCAGTCCGATAAATAGCACGCCATGCTAATGCATTTCTTTCTAGTATCATAATGAGGTAGGGGTTTGAATCCTACAAATGCTGACTATGTGGGGGAAATCAACCAGTGAAACAAATAACATGCTGTGCTAATGCGTCTCTCTCTAATTTCATAACATAGGTAATTAGGGGTTTGAATCCTGCAAACGCTGACTGTGTGTGGGGGGTGTGTGCAGTTGTCTTTGAAAGGAGTGCCATTTTTGGAGACTGGGAAAACACACTAGAAGATGGTCATTCCTCTTTGGAAAGACTGATGATGTCACCATCCTAGAAATACAGCAGGAGAAGGGAAATCACCTAGTAAAACAAATAGCATGCCGTGCTAATGAGTCTCTTTCTAATATCATAACATAGGTAGGTAGGGGTTTGAATCCTGTAAAAGCTGACTATGTGTATGTGTGCAATTATCTTTGAAAGGTGTGCCCTTTTTGGAGACTGGGAAAGCACACTAGAAGATGTACATTCCTCTTTGGAAAGACTGATGATGTCACCATCCTAGAAATGCAGCAGGAGAAAGGAAACCAGCCAGTCAAGCAAATAGCATGCCATGTTAATGCGTCTCTTTCCAGTATCATAAGATAGCTAGGTAGGGGTTTGAATCCTGCAAAGTGTGTGGATGTGTGCAGTTTCTTTTGAGAGGTGTTCCTTTTTGGAGACTGGGAAAACCCAGTAAAGGAGGTACATTCCTCATTGGAAAGTCTGATGATGTCACCATCCTACAAATACAGCAGGAGAAGTCAAACCAGCCAATAAAGCAAATACCGCGCCGTGTTAATGCGTCACTCTCTAATATCATAACATTGTTAGATCGGGGTTTGAACCCTGCAAATGCTGACCGTGTGTGTGTCATTTTTGGTCAACATGGTATGATTTTTGCTTTTACTATGGTATGACATAGTATGATGACAACAGTAAGTGCATTGCAGACATCAGGTATCTGCATGGCAAATATATATGTGTACATGTCCCCTCAATCAGTACATAGGTGTGAAGCCTGCATACTACATGAATACATTTGTTTCCATTGACAGGTTGTGCTGCTACTCAGATCGTAGGTCGCATATGTATGTATGTGACATGGCCATCCACTGTCTCATTCTGTGACCAAGGTCATCTGTGGCGCACACACCCATGACAGTTACTTAAGAGTAGTGTGAGTGAGGGTATATGGCTGGGGTATATGTCAGACATGGTCATACACAACAAAGTCTGCCAAGAATGGACAGTCTTTATAGGTGTACGACTGCCTTGTGGATATGCATTCAGGCCTCTAATGTCTGTGATACACCTTGGGACTCCACAATACCTATAGATATGTGGATACGAAGGGACACATGACATAACATGGGTCTGCATGTACACAATGGTACCCGACATACATGTTGAGGGCTACCACCGGTGTGGTACTGATGGGATAGTATGTATAGTACATGAGGATGACTATGCCATAGTTGGCTTACTGCTATACAGTATGTATCACACAACAGGTATCTGTCTGTATGATACCCTTGTGTAGGATATGCGTCCCATCCAGAGAATGCATTGTAGGCCATTCCATGCATTCCCAGATTTGGATGGACACATCCCTAGTGTGTTTGCATGTAACTAAGGGGGCTATATGACACACAGGTGTGGTCACAGTAATGGGTGGCGGTCATCACCACTGGTTAGTGTTATAGTGTAGCACTGGAAGGATCCAATTGATACTGGGTTCCCTACTACTGTGTGTCATTTGTCAGGACATCATCCACTGATTGCTTATAGTCATGCTGTTGAGGTTGTGTATACTACCAGACTGCAAATCATTGACTGATATTAACGGTATCACCCGCAGCATAGTGTCAACCCATGTCCTATACATGTCTACCCATGTTAGTACATAACTGTAGTAGAATGCATACTGGCCATTGAAAGATGCAATGGGATGTTAATAATGTGTACGACAGGGTATGCCACATGTCCCATATGTCCACTATGCATGTACATCCAGACAGTGTGCACCCACAATGTTCACAGAAGTACACTTGCTAGTCTGTACTGCACACATCACACATGTACTGTCCACTCGCTAACACATGCTGGCAACACATCACACATCAGCCAAGTGGCACATGGGTGGATAATACATACTCAGACCTAACAGTGGTGTAAACAATGCTACAGTGACAAACAGAGCTTTGATGCATAATGTCTGCTCAGATATACCTACAAGGATGTAGTTAGACTTCCTTGTTGACAACTCGCTATTATTGCTACACTACTATAGTGTCACCCTGTGCATCAGCACCATGTTAGCCTGTCCCTCCGTTGATAATGCAGATGACAGGAGGCAGCACAGGTATCATCATATGCACAAAGCATTTTGTTGTTTGTCAGAGCCTGACATTGACCCATCCAATCGACATGTCTGTGTGTGTGTGTGTGTGTGTGTGTGTGTGTGTGTGTGTGTGTGTGTGTGTGTGTGTGTGTGTGTGTGTGTGTGGGACAGCAGTACAACATGGGCCAATGTTGATGTAATGTGTGTGTGTGTATGTGTGAGCCCTAGTTGTTTGCTTAATGTGTGTGTGTCTGCATGCACACAGCTCCACCATGTGGCTGCTATATATGGTGGTTTGTGGGACAGCCACAGACTGTACCTGCTTGGCTGTACAGATCACTGTCTCCGGCCATGAACACAGCACCTGTGCCTGGCAGGGGTGCTACGGACGGTATCGGGTACCAACCCTGACTGGGTACTATCGTCAGAGGCAGAGGTATGACAACTGGACCCATGTCCCTGCTGGGACTGGCCAGAGCCACATTCACGTGGTCTACTGGGACGGACAATGGACAGGCCAGACCCAGCATTGCTGGGGCTGGTACTGCCACTATGGGAGCAGCTGTGAGCTGTGGGCCATCTGCAACCACTGCCAGCTGTTGCTGTTGCTGGCATATGTCCGCGTCGATGTCGCAAGCGTCCCTCATGGTCCTGGCTTGAGGAAGACATGTTGTGGAGGGCATCTATTGTCTCCCCCCCAATGTTTATCAATGACCTCGGTGTATGTCCGGATGGCACTGGCAAGGTCACAGATGCTGTAATTGATAAGGTGTTATGCTGCCTCTGTGCCCTAAGTCCCTGCCTGGTGTACCATTCCATATGTGCCTGAGCCTGCATTACAGCCCGTAACATAGTGGTCGTCGTAAGACCTGTGAGGGCACGCCTGCCAGGGCAATACATACAGTGGTGCTCCCCCGAGAACCCCTGGACCTCCACCTACATGGTACCATTGTGGGTCTATGGCTATGGCTGCTGTGAGGGGATGCATGTGCCATGGGTACCACACTCACCTGGTCAATGCCAACTATATGCTGTCCCTTCCCTATGGCCATTGGTGATGAGGGATGTAATGGCAGTATGAGTGTGCGCATGGATGGGGTTGAACGCTGTGTACTGTCGATTGGTGGACCAACGACAGACCCTGTCAAATCTCCCTGTGTCAAAATACATGTTTCATCATCACCACTATCCATGGCAGTGGCTTCAGGTCACCTGCTGCTTTTGCCAAGCCCTACCTCAACACCTGTGAGAGGAAGACAGGAAATACACATTACGGTCTGCACATGCACACATGCACACATGCACACATGAACACATGCACACATGAACACATGAACACATGCACACAGGCACACAGGCACACAGGAACACATGCACACAGGAACACAGGAACACATGCACACTCCTCACTACAGCAGACACACACACACAACAGACTTCCAAATCATACTCAATACTGGTTGAAGGTGGGTGACAGTATCACAAGGCAAACAGTCATGCACACGTGTCAGCATGCAGAGTAAGTGTTGCTCAAGTCCATGCAGTGTGAGTGTAGACAGCCATAGTTGATGACAGTGTATATGGCTGTGGGTTCAGTGATTGCCTACACCCTGGAACACAATGTGTACTAGGACACAACATTTCTGTGCAAGTATTATAAGCTCTGCAATGTCCTGTGCACCATCACAAACAGGTATACATACCATGGCTGCATGTGTTATCTGTGTGTCACATGGATTTCCATGTCTGATTGCAGTGTCTGTGTTTGTAGCAGATAACTGTGGACACAGGTGTAGCACATGCATGCTATGTACACACACGGGATGGGTGGTGCATGTATACATGATGGGATATCAATCCTGGACATGGCCATTGTAACAGTATGGGGTGTAGTACCATTAGCCATCATCATCATGCATCATGTGGTCACTCAAGGCCACTAAAGTGTGCTAGACCACTGCCTAGCAAGCTGTACCTGAACTGCAGTGCCATGGCTAAGTTCACAATTACACAGCCACGTTGCACAAGGGTGTGTGAGGTGTCCAATAGGGAGCATTGCCTAACATGACTGTGTTATGTGTTGAGGAGTGTTGCACAGACCCATGCTAGGCCCCTACCCCTCAGGTATGGTATGTGTGATGTGTGGATGACATGTGGGATACTGAAGTGTGACCTGCCAGCGTGTGTCCGGTTACACTATGTGTAGCACGTTGAGGTGTACTGCACATGACAAATGTGTTATGATGTGTACATGTGTGTCAACTATGCCTATCCAATGTGCAGTACAGTGTTGCCACATTTGTGTCTGATGCTCTGTGCATTGCATGTGAATGAGGCAGCTACTGACATTACTGCGATGTTTCACGTCTCACAGCAAACATGCACAGCATGAATTATGCATAGGTGTGTTATGTGTACATGGCCTACACCTCACCTATGACATACACAGTTCAATACCAAGTTTAAAGTGTTAACACACTCACCAGCATGTAACGTCTGCCCTGCTGTCACACCAGAGGGACCTGCAAGAATATGACACAGTTTGTCAGTGGCCACACCTGTGGCATTGCTACTGTGAGTGTGCTAAACTACAGTAGAACAACAGGTATAGGTGTACAGATACTATTCAACTTATCAATCTTGCACACAATAGGCAGCACAACTGCTAAACACAGTACACATCTCACACATGCATAATCTAACAATACAGGTAACAGTAGTATACAGCTAGGGCACGTTACCAGCATGCTCCATGTCACTATGCTGGGTAGCTCCATCCTCCATGACGACACATGTGTGATGTTGTTGTTGCTGTAGGCCAGGGGCCACCACACATAGCAGCAGTTCCTCCACTCTGGTGAGGGGGGATGTATGGCCACCCCACCACCTGTGGCAAGCTGTTGTCTGTGGATATCAGACACACGCCACCGGACATGTCTGATTAAATCACTGCAGTGATGGTGTACCTGCTCATATGTCCGGTTTTGCATGCCTATGTCATTTACCCGACAAACAAGTTCTTGCCACAGTGCAGTAAGCTCCTGCTGGTGCTGGCTGGCCCTTGAAAACAGCAGGGTATAGTGCTGTACCAGGCTGTGGTTGATTTCCTGTTCCTCTGCAGCTGTGTAGCAGGGGTTCCTCTGATGAGTCATAAGCCTGGAAGACAAGTAAACAATATGTGTGAGCAAGTCATGTGGCACACTTAACATTATACAGTACAGATATCAGTTAACTACCATATATAGCATCTGTTCGTCTGTCAGAGGATACACACATTCAATGCCACATATCAGTGCTCAGCCCACAAATGGCTGACAGTGCCTGCCACACTCCATATGACACACCAGTATACACCAGTACTCGTCTCACTGCTTGGGATCCAATGCACAGCCTTGCTAGGGGGGTACATATCAAGCTGATGCATGCAGATATATGTCACCCATTGCAATGAATGTGAAGTACAATTACTGTATAACCAGTAACCCACCATAGTCGTTGATGCCATACCCCTACCTAACATATGTGCACAGTTGTTAATATAGCTGCCATACTGCTGTAACAGAGTATACATGTTGCTAGGTATACAAGCAAACCCTGCATCACACGTGATTGCAGATATGGTACAGGCATCATTACGCACACATCAGACATTCATACCATGCACAAATGTATGCTAACACAGATGAGCATTTGCTATGTACCTTACAGTACTGTGTACCCCTACTTACAGATACCTATGCCTGAGGAATGTAATCTGTGCAGACTGCAGGAAACACACAAGACAGTGTTACCAGGGAATGTGAACATACACCATACTGTGCTGTTTACCCCTACAGATTCAGGTGGTACAACAGTTCTAATGTCAGATGGAGTCACCAGCAGTACCACTTACTGAGCACACATGTACTGCATCAGTCTATGATGGGACACCACAGTCATACACAAGGACCTACGTCACAACATATACCATCCTACTATGTCTGCATCCCAATAACTGACACATCTTTCTCTGGCCTCACACGTAGGACACAAATGACCATGACGGAAACAACCTCACTCCTAGCTATCACACCGTCACAGACCTTGCACACATTCACTGTCACACTCATTCACCTCACATAGCTGGTATTGCACTGTGTACATGTCTGTGTGCATTGTGTCATAAGTAGGTAATACACTATTGTCCCTGGGGCCTACAGCAGCCTAGCCATATGCTACCCTGGCCTGTGACACACATGTAATTAGATTTCACTTCCTCCTGTCAACTGGATACACAGAGGTGATTCCCAGGGCATGTTACCTATCCCCCAGACAGTCATCAGGAGTATGTCTGACATCTGCTACTGAGGAGCCTTGTTTGTTCATGCTGGGTGGTTTACTCCAGAGTATGGCATATTTGCCAATAGGAGCCTATCCCTCCAGAATGTGCTGTTTAGTGATGTTGCGTGCACTAGGGACCTAGGCCGTGTAGACCAGTGGGATTGTGAGGTGTTGATATGGTGGTTGTCTGACTGCTATGGGTGTGGCATGCCTTTGTATGTTTGGCAGAGGTAACCTCTGGGTGGCTGGTATACAATGCACTGTAGCTGTGGTTATGTGAGTCAGTCTGCATAGGGTATGTATATCAGGGCAGTATTACCCTTTGTGAGGTATGTCTGTGGACTTTCCACTTGCTGTAGTTGTCATGTGAGGTACATACCACATGGGGCATTGTGATGAGTACAGGGGAACACTGACCTATATTTCCGTACATGACACATCATTTGTGATTACACGTACCATGTAGACAGATTACAAGACTAGTGTGGCACTGTGAATATCAAAGGGGAGGCTACTGTCCACCTGTGTCCCATGTTCCCTTCTGACACCTTCAGTGTTAGTCAGGCAACCACCTATCTGGTAGTTAGTGGGTAAAGTGTTTTAGAATGGGGTATGGCACTGCAGTATCAACACTGGTGTTCAGTCCATGCCTTGGTCACCAGGCACCTGTTGCAACGTCTGACCCTGTGTCTCCCTCTCTCACTATATATATATATATATATATATATATATATATATATATATATATATATATATATGAATATTTATATACATATCTATATATATATCCTATATATACATATCTATATACGTATATATATATATATATATATATATATATATATATTTATATACATATCTATATATATCCATAGATATCCATATATATCTATATATGTATATATCTATATATGTATATATCTATATATCTACATATATATATATATATATATATATATAAATATGCATATATCTATATATACATATATCTATATCTATCTATATATATATATATATATATATATATATATATATGTATATGTATACACATATATAGATATATATATATATATATATATATATATATGTGTGTGTGTGTGTGTGTGTGTGTACATACATATATATATATATATATGTATATATATATATATATATATATATATATATATATATATATATATATATATATGTACACATACTTGTAAACAGCCACTGTACATGCACATATATGCAGATATACTGGCCACCTTTCATTGTGGGAATATCAATTATGGAATTGTTGTGAGACATACGGTTATGCAATAATATTGCACAGTGTTGTGCAGAATGCATTTCGCTATCCTCAGGCCGTATAGCCATAGCAGGCCTCATTGGCTGTAACTCAGTCCCACAGCATTTAACCCCCACATGACATATACCTGCACTGCTTGCTGTTTTCAATGCCACACACTACAACCTACATAGATATGTGCACATAGCAACCTTCAAATACATGCATATGTCCAGCCTTCACTAACAGTTGCAGTATGTCCTTTGCCCTATGAACATCTGCATATACATATAGATACAGACTGCTATCACATAAGGAGTGTTCATAGAATGTAGAGTACCCTTCAGACACATCATTCGGATGCCAGCAAATACATCTGTGTTACATACTTTACCTTTGTATGTCTCACCTCAGTCTGTTGTACCTGTTGATGTTTTTTTTTATTTTTATTTATTTAGGTCAGTGTCCTCCACTGCCTCTGTTTGTTTTAATTTTTGTTTTGGTTGGTCAGTGTCTCCAACCACCTCTGTTTTTTTTTTTTTTGGTTTGGTCTCTGCAACTGTTTGTCTGTCTGTCTGTCTCTCTCGCTCACTCTCTCTCTTTCCATTTGCTGCAATGATATTATTGCATGTGTGGACAGCAAGTACAGGCTGCTTTTGCAGGTATCTGCACATGTGCATGTGATGGCCTCTTCACCAATTGGTGCCCACCATTTAGTAATTGCATGCAGCCTGCTGTGTGGTAATTGCAGTTCTCACTGTGATTTCAGGACAATGCTATAAAATAATAGGTTAGGTAGGAGTAGGCCTTTCAGTTTTGCAAGGTGTGGACCATGCTTATTTGCTGTGGACACTGTTGTGTCAGTCAGAAGGTTGGTATATGTATCATATCTGAAGCTGGGTTGTAGCCAGTGAAATGCATGTTGTACTAAAACCTGACTGTTGCTTCTTCAAGTACACTCTTCTCAGTGTGTAAGTTTACTCACACCTCCTAATGCTAACATTGGATACATGGGAGTATGTACTTTCTTTTGGAATTGGGGAATTAACTGGCACACAACAGTAGTTATTGCAATTTATTCCTATGGCTTTCCTATTTTCCCTTTACATTCAGTCCTTGTAATGCATGTCATGTTTATTTATTGCAATGTATTCCTATGGCTTTCCTATTTTCCCTTCACATGCACTCCTTGTAATGCATGTTATATTTCTTTCAGCACCAAGTTACTGCATAAATGCTGTGGCTTAGTGGTACATCATGCAGACTGGTGAGTCCAAGGTGTGGGGTTTGAGACTGACAAGGGTATTTTATTTTGCTGCTGAACAATACAAGCGCCTTGTCATACAGAGTGACAAAGGCACTTTGAAGCAGTTGTAAGCGAGTTGGCGCAGGTTTGCACGACACCTAGCGATGATAAGCAATGCTTAGCTTAGTGTATTTTAGCAATACTAAGCTAAGCTTAGCTTAGCTCATTTTATGTTAGCAATAGTAAGCTAAGCTTGGTAGAGCTTATCATATCTTAGCAATGCTAAGGTAGGTGCACACATGCGCACACTGGTGCAAACCCGCTTACTACTGTTTACAAGTGTTCACTCCCGCTAACTCCTGCGCTCATGTCTTTGACAGAAAAGTAAATGGGGAGATAGGAATGTGGTGATAAAGGGTGCTCAAAGAGGGGAAGACAGTAGGTAAAATAGCTTGGGATGTACACGATGGGTGTGGAGAAGGTCCATAGCTGCCCATTTCTTTACCAGCAACAGCTGTGCATATGCAATACATTAGGTGGGATATTTGAAACCTTCCACCCCTGAGAGAGTGGTGAGGACATCTAAGTATGTTGTACTACCAATTATGAATATCAGGCACATGCACTGTTTGTGAACAGCTATACTGTCATTAGTATGTTACTCACATCTGAACAGTTTGTGGTTTGTGTTGGCATTAGCACAGTCTGCTCAGGACGACTGGATATATTTCTATACTGTATATGCAATTCAACAACACCTGCTGGTTAAGGCCCACAGTACAAGATTTGTGTTATGGCATTCCTATTTTCCGTTTACATTCCCTCATAGTAATGCATGATATATTTATTACAGCATGAAGTTATTGTATATTTGCTGTGGCTCAGTGGTAATTCATGCAGTCTAGTGTGTTCAAGGTACGGGGTTCGAGACTGACAGGGGTATCTTATTTTGCTGATGAGCAGACTACAGGCCTTGTCATACAGAATGACTAAGGCACATTTAAGTAGTTGTAAGTGGGTTTGCGTGAGTTTGCATGACGCTTAGCTAAGCGCACACAAGCGCATACCTGCTGACTACTGCTTAAAAGTGCTTACTCCCGCTAACACCCGCGCTAATTTCTTTTAAAGAAAAGAAAATGGGGAAATAGGAAAGTGGCGAAAAAGGGGGCACAAAGAGTGTAGGACAGTAGGAAAACAAGCTCGGGATGTGCAGGAAGGATGTAGGGAAGGCCCATAGCTGCCCAATTCCTTACCAGCAACAGCTGTGCATATGTTAGAAATTTAGAGTAAGATTTGAAACCTTCCACCCCTGAGAGAGGTGTGAGGACAACAAAGTATGTTGTACAGCCAATTGTAATTATCAGTTTACATGTCCAGCAGACATGTGTGTGAAATGGGCAGCTATGTATGGGGCATAATTTTTTTGTGGGTACAGATCGCCCTTTTTATTTTTTTTTCAGGTAAGAGTGGAATGTGAGGTAAAGGAAGTAGGAATATTGAGGGAGGTGGGTTGGGGAGGTTAACAGACAAGACAAACAAGATGCATACAGGGGCGGAGTATGACACATGTGGTGGGTACACACAATTGACGGGGACGGATGTTTGGATATCTCAAGCCCATGAGCCCGGAGATGGCAACAGTGAAACTGAGATCCTCACCCATGGGCAGTTACCACTGTGCCTTCACAGCCCAGGCCGAGGTTGTGCTGGGGGCTGAATAGGAGGGGCAGGCACACCCATGAGTTGCGCCACTCTCTCCTCAAGCTGGCATAGGGGATCAGTCACGGAACACCTGATCTCACTATGCACCACAGACCGGATCCTTTGGAGGGTGAGTGGAGGCTCTCCTCCAGCCACACTTGCAGGGGGGGTGAGCCCCATCCCCTGCAGTGCTTCCACCCGAAGGTGGCACAGGGCCACTGGAGGAGGAGGTCCTGGGCTGGGCACTGGTGCCAGGTACAATCACCAGCTGAGATGGGAGAGGTGGGTCTGCTGGGAACCGCCTTCCCAGTTGTCCTATGTTTAGCAGTATTTAATGGCATTTTGGGTTAGTAACAAACAACACCATTCCAAATTAGTTGTAACAGCATGCATTAGTACTCCCATTAACCAAACACACATGAATTCCAAACGTTGAACAGCAAGCATAACACATGCATATTTAGAACAACAGTGGACATTCCAACAGCATGCAGGGTTGATTGGTGGCAATAGGCCATCAGGTTTGGATATGTGAACAGGGCACATGCATCAACGTACATGCAGATATATATAAACCAACAGGACAAATGTCCATAGGAATTAATTGTGAATACACATACCCAGCTTGGTGTGGAATGGCATCATTTGTGAACATAATATAGGGTGGTAAAATATTACATTAACAACTTAAAATACCTATACGTATACTGTACATTCCTACTAGATGCAGATATATATCCCCTACATGTATTAGTACAGTTCCCTGTATGTAACCTTAGAAATGTTGGTGATGGAGATGTTACTGCTGCATTAATATACATTCCATTTGTATTCATATATGTTCATATCTGGCTGTGTTCAGGTAAAGTATCCTGCTACATTTGAGCAGTTATGTACAGTTCTAGCAACACACTGACATTTGTGGGATCACAAGCACAAGCTGCTCATGTACTGGATTAACATGTACGTACTATACATGAAACAGTTGAGGACTATAAATATTCTTCTGAGATACTGGCATTCCCATCAGCCAGTTTATATGGGCCTAGACAACTGTGGATGTTCAGCATTTCATACAAGCATACTATCTCCATAATGCAAGGGTACAACAACATATCCAAAATGTGGGACAGACACAGTCCAAGTATTGTACTTTATTAAAAACATTTCACTCTTTAGTTGTGGCTGTCTCATTCAGTTCATTATGTAGTGCATGCAGTATACCTTTATTCCAGACTTCTTCACCTTTATTGGTAGCTTCAAACTCTTTCTCACACTCTCTCACTTATTTTATATTTACGTTTCAGGATGGTACTTAATTCCAGGCTTTATTAACATTTATTACTGGGTTACAACAATCCTTTCCAGCTGACTCAATTATTTCATATGACAGTATATACAAGGATGTATTCAAGACTTGTCTGTCCTTTATTGATGGATTAGAACACTCATTTTCAGGCTGAAGCAGTTATCTGATATTACAATACAGGTGGAAACTCTATTTGAGACTTGTTTACTCTTTATTAATGGATTACAATACTCTTTTTCAGACTGCATCACTTATCTGATCTTAGAATACTAACAGAAGCTTTATTCTAGGCTTATTTGACCTTTATTACTGGGTTACAACACTGAACTCTTTTACAGGCTGTCTCACTTATATTCTATAATAATACCAGCTGAATAATTACTAACCTGCCTGGTGGTGCAGCCTTAACAGCCTATCAGCATAGGCTTGCCAATTTGTGGAACGAACACCTGCAGCTGTAATATAAATGAAGGGATATTGGAACATACCTATCCATACTATAGGCTAGGATGGCATTTCTTACATACTTAATTACATGGATACTTACTCAGTAGTGGGGCATTGGGCATATGACAGGCCTCCTGGATCCATTGGTTCAGTTGGTTCTCCTTTTGATGCTTCAAGTCCGCATGGTGGTGACAGACCTGCTCACCAGTCCTAGGAATGCCTGTGGCACTGGTAAGATCATGTGCCAACTAGTTCCACGCCTCTGCCTTGTATGCTCCCAATTGAACCTGGCCCTGCATAAGTTGCCTTCATGTTGCTGGACTAGGAGCCAAACCATATATTTAGACTCCTGAATGCCCCACCTTTGCACTCTAAAGCAATTACCTTCGACGCCTGCCATCCTGACTGCAAGTGGGTACCACAGTCAGTTATGGCGAGTATTCCCGCCTATGGGGCTTAAATATGCCGCATTTCCCACACTTTTTTGTGATTGGCCGTTTTTGAGAATTCTAAGCTGACTGCAGACCTGCTCAGTAATGGTTAATCTACCATTTCTATGTATATATATGCTAATAGTGGCTGTGTTTCCTAAGCTGTCATGGTTTAGTGGTTCTGTGGTGTGATTATGATGCACAGAGTCCTTGGTTCGAACCTTGTCACTCTTTTATTTTAATATTGTCTAGACAGGCTAGGGGGTGTGGCTGTGTTTAAGCAACCTAGCTCTACGTTGCTCCCCGGTGCACTACGGTGCCCTGTTTGGCACGGCACACACGTCCGCGCAAACACATTGCGCTGGGTAAAGCCTTTTTAACCTTTGGGCAACTCTATTGCACTGGGTAAAGCACTATTACACTATAAGCAACTCTGTCTAGCTGGGTGAAGTGCTATTAAACTATGGGCAACTCTGTTTAACTGGATAAAGCACTAGTAAACTATGGGCACCTCTATTTAGATGGGTATAGAGCTATTAAACTATGGGCACCTCTGTTTAGCTGTGTATAACGTTGCTTAACGGCAGGCTATTATATATCTGGGTCTTTTAAAAATATATATTTTGTTCGCTGATACATTGGCCATGTCACTGCTTTTAATAACATTTTAATCATATTTGTCTGGTATTATTTCAAATGCTGATTTAAAACATAAATAAGAAGGGGAGTGCTGGGACTCGAACCGTGAATGCCTTCTCTTTGTGCATACGCTCTACCATTACCCTATTGCTATTTGGATTAATTTGCATAAGTAGTTCTTATATGCTCTTCAATGTCACAATTGCTAACTGTGGTTAAGCAATGGGCACACCCGCACAAACAAGCGCAAATACATGCAGCTATATCATGGATTTAAAAAAAATAATAATTTTTTCCATTTTATAACTCTGATGGGGGTTTACAGTGTCAGGGAGTGAGGTGTTGGGTGCATGTGCATTTGAGCGGACTCGCTCTTGTCTGTTGACATTATGCTTTTTAAAACCATGCAGGGGCATGGACTTTTAGACTGTTCAGCAGTCGGACACGCCCCCTGCTTGCCTACTCAGTCCGTGTAAGAGTTATGGATGAGTCAACGTGCCCTAATGAATATTCGTGGCATGCTGACGTCATACTGTTCAACTGCAGCCTCCGAGTAAGACATATTAAGTCTTACACGGAGGTTTCGTGAATCCGGCCCATGGTATTTTATTTTATGTATACTTATATTGTAATTGCTATTACACTAGATTCTTTTTCATTTGTATACATTTATGCACATTTAGTATTTATACATGATGATTTCTTTAAGAATGTCATGTAACTTAATTGGTAACGATTTATAAATGATTTTGAATGAAAAAAACTTTGTTCTGATGAAGCTCATCTGAATAAAAGTGAGTGAAAGCGCTTAACTATCACTTGCAGTCCTGTGTTTGGATTCATTGTCTCCAGTTGGATTTTTGGTGTCGTTTTTTTACTTGGTTTTATTTCCTGTGTTGTGACCATGTTCATTCTTTATATATATATATATATATATATATATATATATATATATATATATATATATATATATATATATAAAACCAAACAGGAGTGTACTGCTGAAAAAATAGAGTATGAATACAACAACAAGCAGCACTGAGACCATGGCCAGGGCAGGTTTGTTCCACTACCACTTCTCAACACAAACGTTTGTTTGTTTGTTGCAACACCTACAGGTGTTTGCTTATGATTTTACTCCACATGTAAAAAAGCTCAGCAAGACACTTGGTTGAGCAGCCATAAGATAAATGTTTCAAATGTACTGTCTTCCCAAGCACAGCGTATATAATCAGTTCTACTTGAATATCGGCAAGTGTAGTTCACCTTCGTTACCATACACGACAACTTCATTCATTAAAACCATCAAGTATTTATTCACCTCGAATAATAACTTAAAAATAAAAATAAAAACAAAAATATAAAACAAACAGGACAAAGGATAAGCGCTTTCGGGTCTCCTCAATAGCCCTTCATCAGATCCATGTGTACTGTGCAGTTAGTGCCTGTTTAAAAATTGCTCTCTACCAATAGAGTGCTAGATAACGGGTGATGTCACATCACACACATCTTCTCAAACCACACCTCTTGAGCATTGGTTTCATGGGAAATGTAGTGTTCAGTCCCAGTCTTCTATGAGCTTGTAGTTTTCCAATCCAATACATTTCTTCCTGCTCCAGTCTGTTGTTGTTGTCATCTCCCCTTTCCGAGGTTAGAACAATTCTAAGCACTCTGAACTTGAAATTATGTCCTTCATTGTACCTGCACATAGTACACCTTCTACATGGAAATGTCCCTCTTCTATCAGAGTTGATACGGGGTACTAAGTAATCTTCTTTGCATAACCTATTTTTCAGATTACTTGCATTCCTGTAACCAAACTTAGGTACCTCTATAATCACTCCTTTGCATTCTTCACTTGACAATATTATCTTCCAATAATATTACATATCCCCTCAGTGTCTGTTGTATGTGTGAGAATCATTTTAACTTCTCTTTGCTCATTTTTATTGTTTCTTGAAGGTGCACAGACACTGAGGGGATATGTAATATTATTCAAATGAACTGGAAGATATTATTGTCAAGTGAAGAATGCAAAGAAGTGATTGGAGAGGTAGCTAAGTTTGGTTACAGGAATGCAAGTAATCTGAAAAATAGGTTATGCAAAGAAGATTACTTAGAACCATGTGTCAACTCTGATATATGTACAGAGAACAGTTTTGAGCATCCCATTACTAAAAAGAAATACATCTGTAGTTTCTATGCTGATTGTAACACAAAAAATATAGTATATTTGGCCACATGTTCATTATGTGACCATTTCTATGTTGGAAAGACAGTAAGACAATTTAAGGAGAGACTATCCAAACATATAAGTGACATCAGACTCAAAGATTATAAGAATCCTCTTGCCAAACATGCCAGGGACAATGAAGGACATAATTTCAAGTTCAGAGTGCTTAGAATTGTTATAACCTCAGAAAGGGGAGGTGACAACAACAACAGACTGGAGCAGGAAGAAATGTATTGGATTGGAAAACTACAAGCTCATAGAAGACCGGGACTGAACACTATATTTTCCATGAAACCAGCACTCAAGAGGCATGGTTTGAGAAGATGTGTGTGATGTGACATCACCCGTTATCTAGCACTCTATTGGCAGAGAGCAATTTTTAAACAGGCACTAACTGCACAGTACACATGGATCTGATGAAGGGTTATTGAGGAGACCCAAAAGTGCTTATCCTTTGTCTTGCTTGTTTTTTATTTTTGTTTTTATTTTTATTTTTTTTAAGTTATTGTTCAATGTGAATAAATACTTGATGGTTTTAATGAATGCAGTTGTCGTCTATGGTAACGAAGGTGAACTACACTTGCTGATATTCAAGTAGAGCTGATTATATACGCTGTGCTTGGGAAGACAATACATTTGAAACATTTATCTTATGGCTGCTCAACCAAGTGTCTTGCTGAGCTTTTTTGCATGTGGAGTACAATCGTAAGCAAACACCTGTAGGTGTAGCAACAAACAAAGTTTTGTGTTGAAAAGTGGTAGTGGAACAAACCTGCCCTGGCAGTGGTCTCAGTGCTGCTTGTATATATATATATATATATATATATATATATATTATATATATATATATATATATATATATATATATATATATATATATATATATGTGTGTGTGTGTGTGTGTGTGTGTGTGTGTGTGTGTGTGTGTGCGCGTATATTGGTCTGTACATACACATGCATGCACACCTACATGCTCATTTACATTTCCCATACCATTGAATCACTGCCACCTACCATCGCTCATACACGCTTGCATACCCGCTTACGTCTCGGGTTGCCACATTTTCATATGGCCAAAGTGGAGCATTTTCAGGACACACATCAGACTTTACAGGCCGACACATACCCACAGTCAGTACAAAGGTTAGAACTTTACTTATTTGCCTAAATGAACGCTTATTCTTGTAGCGTTTTTTTTGCTTCATCTGTTTCTTGTAACTTTGAGTATTTTACATAAATAACTGTTTTATGCAACTGTTACATGAAATATGGGACATATTTCCTACAAACACAGGCCATTTGCCATTGCATTATATTTGGTCTTGACACAACTACCCAAAAAGGGACTGTCCTTCACAAGGTGGGGCAGGTGGAAACCCTACTTACATCCGCTTTACAGCATCTTAAGCACCCTATATCCGACTGCCACTATGCGAATGTGTAAGGTATATATTCCCGATAATGCACGTGGGGAGAAGTGTATCATGGTCAGGTGTTTAATCCCAAGTAGTAGGTTCTGCAGGACTGGCTGGATGCTGAGCAGTCTTGTGGACAACTACTGCTCCTACAACTTGTGTCCAGATGTATACCGGACTGGACATCATGTCGTGACACCAAGTCTAATGTTTTGAACAGATACATATCCCATGAGGGATATCCAAAAATTGTGGGGACCGATGACCATCTTTGCTTTACGGCTGTAAGGTAGGGTTATACATGCAAGGGATACATAGTTTGTAATCCTGACAATGCCTAGAGTGAGACTACCAACTATATATGGGCAGGGGTCATTATGTGCAGATATGGCCGCTCCTATCTAGCAGCCCGATTATGGTTGATTTTGGTGGACATTCAGGAAGGGGGAGGGTGGTGTGCTGTGAAGGGGATGATGGGTATTCAATTATGTATCCAGGTGTGTTGGGGTTGGATGGCTCAGTTCAGACCAGACCATTATGTGGGTATGTGCTGGTAACGTTTCTGTACATGTGTATTGCACATTTTAATGTTCACATGTGGGATTGTATTGCGGATGTGCATATTTGTTCTTTGGTTATCTTCCTGATTCACCCACCACTCCCACGTAGACCTCCAGTTCACCTATTGTGCATCCAACCCAGTCTCCCCTTGGTGATTTATTACATTACCTGTCACCCCCCACCCCAATATTCCACAAACAACATTCATCCCTTCTCTAGTTGATGGCCCATGGCACAGTCAACAGAACACATTGCATACACTACATATCTCTGGTACCAATATGGTTGTGAGGTCTACACTAACATTTCAGATCATCCACATGCTGTACTTCACGCACATAGGTACTCACAAATACTTATCTTTCATGACATGGTAGGTAGACCCGGGTAATACCCGTTCATCTATAGGCCATCCTGGCAAGGACGTCTTGGACTGCGAATGGGCAGATATTGGGTGAATGTTCTGACCATTGGTAGGGTTGCCACCTTTTCATATGACCTGGATGGGACATTTTCATGGCACACATCTGCGTTTACAGGCCAACACATACCCACGGTCATTACAAAGGATAGTAATTTAGTTTCATGCCTATATATAAGCTTTTATTTTTGTAGAGGTGTAGTTGCTTATTCTGTTTCATTTACTTGCTTATTCTGTTACTTGTAACATATAGTTTTTTTTATACAGACATATGTATTGTATGGGACTATTACATAACATATGGGACATAATTATGTCCTACTATCACAGGACATTTCACATTTATTATGATTTTGGCATGGACACACCTGCCTAGAGGGGGACTGTCCCTCACAATGTGGGACAGGTAGTAAACCAAACCATTGGGCTAGGCTTCACAATTGGCGGTGCGCTAACACAATGTGTTTCACTTCCACTTGGTATAACTAGCGACACTACAATGGAATACGGGCACGGGGTTTTAAATATCTTTGTTCGAGGGACGGGGACTCAATATTCAGCTATGTGCCTTTGTGTTTACTTCTTATTGTTGTGTCTGCAATGATGTCTTGTATGCTTTGCATACATTTCAGTATCCACGGACACTGACAGGAGTGATTACTATTAGAGGCAAGCTGTACTAGTCAGCATTTTAGGTTGCGCTTATGCAGCTGACATGTTCACGCCTCCATGCAGTGCTTGGACATGCCCCTTGCACTCCTACACGTTTCCTATTCGTGGCCATTATGGAAGCACACCTTAATTAATATGCATGTGGTGCTGCTGCGCCATCTCTATGCTGCACGGTCGGCTCAAGGCTAATGCCGTCCTTGTGCCGGGCTTCATGAATCCTGGGGGTTATTTTTAAATATTGGTTTTACACTGATGATAAAATTCCTTGAAGGCTTTAGCCAAAGTCCTAGAATGATTTTGTGATATGCATGTTATGCAGTTGTGAGTTATTGAGTGTATTTTTTTGTTCAATCTTGGAATATACCTCCTTGAAAATTATTCATATGGTGCTTGATTATAAATGCTAACAATAATCTTTGAATACAAGAAGTCAAATGATTTGATTAGGACCCCATGACGTGGAAGCAAGAACTGTGGGATTCAAGGCCACTGGTCCTGATTAATACTCTGCTTTCCCAGCCCACAGGTGTCTTAAGCACTACACAGTAAGCCATTTTAATAGTATTAATCATCATTTAGTCAGACAATGTGAAAATCTACTCATTTGCTCCATGTTATTTCATTTCAGTTATTACTCTGTACATGAATACTTGTCTTCAGGTTTTTTTTTTATTACTTAATATAATTTTGTTTTCATACTGTGCTGATTTTGCTACCTGCTCCTTAATAGGGTTTATTACTTATGTGATGCCCCTACACTAGTGAGTAGTCAAGGAGACTCAATCCTCACCACTGGCAACAGTGAGGAATGTACACACTGGGAGGATGACAAGTGCACACACAGTAAAGTGCAATTTCCCTTCAGAGCACACAGAGATCACAGTCAGTCTGGGGCTGGTTTCTCCCTCTTTCTCCAAATCCCCAGTAAGATTCCCCACTGGCACAGCTATGGGGTTGAGATCTCAGCTGAGTGGCCAAGCCAAAACCTCCAGCACCCTCCCTGTCCAACCAGTGCTTTGCGTCCCTGCCCAAGTAGTTAACACACACACACACACACACACACACACACACACACACACACACACACACACCTGGGGAAGGCTGGCACAGGTTTACTAGCTATGCCCCCTTCTGCCCAGACTAAAAGGTAGTTCCAGCTGCCACCAGCCAACTCTTTATCAGCTATTCTAAGGCCCTTAACAAAGGGTGTCCAATCCTACTGTGTAATGTTACTATTAATCCAAATGGTAGCCTGACCAAGAGCAAGGCTATTTAGGAGTGGGCTGTACATTGTCACCATATAGATATGCAAGTACTCTAGGAGCTTAAATATGTCTCGCATATATTAGCCACAAAGATAGGTTTAAATATATTTAATAATAAATAAGAAAAGAACAAGACAATACTCAGTAAGTAATCAGTTACTTCAGAGTTCAAAATCACAGGAAATATTTAAAACAACATTAATCTTGTAATCATAAATGTGTTTTGTAGTCAAAATGATGTTTGAAAGTTTCACATATGAGTGCATTTTTGTACAGTTAACAAAATCATAACAAGTAAAATAATACTATGAAATGTAACATTTCCAAAAGTCTTTGAGCTAAAAAAGTCATCACATAAAACATTGCAGCTCACAACAATGTTTGATTTGAGATGGCAAGAAAGGAATTGATGTATAGTGGTGGAGAACAAGAAGAAGGAACATTTGTTTCTTAAAAAGGATTTTATGTTTTCAGCAAACCATGTAAAGAAGGGCAAACCATTAAACTAATAGAATTATATGAGGACCTGAATGCTGGTTTTGGTATTAGGGATAAGTATGAGTCTAACTTGTGTTTGGACAGAGTTGAGAGCAATGCCCAATTTAAAGGTAAATGATTTATCTTTGATAATGGTCAAAGTAATGATCTGCCTTGCATCACTGCTATGTCTCTTCCATGACCAAGAGCATTAACTGAAAAAGCAACAGGTACTAGACAACAAATTAAGATTTGAAGGACAAGTGAAAGTGAATAGCTGTTTGATGCACTATAGCTATGATATGTAAAAAACAGCTGTCAGTGTACTAAACAAATAAGTGACTACAAGTACACCATAGTAAACCAACAACATTTCCTTAATCAATGGAGGTTTGCACTTCATTATGTGTAAGATGAACAGCACCAGTTTATAATCATGAGTCAGTGGGCCGGATTCACGAAGGCTTGCATGGAGTCTAAGAGTAGAGTAAGACTCCATGCAGCCAACATGTCCACTGAGCGATCCAGGAACAGCCAGTAGGGGCGTGCAACAGAGCTCCTAAAATGACTCTTACATGGACAGGGCTAGGATATACAAACTATCTCATTTGCTGCTGAAAGTTATGCAAATGAGGGATATTTGCGATTCAGGAAACCCTAACCTGTCCGAGTAAGAGTAGTGTTATTTGCAGAAATGTACTCCGTTGACAACTGAGTACATTTCTGCAAATAGCAAAACGGAGCCATAACAGCTCCAAAAAAAGGATGCATCCAGTCAATGAAGCATGCCAATGGCCAAAAATACAGCCATTGGCAATGTCCATCGATGCAAAAATAAAATAAATTAAAATATTTTTTTTCCCAATCGCCGATGTTTAAGCGTAGCGCAGCACTGCGCAAACACGGTGCATTGTAAAAACCAGAAAACCAATAATTAAAAAGCATAAATGTGGATTTTATAGTAATCCCTAATATACAATGCAAGGGAATGGCAGTCCAAAGACAACATGGCTATCGAGTAAAGGTTGCTAAGGGGGGAAGCTCAGTCTAAGAGTTGTAACCAGGCATTAGTAGGCAATCCTATGCAAATGAGGGAAAGGATAGTGAGTCTCAAGTTTACATAGCAAAAGAGCACAGTCAGTGTAGTGTAGGAGTAGGATAAGGGGTGTAACAGAATAGAAGATAGGTGACATCATAAGGGGGGTATGTCTGAGAGAAGTGACGCTCATTGGAGTAGAGTGGCATGTGTCTGCTGTCAGATACTAATCACTGGAAGAGGTGTGTCAACAGGTACCCTAGCTAAAGGCAAGAAATTAAAGGTGTATGCCATGAACAACACCAAAGTTTCTCTTAGAAATGCCTGCACTGTGTATGCGTGCGTGTGTGCACCTGTAAAATTGAATAAGCCAGTGTGCGCACGTGTGCA
The DNA here is from genome assembly GCF_019279795.1 of Protopterus annectens. Taxonomy (NCBI): domain Eukaryota; kingdom Metazoa; phylum Chordata; order Ceratodontiformes; family Protopteridae; genus Protopterus; species Protopterus annectens. The sequence continues at coordinate 990,918,612 of NC_056747.1, forward strand.
GCTGTGTGCATGTGTTTAAGCCGGAGTAAGCAAGTGTAAGGATGTTGAAACCCGTGTAAGCATGTTTGCGCCTGTGTGCGCTTGTGTTAGCAAGAATAAGCAAGTTGTAGTCCGTGTAAGCATGTGTGCGCGTGTGAGCTGGTGTGCATGTGTTTGCACTTGTTTGTGCAGCACTGCCCCCCTGAGGAAACAGAAAGGGAAAAGGAAGCACAACAAATAGTAGGAAGTTAACCAGGGAGTACTAGCAGAGCTAGCAGGTGAAAACAATCAGAATCAGGCAATTACACAGGCAGTACACTAGCCTAGCCCAGCCCAGCACTTAAAACTCAGCAACAAACATTCCAGTAGGTTTTTCTCAGACACACTGCAACACTGCAGTAAGCTAAAAGAAGTGAAAACTGAAAAAGCTTTACTGAGACAAAGAAATATTAAGGGCTGCCATTGCTGTCATAAGGCGACATATGCAACATGCTGAGGGTGGTGACAATGCAAATGCTGCTGAGCAACCCACAGTGAGTAGACGGAGAAGAGTGTACAGGGTAACCTACCAGGGTCTACATGAGCTGGAGATAGTGGAGCACTATAGAGTGGACAGAGACCTCATGCAGCAAATTGTTGAGCTGTGCAGGCCACACCTCACACACAGAGCCAACAGAGGGGAACCCATCCCAGTGGAAACCAAGGTATGTGTTGGCCTAAGAATATTAGCAACCGGTACCTTTCAGAGACCAATTGGCGATATGATGGGGATTTCACAGGCATCAGCATCCAGGGTACTGCACCAGTTCCTGAACGCCATGGCAGCACATGTCGGTGATCATGTATATTTCCCCAATTCCCATGAGGTATTGGCCAGCAATATGCATCTCTTCCAGCAAATAGCGGAATACCCTGAGGTAGTGGGTGCAATAGACTGCACCACATTCGCATCAAAGCACCAGCCGGTGAGCGGGGTAGGGTCTACTATAACCGCAAGGGTTACCCCTCCATCAACTGCCAGGTCATGTGTGATGCCTAGGTCATAATAATGAATGTGTGTGCTGGCTGCCATGGAAGCTACCATGACTCTCATATCTGGCATCTGACACAGCTGTACCAGACATTTGCTAATGGAGACATCCCTCATGGTCACCTAGTGGGGGATGCTGGATATGCACTTGAGCCGTGGCTGATGACACCCATCAGAAATGCACACACACCTGAACAGGAACGCCATAATGAGGCACACGCACAAACACAAAATGTAATTGAGCGTGTGTTTGGGCTGCTCAAGTCATGGTTTCAGTGTCTGGACACATTTGGTGGAGCCTTGCAGTACTCGCCAACTACATGTACCCAAATAGTCATGGTATGTGCTATGCTACACAATATGATCCTGCAAAAATAGCTGCGGCAGGAGCAGCATAGGGCCAGGCACAACAGGCCCCCACCATTGCCAAGGCCATCACAGGCAGAGCGTGATTCAGAGGAGGAACAACCTGAGCCTGCCCCTGTAGGCAGAAGGAGGAGTGCCCAGTATGCTTTGGCCTTGGCAAAGAGGCAACGCATAGCATATACACTGGCTCAGTAGGAACCCTGGAAATGATACCTCTCTCCAACTTGCACATATAGTAAAAGGGATGCCTAACTTGACACTACCTGTTAACAAACATGTATAGGGAGTGTAAAATGGGCATCTGACATAGGCAGCCCTGCAGCACCACCTGAGGCATGATTGCTATGTGTTAAGCAATATAAAGCACTGCTAAACAGCTCTCACTACTATTTAGTATATGTAAACACAATTGCACACACTAAGTAGCACTACTACAGGCAATGCTCAGCAATATTGTGTACTGTCCGGCAATGTTGGGCAACATTGAGCAATGTTGTGCAAGTCTGGTCAAATGTGGGTATAGTTCAGCAAAAGCAGGTTAACATGTTCATATTTGCTTCACTTTTCTTGAAGCAGACTGTTCTGGCATGTATGAAAATAAGAAGCAGTGACCGTCCTTGAACCCAGGATACAGTGCACTACAGTCATAGTACAGAACCACTAAACCATGACAGTATGCCAATGATCAGTTTGTATGAAAAAATGTTGATAAGTCAATGTTAAGTATCTCATGGAAACCTTGCAGGCATAAAATAATCCCTGTCGAGTTAAGACACAAAGGTGAGGCCTGCAGTAATAATAGAAACTGATATTCAACACACATATAGTATAAATGTTAATATTGGTAATGTTCACACAATCAACAAATGTAGTGGACCTCAGACAGCAACATACTGCAAGGTCACACTGGGCATGCTCACACACTTGAAAATATGAGACAAATGACAGGCAACAAAACACTGAAAGTCTGAACTGGGCATGCTCACACACTTAGGCAAGTTTGAGTACAGCAGTGGGCAACACATATCCCTCAGTTGCATGTGTCAACCCAGGAACCTCGCACTATTCACCAATCCACCATGTGCACACAGTGATATGACAACAGACACAATATAATATAGTGAAATCCTGTCACAATCAAATATGTTATGCAGAAACCTAGGTTGTTCATAGGAAGCAGTAAAGCAAAGAAGAAACAAAACCTGCAATCAGTACCATCACTGAACAATGTGCATCCCAAACATTAGCATTGGTTCAGAGGTTGACACTATGCTATCTGCCCTAGGATATGTAGAAGCCTAGCCACAGTGTGTTTGTATTTTGCAACCCCGCTAGATCAGTAGACTGTGCCTGTTAATAGTAGGTCACACAAGATATCTCACATATGTTCATTTCATTCTGCCTCTGTCTAGCAGGGACCCATAACATATCCCATTGCTAAACATACGATCACCCATCCACCTGTGAAGATGTCACTTGTAGGGGTCAGCGTGGGTCTGTGCATATGTGGGACTGTGATCACATTTCCGAGTGAGTGGAGCCTCTGTGATGGTAATATGCCCCTCCAACATGTCCTATTAACATCATTGCTCACATACCTGTCCCTGGAGCATGTAGCTGTAAGGGACTTTGATATCCTCATGTGGAGCCTGTCCATCAATGCTGTGATGGACACGGCTTCAAACAAAAGGCACAAACTGCATCCAAGTAGGCAGTAAGCAACTGAGGAGAGCTGGGGTCACCATAGCCAAACAGTACATACCATCTGTGTGAGTCCCTAGATCGACTTGGTTATGTAAATCTGTGTACATTCCAGTTGCTGCAGGTGTTGGGTAAGGTACATCCGAAATGGGGCATTGTATCCAAGCATGTGCCTGTTGACTATAGGGTCACAATGACCCCACCTGATCTGGATGTAAAACTGTATGGGATAAGGTTGGCTAAATAGAAAGTGTGTCCAACAACATTGGCAATGTGAATGTCAAGGGCAAGAGTACTAAGTATTCATGTCCCCAAATCACAAATCACACACACACTGTAAGTGATGTATCATCACCTATGTGGTAATGTGTGTGCATGATGTTACTACCAAAGATGATGACTATGCATCTAAAGGAAGGTAGCTGTAGGCCATGGCTCTGGCACCAGTATTCCATCTCTGTGAGACCCTTTCTGAGGATGCTTGTGCCAGCTGCGGAGTCGATTATGGCACACAGTTTGCAGTCATCTGCAAACATGGTCAGCCATATTCCTCCTGTGTTAGCCAGTATGTCTCAGAAATATATATAGAACAAGAGAGGTCCCAGGACTGAGCCCTGTGGGATGCCACGTGTAACTGGTGTATAGTCAGACATGGCACCTGCAATACTGACCATGTGTGTGCTATCCATGATCCAGTTAGCAATCCATCTTGTGACATATGTGTAGATATTGAATCCGGTGATCTAATGTATAAAGGCCAAGTGGGGTATTGTGTAGAACACGTGTGCGAGCTCCAGGTAGGCTGTGTGGACAACCCTGTGTACATTTATCGACCTGTTAACTGTTTAAAGACATCAAACAGCTGCAAGAGGCAAGATATGCCCACAACAAAACCAAATTGTGTAGGATCCAGTGTCTGTAGGTTCACAATATGTGTATGTGTATGTGTTCCATGATGATACACTCCATAGCATAGCAGACCAGGATAGTTAGGCATATATTGGGATAATGTCCAGGGTCCCTTGTGGCACCAGCACTGTGGAGCGGGTACACCATAGCTGTATGCCATTCCATGGGTACATATCCTGTAGTAACTGTGATATTGAACAGTGACATAATGTGAGTGTGAAGTTTGTCATGAATCTCGTATATGCCACAGTCCAGGACACCATCTGGTCCCACTGATGCTATGTTGTCTGCAATGGAGAGGGCAGCACACACATGTTAATCTGTGATGTCAGGGAGGCTGCACCCTGTTGTGATGGACATGTGCACTGCAGGGGGGATAGTGGAGAAACATTCCCACTGAACCTGTTGTCCAGGATGTTCACAATGTCAGTGGGTTCACTGTATCATTTGTAATCATGCAGTAACTCACAGCATATCTGTGAGCTTCCACCCAGGTCCCTGACATAACTAAATAAGGCCTTGTGATTGTCCATAGTGTCTGTTGCAAGTGTCCGTTAGAAGTGGGCCTTAGATGAATCAACAAGTGATCGTAGCTATACCGTAGTACTGATCAGAGATGCCTTCCTGATCGTGATTGTGCTCTGTAATGTAGTAGCCTCCTCCTGTCCCTGTATAGCTCATTAATGGCCGAGGTCCAGTAGACAGGTCCCCTGCCTTTGGAGGAGTGAGTCTTGTAGTTATCTGGGATAGCATGATCCATGCATTCCAGTAGTTGTCCATGGAATGGGCTTGTAAAGTATGAAGTGGTCTGAGCCATAATTAACACTGTCCCAGAGTCATTGAGGGATACCACCTCAGTTTGTACAAGTGTGACGTTTGCTCATGAGAAGTATGTCACTGAAATCACATAGGATGTGTGTGTGTATGGGATATGTATGTCTAGTGAGATGAATGTATGTTCTGACCTTAACAATGACAGGTATACCTCTGTTGTGGAACATAGAGTACCCATGTGGGTGATGATCAGGTCCCACATGTTTTAACCCCCTGTGGTTGTGGTGACCAGGTCTGCCATAGCATTTGAGTGTAATAATCCTAGCAACTGTTGTGCGAGGGTGTCAGTGCTTGAGTAGTATACCCAGTCAATGTTTTTGTATTTGAAGTCACACAATATAATGGTGTTTGGTGAGACCTTCACATTCCCCAGTGTTCCCAGGAATAACGAGTGTTCTACCCAAGTTTGGGAGTGTGGTCTGTAACAGTCTACAAACTGAAATGCAGTTTTGCCCACTCTCAGTTGCACATGTACGTTCCCCAATGCTTTGTGCACTGCTCCCAACCTGGAGGTGTGTGTATGAATGATGTACATGGATACCCCCCTATTGTTGCTGTCCGGTCCGAGTCTTGTGTCTGAAACCATGGTATGACATAAACCTGTTAGTGCTGCTGTGCTTTTGTGAGCCTGAACCAGGTGTATGTTACTGCACATATATCGACAGATTCCATACTGATGTGAGTCCTGAGTTCCTGCATTCTGAGGGTTAGACATCAGTTTTTGAGCACCATCACTCTCCGTTTCCTGTACACTGTAAAGTCTATGGCTGTGGTTATGTCTTATGACCCTCACTTCAAACAGCCACTATGTGTGTGTCAAGAGCCTAAGGCAGTCTGTGAAAGCCTAGGGGTGACAGGTGCATGGCGTCCATAGCGAATGTATGTGGCATGTTGAGCATGTAATCCCAGGCTGACAGACACTGGATCCCCTGTGAATGACAACAATATGTTAGGCAACTGTTAAAAGTGATCATTTCATCTGTATACTGTGACATAGTACTTGGTGAGGGTAAGATGCTACACAAGGTCAGGGTCATACTGGCCTGGGCTACATGATCAGAGAGCTCCTCTATGTCTCTTGTCATGTATTCCAGGGAAGAACGTCTGAGGGTTTACACACCAGCATGCTCAATGATGGAGCCATATTTGTACTTGCAGTGGACTGACAACAATGCATGTGTCATGTGGCATAACCTGGCACCCGACACACAGCACAAAGTGACCTTCACCTTGTTCAGCCTGGTGAGTGGGATGTCAGTGTGACCAACAATTACAGTCACCTAATACAAGTGTATGAGGTGTGTCGTGTAGGCCTAAGGGCAGTGACTGCATGGCACAATGACTTTGTTGTGATATGTGTGCATGGTTGTGTGTTAGCAGTTGTTTGTGTGTCTGCTTTGGATGTCTCTGCTGCTTAGGCAGAGTATATTTAGATGCTCCAAGTATGTCTTTATGTGTCAATGTATATGGTTTGCTGTTGTCATAGGTCCATGTGCGACTGTATTTGTGGTGTGTGTGGTTACCTTCACCACCTGATAGACTGTGCCAGTCATGGCTTGGGAGAGCACAGCTTCCTGTCTGTCTATACAGTTTCACCTCTCACATATATCTGAGTTTGTTGGTAGGAGGACAGTGTTCCCTGTGTACATAAGGCAGTTGTAACAATGCGTCAAAATTCGAATATGCACCAGCTCTTCTGGAGAGTACACACAAAACTGACCTTTGGACATGCCAGGATATAATGATGACATGCACTGTCGACTGATCACAAAGGATCAGTAGTGTGTCAAGTGTGTAAAAGAGTATAACAAGGGTTTAGTGTTCAGGTTTGTTGTTGCTGTGGAAAGATAATTTGCAAAGGAGTACAGACAGAAACATTACACCTCCTTCAGCTATGTCAGGAAAAATCGATGTACAGTCATATATGTCCTGAGTCAGGGTCAACTGTACCTGACTGACAATGTCGGCATCCTGTCAGACAGGCCCATACATACATACCCATCTTCCAGTGACAAATGGCCCTAACATTATACCAGGAAATATCACATGTAGAATGTGTAAACTGGTCCTCCCAATGCCAAATGAATCCCATCACTTGGATAACATTGTTTCCCCATATGTGTCATAAGTGAACAACAGGACAAACAGACACTGCACCCGAACAGTCTGTTGAGCCTCACACTCTCTACAGGATCTTACACCATTGAATGTGTTACAGCAACATGTAGCATACCCCACAAGTGTTGGCACACAGCACACCATGGGAGCTATAGTCCTATAAGCCTGCGAAGTCCGAAATGCTAGTCCATGGAGTCCATCATGATTGCAGTCAGGAACAGAGCTATTGTAAACCGAAAAACACACAACCCAAATGTCTGTGGTATGTTAATGAGCACATCATGTTCCCCAAACTTGCTAGATTTCTTGCAAGGCAGCCACCCAGGACATACATCACTGACAGGAGCAACACAGGTCCCACATAGACTTTCAATAGCCCTTTACCAGCATCACAGACACATGTTGTATCTACAAAACCAACAATCCATGCATGAATATGTATTGTCATATGAAGGAATGGTAATTTGTCCACAGATAGATCACACAAGCTATGAATTGTGCATTCCTGTTCAAGATGTTCACACCTGCTGACCCACAAGGTTCATTCCTGGGATTGCATAACACTAAGTGCACACACATTAACATGTCCAGTCTGATGATGTCATCAACCTACAAATATAGCATGTGAATAGAAACCCCACAGTAAAGCATATAGTGTGTTGTGTTAATGCGTATCTCACTAGTATCAAAACATTGTTAGGTAGGGGTTTGAATCCTACAATTGCTGTGTGTGAGAGATTGGCTGTGAGAGGAGTGACCTTTTTGGAGACTGTGGAAACACATTAGGAGTGGTGAATACCTCTTTGCCAAGTGTGATGATGTCAGCATCCTACAAATAGAGCATTGGAAATAAATGCTCCCAGTAAAGCAAATAGCGCGTTGCGTTAATGTGTATCTCACTAATGTCGTAACATAATTAGATAGGTGCTTGAATCCTACAAATGCTGAATGTGTGTATGTATGAGATTGCCTTTGAGAGGAGTGGCCTTTTGGAGACTGTGGAAACACATTAGGAGAGGTGAATACCTCTTTGCCAAGTGTGATGATGTCAGTATCCCACAAATACAGCAGTGGAGATTAAAACACCCAGTAAAGCATATAGCGCATCTTGTTAATGTGTATCTTACTAGCATCATGACATAGTTAGGTAGGAGCTTAAATCCGCCAAATGCTGAGTGTGAATGTGTGTGTGTGGGGGTGTATGTTTGTGTGTATAATCCTATGAGAGGAGTAGACTTTTTTGAGAATGTGAAAACACATTGAAAGAGGTGAATACCCCTTTTGCTGGTTTGATGATGTCAGTATCCCACAAAAACAGCAGTGGAAATGAAAACATCCAGTAAAGCATATGGTGCATATTGGTAATGCATATGTGTCTAGTACCATGACATAAGTAGGTAAAGTTTGGAATCCTGCAATTGTTGAGTGTGTGTGTGTGTGTGTGTGTGTGTGTGTGTGTGTGTGTGTGTGTGTGTGTGACAATGTTGAGCAAAGTGTTGTGTGTTTTGCTACTACTACTGTATGATATATCAGTAAAATAACAGTATGTGCATTGCACACTGCTGGTATCTGTGTGGCAAATACGCATATGTACATGTGACCTAAATTGGTAACTGTGTGGACAAGACATATATGTACATGTGACCTCATTCACGTCATAGGTGTGAAGCCTGCTGTCAACACAACTACATCTGTCACCATTGACATTTTTTGCTGCTGCTTTTTGGACCATAGCTCACATATGTATGTATGTATGTATGTGACAGGTCCAGCCACTGTAGTGAACTGTGCCTTAGGTCATCTGTGTCATACACACACATGACAATTGTTATACAATAGTGTGGGTGTGGGTGTATGCCTCTGGCATATGACAGACATGCCCAAACACAACACAGTCTGTCAATAATAGTCATTCATGGTAGGTATACAACAAACCCATGTATATGCATACAGACACCTTATTATTTATGTGATACACTGAGGGACATCAGCATAGTCTTAGGGATGTGGATATCAAAGGACAGATGAAATCACATGTGGCTGTCTGTACACATCGGTACTCCTGCTACACATTGTGTGCTACTACCAATGTGGTACAATCAGGATACTATGTGTAGCAAATGTGGATGAGTATGCTGTTGTTGGATCATAGCTTCACAACATGTGTTTGTCAACAGGTATGTGTCTGTATGATACCCTCATGGAAGATAGGTGTCTAATCTGGGGAATGCTTTGTAGGCCACTGTATGCATCACCAGATGTGGATGTACATATCCCTAGTGTGTCTGCATGTACCTAGAATGGACACATGGCAAACAGGAGTTGTCAGGGGAATGTGTGGTGGTCATTACCACTGGTAACTGGTATAGTACAAAACCAGAAAGATTCTAATGCTACTGTGTATCCTACAGCTGTGTGTCAGTTGTCAAGGCATCATGTAACAATTTGCTAAAATCAGGCTGTTGAGGTTATGTACACTACCGGAATGCTAACCAATGACCGATATCAACAGTATCACCCACAGCATAGTGTCATACTATGTCATACACACATGTGTACCCAAGTTGTGAAATATGTGTAGTGACATGCATATTGGACACCAATAGGAAATATGAAGTATTAACACTATGTAGTGCAGGGCATGTCACCCTTTACATGTGCCCACCATTCACATACATGCAAACAGTGCACCTCCTCCATGTTCACAAATGTACACCTTGTAATCTGTACAGCACACATCATAGATGTTACATCCACTCAGCAACACATGCTGCCAATACCACACACGTCAGCCAACTGTCACATGTGCGGACAATCCATGTTTGTTATTAACACTGGTGTATACAAAACAAAATTGATAATCACTGCTGGGATGCATCATGCCTGCTCAGATACACCTACAAGGATATCATTACTCATTACTGTTCACAACATGCTAACATTGCTACACTGCTAGTAGGTCACCCTGTGCATCAGCACCGTGTTATCCTGTTCCTGCATCAATATCACAGATGACAGGAGATGGCACAGTTTCATCATATGCACGGGGTGTGTGGTTGTTTTCCAGAGCCCAACAATGACCCAGCCAATCAACATGTATGTGTGTGTGTGTGTGTGTGTGTGTGTGTGTGTGTGTGTGTGTGTGTGTGTGTGTGTGTGTGTGTGAGGGACAATAGTACAGTATGGGTCAGTGTTGATGTGATGTGTGTGTGTATGTGTTAGCCCTATGTGTTGGTAGTATGTGTGTGTGTCTGCATGCACACAGTACCCACTTGTGGCTGCCAATTACAGGAGTTTGTGGAACAGCCACATACTGTACCTGTCAGGCTGTACAGATCACTGTCACCGGCCATGGACACAGTACCTGTGCCTGCCAGGGGTGACACGGACTGTATCGGGTACTAAGCCAGACTGAGTACTATCGGCAGAGGCAGAGGGATGTTGACTGGACCAATGTCCCTGCTGAGACTGGCCAGAGCCATGTGCACGTGGTCATCTCGGACAGTCTACCGACAGCCCAGCCACAACATTGCTGGGGCTGGTACTGGCAATACTGGACTGGCTGGCACTTGGTTGTTGTCTGTGTCGGCTGCCAGCTGAGGATGTTGCTGGCATACATCCATGTTGACGTCCCAGCCATCCTGCACTGTCCTGGCACATGGACATAACATTGCAGAGGACATCTAGTGTCTCCCCCCAACGTCTATCAATGACATCGGTGTAATTGCGGATGGCACCGGCAAGGTCACGGATACTGTCATTGATCCCAGTGTTATGAGCCCTCTGCAATCATAGTCCCTGCCTGGTGTACCGTTCCATATGTGTCTGTGCTTGCATCACAGCCCAGAACATACCTGAGGTTGTGAGACCTGTGCGGGCATGCCTGTCAGGGGCATTACGCCCAGTAATGCTCCCACGAGAACCCCTGGACATATGCCTATGTGGTACCATTCCGTGTGCCTGGGCATGGCTGCTGTGTGGGGTTGCATGTGCCATGGATACCATACTTTCCTGGTCAATACCTACCGTATGCTGTTCCTCACCTAAGGCCATTGGTGTTGAGGGATGTAATGGCAGTACATATGTGCACATAGATGGGGTTGAAAGCTGTGTACTGTCGACTGGTGGACTACCAACAGACCCTGTCAAACATGCCTGTGCCACTACACATGTATCATCATGGTCACTATTAGTGGCAGTGACCTCAGGTACCCTGCTGCACCCATCCAACATTACCTCAGCACCTGTGAAAGGGAGACAGGAAGCACACTTTACCATCTGTACAGGATGTTCACACACATGCACACATGAACACATGCACACATGCAGACATGAACACATGAACACATGCACACATGAACACATGCACACATGCACACATGCACACATGCACACATGAACACATGAACACATGAACACATGAACACATGAACACATGAACACATGAACACATGCACACATGCACACATGCACACTAATACACCACACATTCAAGTTGACACACACACACCAACAGCAATATGGAACATAGTCGTTAGTGGTTGATGGTGGAGTACAGTATCACAATACAAAGAGTCCTCTCACACGTGTCAGCATGCAGGATGTGTGTTGCTCGACAGCATGCAGTGCGAGTGTAGGGAATCCTTGTAGTTAACAGTATACATGTCATTGATGCATGTGTGTTGTTCACTGATTGCCCTCACCCTGGTAGACAATGTGTACATGGACACAACATTGCACTGCAAGTCTGAAACACTTTCCAATGTCATGTGCACCATCACTCATAGGTATACAAACCGTGTCCATATGCATACAACTGTCAGGTGTCTAACGATGAATGCTATGTGTAGTACTGCAGGTACTGTAACTGGATGTAGTGTAGTACCATGAGCCATCATCAGGCAGCATCATGTGGTCACTCAAGGACACTAATGCATGTCACACTGGCAACTATCTTGCTGTACCTGACCTGCATCACTTAGGCTACATTAAACAGTCCACAGACAGTCGTTGCATGGGCATGTTAGGTGTTTAGTAGGGAACATTGCCTAACATGACTGTGTTGTGTGTTGACGCATGTCACACTGCCCCATGATAGGGCTCTATCCCCAGGTATAATATGTGTGCTGTGTTGATGACATATGGGATACTGGAGTACAACCTTACAGCAGGTGTCTACATACGCCATGTGTATCATATTAACACATACCGCATATGATAAAGTGGTGTATGTTGTGTGCATGTGTATTGACGATGCCTATACAATGTCCACTACAGTGTACCCCACTTGTTTGTGATGCTCTGTGTGTTGCATGTGTATGAGTCAGCTACTCATGTCATTGTGAAGTGCATAGTCACACAGAGAACATGCAGAGCATGCACTATGTGTAGGTGTTTAACATGTGCATATGGCCTACAACTCTCCTATGACATGCAGATGTTATATGCTAAATTGACTGTAGCCCACTCACCAGCATGGGTCTCCTGTCTTGCTATCACACCAGATGGACTTGCAAGGATATGAGACAGTATGTCAGTGTCAACAACTATGGCATTGCTGCTGTGAGTCTGCAATTATACAGTAGTACATGGGGTGACAGTCACAGGCATACAGATAATGTCCCGAATTATCAGTATTGCATGACACCAGGCACTACATATTCTGCATACACAGTACACATCTGATTAATGCATATTACAACACTTTGGATAACAGTGGTCTATGGATATGCCATGTTACCTGCATGCTTGTTGTCGCTGTGCTGGGAGACTCCGGCCTCCATGATGACATAGGTTTGTTGTAATGGTTGGCCAGGAGCCACCACACTGAGGAGCAGCTCTTTCACTCTGGTGAGGGAGGGATGTGTGGTAGCACCACCACCTGTAGCAAGCTGTTGTCTGTGGACATCAGAGGCATGCTGCCGGACATGTCTGATTAAATCACTGCAGTGATGGTGTACCTGCTCATAAGTCCAGTTATGCATGCCTACATCATTCACCCAACAGACAACATCCTGCCACAGTGCAGTGCGACCATGCTGGTCCTGGCAGGATCTTGAAAACAGTAGATTGTAATGTTGGATGAGTGCATCTCTGATGACATCCTCCTCCTCAGGGGTATATGATGGCTTTCAGTTATGTGCCATAACACTGGAAGACAATTAAACAGTAATTGTGAAAAAGACATGTTGTACACTCAACATTCTAATGTACAGACATCCTTGAAATGCCATATATAGCAACCTATTGGCTGTCAGCAGATACACACTTTTAATAACACATATGACTGCTAAGACCACAACTGCCTGACAGTGCCTGGCACATGCTAAATACATAACCATGTTCTGCATAGCCACAAAGTGAAACCAGTATGTAGGACAATACAACAGTACATGGCACACTGTATGTGACACAATGCAACACCTAGCCACAGGAGGTGTATATGAAGCTAATGCATACAGACATTTGTCATCCATTTAAATCAATGTACAGTATGGTTACGGTACTAGCAGTACACCACACTACTTGTTGATAGCAAACCCCTCATTAACATATGTGCACATTCACCACTATAGGTGGCATACTTCTGTACTACACTATACATGTTGCTAGATATGCACTTATATCCTGTGACACACATACCACCGAGGACATGTTACAGGCATACCCACACACACATCAGACATACCTACAAGACACAAGGGTATGGCAACCCAGATTACAGTTACCTGTGTACCATACATTACTGTGTGTCAGCACATACATAACCTCATGCCTGAGATATGTGATGTGTGTGGACTACAGGTAACAAACAAAAGTGTGTTACCAAGCCATGTGGATATAAACCACACGGTTCGGTTGAGGCATACAGCTTCAGGTAGTACTACAGTCCATATGTGACTTGCATTCACTAGTGTTAACAGTCAATAACCATACATGTACTGCTTTAGCCTACAAAGGCACACTGCATTCGACAATATGGGACTACATCACAGCGTATGCCATAGTGATTTTCAGCCCTGCCAATAGCATATGGACCTTTAGATGGGATTTGAGCTACAACTCTACATACCATGGTATACACAGACTCCCAGTAGGCTATCAAACATATACACATCATTGATACATTCACATACACATTCTCCATCACACACAGCCAACCTCACATAGCATGTGTTGCATCAGGTACATGCGTGTGTATATCATGTCCTAGGTAGCTGATAGGCTGTTATCCATAGGGCCTATGGAAGCATAGACATATGGTACCCTGCACTACGACACACATGTAATGCAGGTTCCTGTGCCCCTGTCATGCAGAGCCACAGGGGTGATTACCGGGTTGTGTTTCCTATCTCACATGCAATCATCATGGTTATTGATGGCAACTGCTAATGAGGACCTTCATATGCTGTTGATAGGTGGGTGGTTTGACAGTATGGTATGTGTCTGTGATGATGATGTGCCAGTCAAGCATGTTCTGCTTTTTACATTACAAGGTGTTGGGCAGTAGAGTGCGTATCTTGTCTGGTGTTCCATCTGTTTACATGGAGCACATCCAACACCTGTGGGTTTGCCATAGCTTTGTATGTTGGCCAGGAGTGGCCTCTGGGTAGCTGGTATACGACACAGTGTACAATTGGTTTGGTAAGACAGTCAGCATAGGGCATCTGTTGTAATCTGGTACCACTCTTTGTGAGGTATGTGTCTGGCATCTACTGTTGCTGTGTATGTGTTCTGAGGTACATATCAACAGGGACATTGTACTCTATGATGGGTGTTATGACTGATGAGTGGAGTGGAACCCTGACCTCTGTTTCCATGGATGACACACATTTACTGATGACACATGGACTGTACTAGTTTTACATGACTAGTGTGGCACAGTGATCATCATTAGGGACACTACTGTCCTCCTGTGTCCCGTAGTCTCTTATCACACTTTCGATGTTGAGTACATTACCACCTATGTGTTAGTTCATGGGTACAGGGCTTTTAACAACAGGGATGGCAATACATGTATAACATTCAGCTGGGGCGTACATTTCAACACCCACTGGTGTACACATTGATATGCATATCAGCACATATACAGTCCACCTTTCATGGTGGGAATATCAATAATGCTAAGGTTGAGGGGATACAGTTATGTAATGATATTGCACCGTCTTGTGCAGAATGCATGAAAGGTGTTCTCAGCCCATATATGTTTAGCAGGACCCCATATCTGGGAGACTATATACTTAACAAAGCATACCCATGACATTTGAACAACACATGTTGTATGCCAGTGCTGTATGCTGTCTTGTTTGAAACACACTACAACCTACATAGATATATGCACATAACCTGCACCAACATATAAATGTCCACCTTTCACAAACAGTTGCAGTATGTCCCTTGCTCTATGCACATGTTCAGATGCTCAGAAATCAGACACACATGTACCTCGACATATGTGTGTGCCATACAGACACAAGGTCCACAATGTTGTAAGTCCATACACCTCACGGATGACCTGTTGGGCCTTGCTACAGGTAGGACAGTTGTCGCATGTGTGCATACAGTAATAGTACAAGGGTATACATAGCTGCAAATGATACATCACTATGCTAGCATGCTACAGTGGTTGCCAATGCTAAGCTACACATTATGTGGCTATCATGCATGTCTTACTCTGTGACATCAAAGTTTAACTAGTCTTTGCAATACTCCCCAAAACTGCCATTAAACGCAGTACTGTACAGACCATAGATAACATGTTCAGATGTTTGACATGTACTGCTGACCTACAACTATCACACTTATGTCCCACTGCACACAGCTACCCAAAAATTTCTCCATGGCAATACTTATGCATGGCATCAGTGCATACATACCTACTGCTACCACATATCCATGTATCAGAGGATCAACAGTACTAACCATAACCATCTACTACCTGCCAGTAACTACAAAATGTTACATACCTGTTTGTCCCTTCTGGGTCCGTCTGTGTATGTTATTTATTTATTTATTTTTTTTTTGGGTACCGAAACGTACTGTTTTTTTTTTTCCTGCTTGCTGTTGTTTGCTATGTGCAACTTGCAATGTAATGATTGCATATGGGGATAACAAGTCCTATCTGCTTTTATAGGTATCTGCACATGTGCATGTGATGCCCTCTACACCAATTGTTGGCCAGCATTTGGTAAATGCATACAGTCTGCTGAGTGGTAATTGCAGAACTCACCGTCATAGCAACCCAATGCTATAAATTGCTAAGGTATGTAGGCGTAGTCCTTTCAGATATCCAGAGTGGGGACCATGCTTGTTTGCTGTGGAGACTGTTGTGTAAGTCAGACGGTTGGTATATGTCTTATAAATGAAGCTAGAGGTGTAGACAGTGCTGTACATGTTGTACTCAGACCTGACTGTTGCCACTTCCAACACTAAGCTATAAGTGTAGAGTTTTACTTACCACTACAAATGCTTACACAACATTTATGTGACTAAACTGGGAATATTAATGTACTGACTTCTGCAGGGTTATGTTTTTTACTGTTGACATTACCACAGGGTTCGCAGGACAACTGGACAATTCCTGTACTGAGTATGCCTACCTACACAGTTGGTAGACCCTAAACGCACAAGTATTTTTTAATTGGGGGGGGGGCTTACATACTGAGAGCATTATGCATTAATGTGTGAATATTATCTTACTGGACTTGCAGGATTGGTGTGTACCTGTGTGTTTATTAGGGCAGGTTATCTGTCTGCATGGTTCCCACCTGTGACTTTACCCAGTTGGTAGCCAGAGGTTACACTGTCATTCTTTGTCTGTGCAACTCACAGTTGTTTTCAGCACTGTTACAATGGCATTGTTATAGTCAGTTGCTACCAGTACATGGCTACATCCATTGGTATTTCTGTGTTATACTCCTACATAAGGGTATGCTTGGGGAGGGCCTAAGAAAGCTATTTGCAGAGTGTGTAACAGCAGTATAGCCTACATGCCTGTGTGTTTGGGCCTCTGCCGGGCCTATGGAACAGTCACATACATCTTTGCATGGTGTCATGGATATGTAGTTGAATGTGAGGTACACCTTACACATAATAGGAACAGTAGGTGTA
Organism: Protopterus annectens; assembly: GCF_019279795.1. Classification (NCBI taxonomy): domain Eukaryota; kingdom Metazoa; phylum Chordata; order Ceratodontiformes; family Protopteridae; genus Protopterus; species Protopterus annectens. The sequence goes on from NC_056747.1 coordinate 990,935,659, forward strand.
TACTTCAGTTAAGCAGTGCATATGGATTTGTACTCCTTTCATGACATACAAGCAGTGTCTATTGTAATTATTGTCAGTATTCATTGTGTAATAACCCACCATTCTGACTGACATCAGTACTTTTCTGTGGGATTCTGAGGGACACAACTAATATATGTTTCACAATCAGGGACATCCCTGGAAAGTTGTCTGAGTTAGGAGGTATGGCCTCTGCCCTACTCAGATATGCCAGTGTTTGTGCTGCTATGATACTGTGTGGGGGTTATAAAGTGCCTTTGCAACATTATTTTCTGCTTGATTGGCTGCTTCTCACATCACCCTCATGTAATGCAATCCCACAACAATTGCTGGTAAATATCCACAGAACAGGCTTTGTGTTATGGCCTTCCTACATTTCCTTTACATTAACTCCTTGTAATAAATGATATATTTTTTGCAGCAGAAGCTTATTGTATATCTGTTGTGGCTTAGTGGTACTTCATGCAGTCTTATGTGTCAAAGGTCTGGGGTATTTTAATTTTGCTGCTGAGCAGGACAAGGGCCCTGACCTAGCATGACTAAGGCACTTTTAAGCAGTTGTAAGTGGGTTTGCGTGGGTTTGCGTGACACTTAGCGATGCTTAGCTAAGTGCACACATGTGCACACACGCTTAATCCCGCTTACTACTGCTTAAAAGTGCTTACTCCAACTAATCCCCGCACTAATTTCTTTGAAAGAAAAGAAAATGGGGAGATAGGAAAGTGGTGAAAAAGGGGGCACAAAGAGGGAAAGACAGTAGGAAAACAAGCTCAGGGTGTGCAGGACGGGTGTAGGGAAGGTCCATAGATGCCCATTTCTTTACCAGCAACAGCTGTGCATATGTTGCAAATTTGGAGTGAAATTTGAAACCTTCCACCCCTGAGAGAGGGGTGAGGACAACATAGTTTGTTGTACTGCCAATTAGAATTATCAGTGTACATGTCCAACGGACATGTGTGCAAAATGGGCAGCTATGTATGGGGCGTAATTTTTTTTGGGTACAGATTGCCCTTTTTTTTTTCAGGGGAGAGTGGAAAGTGAGGTAGAGGAAGTAGGTATATTTGGGGAGGTAGATTTGGTAGGTAAACAGACAAGACAAACAAGATGCATACAGGGGCAGAGTATGACACATGGGGTGGATAAACACAATTGACGGGGACGGATGTTTGGAAATCGCAAGCCCATGAGCCCACAGATGGTAACAGTGGGACTGAGATCCCCACCCATGGGCACTCACCACTGGACCTTCACAGACCTGAGGGTCACTGTACTGAGGGCTGCGTAGGAGGGGCAGGCTCACCTGTGAGTCGCGCCAGTCTCGCCTTGAGCTGGTGTCAGGGATCAGTGACTAAACGCTGGATCTCCCTATGCACCACAACCCGGACCCTTCGGAGGGTGACAGGAGGCCCTTCTCCACCCACGCTTGCAGGGGGGCATGAGCCTCATCCCCTGCAGCACTTCCACCCAAAGGTGGCACAGGACCTACGGAGGAGGGTGGCCTGGGCTGGGCACCAGACCTGCTGGTGCCAGGTGCAACTGCCAGCTGAGGAGGGACAGGTGGATCCGCTGGGACCGGCCTTCCCATACATTCTGTGATTAGGTGTGTTTAATTACAACATAGACAACAGCATTCCAAGTTAGTTGTAACAGCATGCAGTAATATTCCCATTAACCCAACACACCAGAGTTACAACAGTTGAACAGCAAGCATAACACATGCATGGATTGAATGACAGTGGACATTACAACAGCATGCAGGGATGATTGGTGGCAACAGGCCACCAAGATTGTGGTGTTTTAACAGGGGACATGCATCAAAGTAAGTGCAGATTTTATATAACAATAGGACATATGTCCCAACAAATGTTATGAGATTAGACATACCCATTGAGGTGTGGAATTGCATTGTTTATGCACATGGAGTAGGGTGTAAAAAGAAACCTCCATTATCATCTTATTAGTACTTTAACTGTATACTACATTCCTATTGACTGCAGGTGTATATCCCCTACATATATTCTTACACTAGGCAACAGGCAATTGATTGCATTATGGGTTTTGCTACTTCATTATATACCTGACCTATATCTGACATAGTAACTGTCCAGGATGCAGATGTTACTGCTACATACTTGTATTAAATTGACTTGTTTATGTATCTGCACATCTGGATGTGGTCACATGCCGTTTTCACTTGTTTTCTACACAACCCTACTTTTCAGGTAGCACACTAACATTTCTGGGGAACACCTTGACAGGTTACTCGTCTGCCAGATTTACCTATGCATGTCAGCCATTTCACAACTGTTGAGGACTGTTGCATACTTCACAGCTACTGGCACTTCTTTCATCCACTTTATATGGAACTGCACTACTGGGGGTTGTCAGCACTTAATACAACAGTAACATTTCTTCACTGCAAGGGTACAACAACATTTCTGAGTAACTGACACATACACACTGCAAGTATTATACCTTTCTTATTTACATTAAAACTCTTTTCTACAGGCTCTTTCCTTTATTTGACATTACACTGTATACAGTAGACCTATTCAGGACATGTTATACCTTTATTGATAAGTTACAAGACTGTTTTTCAGGCTCACTCACTTTTTATTTATGACAGTGCATGCAGAGATAGTATTCCAGACATGTTTTTGCTTTATTCATCAGTTACTATACTCTATTCCTGGCTATCTGACTTATGATATGTAACAGTACATGCAGAGGATTTATTCAGGGAATGAATGTTTTATGCTTCACAGCTACTGCCACTTCCTTCATCCACTTCCTATGGGACTGCACAACTGTGGGTTGACAGCACCTAATACAACAGTACTAGTTTTTATTGCAAGGGTACAACAACATTTCAAAGTAAGTGACACAGGCACACTCCAAGTTTTATACCTTTATTAATTACATTGAACACTCTTTTCTACAGGCTCTCTCCTTTACTTGTTATTACAGTGCATACGGAAGACATATTCAGGACATATTATACCTTTCTTGATAGGTTAGAACACTCTTTTTCAGACCTGCTCACTTATATGTTATGACAGTACATGCAGGGATAGTATTCCAGAATTATTTTTCCTTGATTGGTGGGTTAGTACACTCTATTTCTGGCTCACTGACGTTTGTTATATAACAGTACATGCAGAGGATTTAATCAGGACATTTTATTGATGTATTATTGGGCTGAAACACTTTTGTCATGCTCACTCACATATATCATGTAACAATACATGCAGAATATTTACTAACCTGCCTGGTGGTGCAGCCTTAGCAGCTTATCTGCATAGGCTTGCTGATTCATAGCACGAGCACCTGCAGCTGTGGGGTAAATAAAGGGATATTGAGACATACCTATCCATTATTTAGACTATATTAGCTTGTCTTACATACTGCATTTCATGGCTACCTACTTAGTGGTGGGGCATCACTCATTTGATGGGCTTCCTGGATCCACTGGTTCAGAAGGTCCTGCTTCCACCTCTTCAGGTCTGCATGGTGGTGACAGACCTGCTCACCAGTCCGAGGGATGTCTGTGGCACTGGTGAGTTCATGAGCCAACCGATTCCAAGCCTCCGCCTTATACTCCGTTCCTTGGAACTGGCCCTGCAGGAGTCAAGTCTCATGCCGATGGACTAGGAGCCAAACCATATATCTTGACTCCTTGATGTCCCAGCATTGCGCTCAAAACCGTGTACCCTCTCCAGCACCAGACATTCTAAATGCAGATGGGAGCTACAATCAGTTATGGCAAGTATTCCCGCCTATGCAGCTTAAATATGCTGTATTTCCCACACTTTTCTGTGATTGGCCATTTTTGAATATTCTCGGCTGACTGCAGACCTGCTTAGCAATGGTTAATCAAACATTTATTACTATATATATATATCTTAACAGTGGATGTTTATCCTAAGCTGTCATGGCTTAATGGTTCAGTACTTTGATTATGGTGCACAGTGTCCTGGGTTCAAACCTTATCATTATTTTTTATTTTACTACTGTCCAGACAGGTTAGGGGGCAAGGCTGTGTTTAAGCAACTTTGTTCTAATTTGCTCCACGTTGCCCGATGGTGCGCTGGTTGGCACGCCGCACACCTCCACGCAAACCGATTGCTGGGTAAAGTGCTATTTAGCTATGGGCAACTACATTGCGCTGGGTAAAGCACGAGTAAGCTAGGGGCAACTATATTGCACTGGGTTAAGCGTTGCTTAACTACAGCCAATTATATGTCAGGTTCCTTTATAAATATACATTCTGTTCACTGATACATAAGCCATTTGAATGCTTTTTAGTAAAAGTTTCATCATATAGGTCAGGAATTATTTCATATACTAATTTGGAACAGAAAATAGGAAGGGGGAGTGGTGGGGCTTGAACCGTAAATGCCTCTTCTTTGTGCAAACGCTCTACCACTACGCTATTACTATTTGGTGTAATTGGCATAAACATTCCTTATTATGCTCTTCCATGTCAAGATTGCTAACTGCAGCTAAGCATTGGGCACACACGAGCACACACTCGCAAATACGGGCAGCTATATTGGGAATTAGAAAAAAAAAATAGTTTTAGTTTTTATAACTCTACTGGGGTTTAAAATGTCAGGGAGTGTGGTGTTGAGTACATGGATATTTGAGCGGACTCACTCTTGTGTGTTGACATTTTGCTTTTTAACACACTTGCAGGGGCATAGACCTTTCCACTGCTCGACAGCCGGACATGCCCCCTGCTTGCCTGCATGGTCCGTGTTGGACTTGGGTTTGAGTCAGCATGCCCTCATGAATATTCATGGCATGCTGACATCATACCATTCAACTACAGCCTCCGAGTAAGACTTATTTAGTCTTACCCGGAGGATTCGTGAATCCGGAGTAGTGTTATTTCAGGTTAAATTATTAAAAAATCTTGATCCTCATTTATTTGACTAATACGTGGTATTCATTGTGGTTTACAGTGCATATACTTGACATACACAGAAAAACACATATAAATTTAACTTTGGGGGAAAATCCATTGAAGATAACTTGCTTATGCATGGATGCCAAGAAACAAAAAAAAAAGTAAAAAAAAATCTGAAAAAAAAAACATCTGACGTAGCACAGCGTAGGTTTGCTGTTGGAGAATGTGTTTGGGGAGAGTACCTGAGATTTTTCCTAAGCCCATGGAACTGTAATTGCCATAACAGTTTATAACAACATATTTCTGCACACACACACACACACACACACACACACACACACACACACACACACACACACGCACACACGCACACACACACGCACACACGCACACACGCACACGCACACACGCACACACACACACACACACACACACACACACACACACACACACACACACACACACTGCTAATGTGTTTCACTTGAACTATAAATATGTACCAGCCTCAAGTATTTGAGACATAATTATATAGTACTTTAGTACTTCACAGCACTCAAAACTACAAATAGCAAATTTCTTTCACTTTATCATTGTTATTGTAAAATAAACTTGGTACAAGTCCCCATGGGGGTGGGGGGCACTTGTGCTCTCTGATGTGGATAAATGATTTGCAGTATGCATGAAAGTTCTCAGAATCAATCCACATTGTCAGCTGTAGGTGAAGCGCATCACTTCTATCTCTTATCCATAATGGCTTCTAAAGCAGAACATTTCTAAACCACTGGTTGCACAAGCCAAATCACAACCCACAGGTTGAACTTTTGTTATAGAAAAGCCTTTAAAACAGGCCTGCATAAACTAAAAAGATGGCTGCTGGTATAGTCATTTTTATTCTTTGGTGCTAAACCTCCAGTGTAATACCTATTCAGCTGGAATAGACATCCCTGTCATCCACTGGAAAAGACTTCCCACTTTATCAGCCATATAGGACATCACCAGCCTTTTCATTTTTAATTATAGATTATGTGGACTGCAATTTTTAAAGTCTTCCTACATGCTAGGCTCAATAGGATGTTGATAGTACTATAATACCAGGAAAATTTCTGGATTCCCATCCTTTATTGTATAATGTATCATCCCAAACATCAAATATAACAATATTATACACTTCAAAGGTTATAAATTGCCTTAAGAAGGACCATTTAGTTGATGGGAACAATGCCATCTGTACAAGATGATTAAGAATATGGCATAGATATATTCATAGATTAGTATTAGGCTAACTGCCCTTGTGAGCCATTTTAAGCCTAGCCAATTATCCCTTGTGAGACTCAAACCCTGCACCTTGTGTTTGTAAGGCAAAAACCTTTACCATTTGGCCATCCTCCCAACCAAAAGCAGTACTTAATATAGGTTCATAGGTTAGTACTAGGCTAACTGCCCTTGCAAGCCATTTTAAGCCTAGCCAATTATCTCTTGTGAGACCTAAATGCTACACCTTGTGTTTGTAAGGCAAACACCTTAACCATTAGGCCACCCTCCTAACAAACAGGTAGTAACAAGAGTAGCAGAGGAATGAAGCTGAAAGCTAAATACAAGTTAGTTTCTCGAGTTATAATAAAAAAGGTGGTGGAGAATAACAGCTTTTCTGAAAATCTGGCAAGGACAAAGATGATGAATCCAGACTTTGTTTAGAAGGCAATATACCGATATCAGATGAATAAAAGCATTTTGTATGGCAGTTAGTGCAGAGGATTAAGGCTTTAACATGCTAGCATGCTTCTTTCTTTGTGACCTTGATCAAGTCATTTGACTAGATAGTGCTTTTGAGTAATTGTGAATTTGGGTGAAGCTCCTTAATGGCCTCCTGGATTGCAGCTGAACCTTCCATAACAATATTTCATGTCTTTAAAGTTGGCATGATGCCCCATTCTAATGATCATTGTAGGCACAATTAGTTATCCAGAATCACCTTGATTTCAACTCATATTTTTCCCTCCACCTCATATGACTTTTGAAATACTGAGGATTACAGTCTGTCAATAATACCAAACATTAGCATTTTATAGTTCAAAACTAGTAGTGCTTAAAACCAAAGATCTGTCATTTAGTGTATAAAGAGTTTGTGCTTCTCTTGGTAGGACCTTTAACTAAGGACATTTCAAGCTTATTGGATACTGGATTACTACATGCATACTGGAAAATGTGCAGTTTTACTGCTGTCTTTAAAGGGAGGCCAAAAGCTAAAGATAACTATTATACTTTCACTAACATCTGTAACAGGAAAGATTTTGAAGATTACTTAGGATTAGGGCCCAGCCTAAAGGGTATGACATTAGAACATAAACAGCAGTACTGGTGCATACTTCAGAGAAAGATGTAACATAATCCAGATCTTTGACTGCATAACTGTCTAAACACTCTCTACTGCTGAATGACCCCGTCACACTAACTTTGTCAGGGTATAAAGAGAATAGTTTCAGTGAGCATATCATTCTGTATTTTGTAATCAAAGATGATCCATATATCGCTCAATTTTTAAATGAGCTGTTTTCCGTTGATTTCTAATGTATTTATTTATTTTTCTTGCTGTTGTTTTTCCTTGGGACAGCATTCAATTGATTTTCCATTAACATACTTCTCAGATATTTTCTAAGGTATGCTACAAGGTTGAACTCTTTCTTAGAATGCCAGATAAATACAAGAGTGCTATGCTCCTAATGCCTGATTTGCAAAACTACCTGCTATGTTTATTTTGTTTCTATGGAATTTTGTAAAATGATTGCATGCCATCCCTTTTGCTAGAACCTACTGTACTTCAATATGCATTTCGGCTGAAATATAACATCCACTGAAGGCATGAAAGTCTTGTAAAGCATATTCAGTCTTATTTCATGTTATATCACATTCAGTGATCTGCTAAATCAAATGTTTTGCAAGCAGTTCTCTTGTATCTAGACTACAAATGGCCAGCTATTTACAGTGAGATAAGCAGTACTCCCTGCCCATCAATGGATCTGTCTGGCAGTGTAATACAGTGACTCCAGTAACGATATTTTAAATCATGCAAATCTTATATATCTGTCTTGAGCCCAATAAGCTTATTTTGTATACTATGTAATGCTGAACAAGCAATTCAAGCAAATCAGAGGACTTGAATCATCCCTCAGATGGGCTGCTATGTCTCAGAGTTTTATTTGTTTAACATCGATTACCTACAACAAAATAATATAAATCCTGATAAAATTGCTGAATTTATTACCGTTCACTAGCACACCCAGTGTGCCAGCATACCTCTCAGTTATAAACATGGTTATGTGGTCTTTTTGTCTTACCTAAACAGTGTCATAAATTCAGAAGTTAAATAAAACCAAAAAACTCATCAAAGACTCGCATCCGTTGAATACGAGTCACATAATAATTAAAAAACATATTTTGTGGAGTTCTCCATTTGCAAGAAAACCAACTATGGGCGTGACTACTTTTACACAGAATGTGCTGGAACATGTATGCAATTTGCAGAACTTTTTTTCTTTGCATTCTTCAGTGACAGACACATTATTTGTTTGTACAGAATTTCTGGTTCACAGGCATTATCTGACACTTCTGCTTGGGCTGCAATACTTGTTTTTGCCCAGTTTCAGCCACGTAAAGGAATTCCTTAAACAAATACAAATTAATGGCATCAATCTTTTCTAAAAGCTGAAAGGCATAGTCTGACAAAAGAAAAATACCAGCAGGAAAGTTTCAATGCATTAGCTAAGGGCAGAAAACATTTTCTAAAAGCTGAAAGGCATAGTCTGACAAAAGAAATACCAGCAGGAAAGTTTGAATGTATTAGCTAAGGGGCAGAAAACATGGCTGTCACTTCAACTACTTTGTATCACTGCCCTGCTTTGGTATGCAGCAAGACAGATGAATGTAAATAATGTTGCATCCCTTGCAGTAGCACTTTGTGAAATGTCAGTGCATACACATGCATCAAGTTTAATTTAACTTTCTTTTTTTTACTGGATAAGCCCAAAGTATGACCAGGAAGCACGGTTAAGTTTATATGCTTGCCCAGAGTCACACAGTAGGCAAGTAGTGGCCAAAGGAATCAAATCCTGAACTACAGGAAGCAGCTCAGTTCATAAATAAAGCATAACTTTAATCCATTGCACTAACTGACAGAAGCATGAAATTGTAATATAAAATTTTACAAGGCTAATTTGCATGCGTTTCAATATTTTATGTGAGTACCTGTTTAGTTGCTAAGGCCTAGAGGTTAAATTTTCTTTCAAAGTAATGTTTAAAATTTGCTTAATATAAGCTATCAAGTAGCTTGCAGCACTATATGTACATGGAAATACAATAGCAAAAAAAAAACTGCTTGATACAAATTACTCAGTAACTTACAGGCCCCATTCATGATCATGAATATTGGTACAAAAAGAGGTTACAAATGCATGTTGCAGACAGAAACTAATAGTTAGATCTGACATTTTGACATGTGACCATCTCAAGGAAACCAGTGGTTAAAAATTTTGTCTCTAATATTTATTTTCTTTTTGCAGCATGCAGCATGCATTGCTTTCCAGCATTACTGACTTTTATGGTTCTGTATGGAAGGGGCAGGCTTCTCCACTGCTGTTTGATTTACAGCTTGTGGAGGAATGATGTTACCTAGAAGAATTCAGTGAAGTTAAATTCTCTGATCACTGTTTTACATATTAAATCACTGTCAGTGTAGTTTCTAAATGTGTATCAGTAGATGCTCTATCTTTTGACAGATTTCATGTTTTTTTTGTGTTTGTGTAACTACAGTATTTCGGGTATGGGAGATGTTTGGGGGTGTAAGGACAAATCTGTGATGTAGTAGAGCTGGGAGTTCAGTTAGTAGTCCAGGCAGTACAGGTCAAACTGAGGATGGCAATGGGGTGAAAGAATGAGTGGTTAATGATTGTAATTCCTTTTCCAGGGACAGGGAAAGGATGATACAGCCAGAAAACAATAGTGTCAATGTTGCTAACATGGTGAATGTGAGATCATGTGCAATTGATTTTGTTGGGTTAATTGTTTTTAGAAGTTGTGCACAACAAGTTGGCTTCCCAGTGTCTTTTAATTCAATGACTTGTACTGGAAATGAAAAAGAAGTTTATTATTCATGCATTTATTTATTTGGTGTGGAAAATGAGTTGCGAAAGAAATCATAAATTAATTTTATCAGAGAAGTTGCAAATTTTTCCTGTCTAATGGTACTCCCAAAACTCTACATGGAACATTACAACTCCTTTATGTGATTGCTGATATAATTGCACCTTAGCTAGGTGTGAACGTCACAATATAAAGCCAGCTTAACTTTTTCATACTAGTAATACTAAAATGTTCTATCATACATCTTTCTTGGTAGTGTGAGCTTTGAGGTGAGAAGAACAATAAAAAGCTCACTTAGTGAGGGTGGCAAACATAGGTTTCATTACATCTCATGACAGTATGGCCTTGATCTAGCTGATTGTCTTAAGGAGATGTCTTGAAATTCTAAGGACCAGCATGCAATTCATTGAACAGTGAGACTATTATGTACAATAAGGGGGATATATTCAAAGTCCAAAGTTGTGATATTCTGGAGCATTCCCCTTACTTCTAAGGTGTGTATAGATAAATGATTATACTTTCAGTAAAACCAAAAGAATACATTATTATCAGTGAAATGAACAAAAAAAACATGAAAGAAAAATAAAACAGAAGAAAAATGAAAGTCCATCTTTAGGATTCAGAAGGAACCCCACAGCTCACCCTAAGGATGTATAAACAGTCCTTGTTTCCATGAAGCAGTATTTTGTGATTCAGAGACACATTAGCTGCAATGAGCAGTAACATTACTCTCTGTTAATTTGCATGTCTATGAATTGTCATTAACCAATGCAAGTACAGGTTAGCAATTTCCTACAGTAGTTAACAGTTGTGGTAAATGTATCATGTTAGCACACGTGTCCCCCAAACACAATGCACACTTTTAATACACACATATACACATACACAGACAAACACACACATAGACATACCACATACTCCATACTTGCCCCTGTGCTGTGAGAACATCCCAAATGCCTACTTTTTCCCTGGCCTGGTAAATCATGAATGATTACAGTCAGTCATTAATGCCAGACATTGCAGTTTCAAACTTCATATCCTTCAGTAAATCCATGTTAGTGCAAAAGCTGTTTTATTAATATTTTTTCTAAGCTTAGGAATAATTAAAATCTGTCCCTGGTTTTGTAGCACTATTAATTTTGACTTTATTTTGAGTTCTTGTACTGCCAGGTTTATATATATGCCTAATGTACCCTTTTCCTTCTCCCAGGTAAATCACAACCTACTGCAGGCATTAAATAATGCTCAAGATCTTCATTATATGCTAAGGACACCTGCTGCTCTAACTTAATGCAGTGACTTAATGTTTATATTTCTTGCAGCAAGAGGGTATAGTTGGAAGACTTCCCCCCTTTGCTCACTTATGTTTTTTTTTAAGTATTGTTATATATTATATTCCAAGTGTCTAACAGTGGTGCGGTGGACTAATATCCCCCCTGCTATGCTACAGAGTTGAAATCCCTTTTAGTAACTTTGGAGCATGGTACTAGTATTCCTGGGGTCTAGTGTTTCTCCACATCACACAGTATCCCTATTGTTAAGTGCTCCCCATGACCTATGTCTTCAGAGTTCTCTGTGTTGTCTAGTAGTTCCCTCAGATCCTGTTATGTTTAAGTGCCATTACAACAGGAGATGTTAAAGATCTTACTGGTGTGTAGTGATTCCCCCAACCCATGTTATGTGTAATTGCCTTTAAGGCACAATGACAAAGGTTATCTCCAATGGTCTGCATCCCCCTGTCTATCCTGGTGGAAAGTGTTCTCCCTATCCCATGTCTTTAGACTTATCCCTGGTGGATAGTGTCCCCTCATCCCATGTCTTTAGTGTTATCCCTGGTGGATAGTGGCTCCCTGGTCCAATGCTGCAAAATTTGCTCATTAGTTTGCGGGTGTTTGGAAGAAGACAGCCACCTCAAATCCACACAAAAACACACATGCACTACTAATGTGCTCCTTCACTAACCCCCTTCTGCAACATCTCTTGCAAACATTCACTCACACATGCAGTCACACTTGCAGCCCCTCACATACACACACACTCACACACACCCCTAACTATGTGATCACTAAACTCCCCATCATGTACCTCTCACACACACTGGAGGGAAATGACTTTTTGGCTGTGTTCTTTACCGCAAGTGGCAAGGAGCAATTGTGCTAAGTTACACAGCCAAAAGATGTGTTTGTATTGTAATACCAAGGTAAGTCTGTGTCTGAATCAGAAATGGAACCATGAAGTGTTGACATAAATAAAACATGAATAAAAACAAACCTATACTACCTAAGGGTAATTCAAAAAACAAATAAATAAGCACTTAAAGTCTAGCAGACGTCAGCTTCAACACACATACTACAGCAATATTATCATTCAAACCAGGAGTGAATCCTTCTAAAGTAAGCTGCCAATGAAGTTCCCTGTTTTTAATTTTGTCTTCCCATGATCTACCAGGATACTCAGTTTTACCTGCTTTAAAAGAAAAAAATTAAATGAGTGAGTTGAACTTAACTTGAGTTGTTTATATAATGCATTAATTTCTACTTTGTGAGATAAATCACAGTTATGTTTCTACCTTCTTTTTTAACATCCGCTCAGTTTTCCCAATATAAAATGTTGGGCAATGTTGGCAACAGGCAATATAAATAACACCTTTAATAAAACAAATGTAATAACCTTTATTTTTTTTAATTTTGTTATTTCTACCTGCTAGATGTATCTCTTCAGTGTTACAGATATATGGATGTTAATGGCATCCCCCACAGCTATATGTACCTAATTTAGATCTATTAGTGGTTTCCTCATGAACATCTCTTTCCAAAATTTCTTTTATATTTCTGTTACTTTTGTATATATAATTTGGTATTTTTCTATGAGTTTGTGTGACCCTGATGTTAGTATATTTAATTTATGGGGGTGGGGGAGGAACCTCCAGCTTGGTGGAGGGGGTACGAGGAGAAGACCCCCACATAAAAAGCTGTTATTAGTTTCACTTTTTTAAATCACAAATGTAAACTATTGGTTTACATTTGTGATATTAATGATAATCACCTATGAGCTTATTCGATATTTTGTGTTCAATCAAACTCACCAGCGTTTATTCATTATAAACTCAGATATAAATATATAAATATATGTGTGTGTGTGCATACATATAGTAGTATTCTATGGCCACCATTTCCATGTTAATGAAAGAATGCTTTATTTGTACTAAAGTAAGTTTTAACTTGCATTTTTTTTCAGAGTTAATTGTTTCAAGTTGTAGGACTTGCAAGTGTAAGTCTTGCTCTTCGTACACTTGCTCGGTGTTACCTTAGAATGTCATGATGAAGAGTTTCTCTAGTAGTATTGATGACTGCCCAGCAATGCAAAATGAAAAGAAAAGTAATGTCAGAAAATCTGAGGACTCTGGACACCCTGCTAAATTATATGCCTGCCTTTAGCTTTCTATGAGAACATGATTAAAAAAAGTAGTTTATTTTTTGGAATTCAAAGAGCAAAATTGTACACTGATGGTTTTACTCCGAACAGTGCATAGCCGCTTTTGCATCTGGTGTTTACTTTATCATACAACAGCTTACTGTCCTAATCATGGCAAGGATTGTCAGCATTTCCAAAAGTACAGTTCAGGAATGCAATGATTCACCATGATAAAAAGACAAAGAGCAATGTCAGCAGTTGCAGAACTAGAACATTTGAGCTGCTTCACTTCTATAATAAGAAACACTAGCCAGGTTGTTCCTATGGCACAGCAAAAAGACTATCATCTGTAATACAGTGGACATGGGGGCTCAGTCAATGACCCACACACTATAAAACAAACTAAAGGTTATAGGAGGGTAGAAAAAAATGAGTGTTAAATGATTAATATCTTTTTCCAGTGGGAAGGGTATGGGGGCATAGAGACAGTAAACAGTGGTAATGCTGCTGACTTGATGAATGTAGCAATGGAAAAAGGGTCAGAGCAGGTGAACTAGCAAAGGACTATATATGTCATAAGCTTATATCACTTCATCATCTGATATACCAACCTCAAAAGGGAGAGAACTGTGCATGGCATATAAGAAAAACTAGTATTGCCTTATAGTATGAAGTACTAAAGCCTGCAGCAGCCCAGCTCTAATTCCTTAAAAGATTAAATTGGTGCAATATGTGATTAACAGATCACATTCCAGACATCAGTGTAAGGACGAAAAATAGTGTTAAAAAAGAAACCTGCCTATTAGAATCACCTCAATCGCATCTTTAAGACATATGCATCCTGCATCTCAACCTGTAAGAGCAAGAATTGTGTGTGTGTGTGTGTGTGTGTGTGTGTGTGTGTGTGTGTGTGTGTGTGTGTGTGTGTGTGTGTGTGTGTCTGTGTGTGTGTGCGTAAGCATAGTTAATCGCTGACATGCTGAAAGGTTGACAGCAATTCATTGAGCCACAGAACATTGATCTACAGAGGATTGAAAAATCTAAACAATTAAAGTAAACCATTGTTTTTGAAGGGGGGCAAGCCACCCTGCACCTCCATGTAAAGGACTGCATCCTCCACATCCCCCTGCTAATTATATACACTGACTCTGAGATTGTACTTCAGTGGAGGAAAGGCAAATTCCCTGATCCCCACTGTATTGCAATCTCAAGGTGAGAAAGTCGGTAAGGTTCAACAAGATGATTTTTTATCAGCTACACCAATCAGCCAAATGTAGTCCTTTCACACAGTGACAAAATGTTAAGACTGAAGCCAGGAGTTGCAAGACACAGATACTAAACAAGGAGTCAGTGTGCTTTTTGTGTCCCAAATTTTATCTTCTTCTTGCAAAGTAATCAAAAGCTTTGTGTATTTCTTCAGTTTTCATCTTTCATTTAGTGCCCTTACAAGCAGCAGCCAGTTTATGATAATGATCTGAGTTTAGTTTGCATATCTAAGGACAGTTTGATGCCGCAGGATAAAATACCATTTCACATCACAAAAGTATTGCTTAAAACTTGTCTGATATACCATTTAACAGCAGTGTTTAATGTGTAGTTTCTGCACTTTTTGTGACAGTATTGCATTTTTGCTATTTTCAGATAATGCTGTCCTTAGCTTCACATGACTGTGGTGAATAGTGTGCACTGGATCGATTCACTTTTGAGCATGAAGTTGCTAGAAAGAAAATCAACCAATCCAAATTAGACATTTGTTTCTGACCTTGGAAAGACATGCTTGTTGTCTCCAGATGTGAGGGATCATAGGATTTTAATTACCTTGAGGTCTTGTTCATGAGTGACATTAGAGAGAACCGAGAGACTATGCAGGGGAAAGTTATTGACACAATATAATTGGTAAAATGTAGAATAAGCTCACTGTTGGAAATTGGAATAGGACTATCTGAATCAATATCTCAGTTTAAATTCTCATCGATCAGTGGTTTGGTGGCAAAGTCTACATATTCTGTAAAGACCTTTAATGAGGGTCTGAGTCAAACTAAATGCTGAAGCATTGAATACAGTGGATTGGTACTGTGGTAGCATTTTTGCAGGTCTTTGATTGTGATGGGAAGGAGAGATCTGATTCATTGTCTGAAGATCTCAGTTTACCATACAGTCTGTCTCACTATTTTTGAAAAAAAAATTAGTACATACAGGCAGCAAAAGTGAGCTCCCTTCATCAGGTGGCTGTGCTCACTCTCTGGGATAAAACAAGGAGCTTGATAATCCAGAAAAATCTCAGAGTAAAACTACTGTTTCTCCATATTGAGAGAGGTTTGTTTACATGGCTTGGGCACATTGTGGGGATGCCACTACATGTCTACTACAAGAGATGTATCAGATACATTTAACTGGTAAGAGGCCCTGTGGTAGACCTACGACATGAAGGAAGGATTATGTTTCTCAGCTAGCCTGGGAACATCTAGAGATCCCACCAGATCAGCTGGACTATAGGGATGTCTGGTTTATGCTGCTCAGTATATTATCACCACAACCCACAACAGGGCAAGTGGTTTAGATTATAATGATAATGACTGTGATGTTGATAACGTCTGAAATGATGTAATATAGATTTTACATAAGAAACGAGGTGCTTGTTATATGCTTCATAAAGCATGTAGGCCTAGATTACAGAAACATTTACAAAAAGGACTGCTGCAAATCTAATGTGAGATGTGAAGAGGCAGATTGTGGTATATCAATATGCTTCCATGCCATTCTGTTCAAATAAAATACTTTAATATATTCTATAAGAAAAAGAAAGCACAATCCTATTCATGCTCAAATAGTGCCTTAGATTATATCTTATGACAATCATTGTGCTAACATCCAACTAGGATATCCTGAACTGTCTGCTTACCAGCAAATAAACCACACCTAGAACAACAAAGACTTCATTAGGTACACAGAGTGCATATTAAAGGATTAAAACAAACACTGCCGGTTAAGGCAAGCACACTGAGAATATTTCTTTAGTAAATCCTTTGAACTTCTATATAATTCATCCAGAACTTCTAACATGAAATCACTTGCTTGTCTTCACGTCTTCTGTGCCAGGCAACAAGTTATTTCATTCTGTTACATTATATAAGCAAAGTTTTCATACAATGGGCACATATTACTGTACAAGTGGATATACTTACAACTTTTTTCACTTTTTTTTTCAGAAAATGAGCTGTGACAGTTTAGATTTAGTCATATTTTGTAGGACAGCTGGAGTTAACTATTAATTTTAGTTGGAAGAGTTTGTTAGTGAAGCTTGTGACAATTCCATAATTTCTAGCAAGTTCCAGTGTTAATACTGGTATGCAGTCAACCAAACTAGCTAATCTAAGTGTGAAGCGTGGGCATGCAGCATGAGTAACATCTAGAAATTCCTCCCTGTATTGTTTTCAAAGGTTTGGCTTAGGAACCTGGTCACTGGTTGATTTTATAGGTATGAGGATAACAAAGAGGGTTAAGGAAGGTACAACGTTTTGTGTAATACAGTTTTATTTGCTTTAGGCCCCCTTCTGAGATCAAGTCCCTACAGCTGCTCTGCTGACCCATAAATTTTCCTCAGTGTGACAGTCTTATGTCCCGTTCATTCTCATAAAAGTAATGAGTTAGAATACCAGTAATACTGACATTTTCAAGTAGGGTATCAAGATTTTTTCTTTTGTCGTACTGTTTCCTTACATATACACTACTGTTTCCTTACATATAAACTTTCATGTTTTTAGAACTAAACATGCAGCATGAGTTTCTCAGAAATGTCACTTACGTCAGGGAATGATATAAGCATGAAAAATGCCCTGCCCCAAACCCTTAAGATAAAGGCATGTGCCTCCAATTTCCTCTAAGGAGTTGAAGCAAGGTACATATCCCTGCACATATGCCCTTCCTTGATAGAAATGAGCAGACTCAGTCCTGCAAGTCTTCCTGGGTCAATTAATTCTGGTTCATACCATGGGTCTATCCCTATATGCTATGTATCAGCACCCCACTTACTCAACCCTTCAAGTGACAGGAGGCCAGATGCATGACATGCCCCTCCATTCAAACCCAACTATTCAGGTCCCATTTCTGTGGCCTACCCCAACCCTCCTTTAACATATTTTATTTAAAGAAAGCATTTCTCCTTTTAAACTGTTATAAACTATTTGCTACAAATGTAGTAAACAATGGCTACAGTTTAATCCTGCTTGCATGGAGCACTTCAGCACTCATGTTTTAGTTTAAAAAATATTTTAACTGTAGCAAAATGCTTACTACAAATGTAGCAAACATTTGCTACAGCTTATATACTGCCTACACAGAGCACTGCAGCACTCATGTTTTAGTTTAAAAATAAATTACTTTTAAACTGTAGCAAACTACTTGCTACAAATGTACACCCTGCCTGCATGGAGTGCTACAGCACTCAGATTTTAGTTAAAAAAGTTTTTTTAGTTTACTTTTAAACTGTTTCCTACAATGTAGCAAGAAGTTGCTACAGTTCAGGTCACACATGAAGCACTACAGCTCTCAGGTTTGAGCACAAATGCAATACCGGCAAAAAAAGTTGGTATTACATTAAGAAGTAGTCGCGATCAGCTGAGCAACCCCCGCCCAACACTTTGCAACTGGGGCCGTTGCCCCTCTCACCCTGCCCTAGCTACGCTACTCCTCTATGCTGTTGATTCAGCTGAGGCTCATATTACATGGACTACACACTGCAATATATGATTGTTTAACCACTGTGTTTATGTATGTATGTAGTTTTGCTTAGTAATAATTAAAAGAATGCAGACAGGAAATGAAAAAAAAAAAAAAAACAATAGGTCAGTTGATCATAAAGTACTTGAATTCTGCCACACAGTTGCTGTTGCTGATTCCTCCAAATTTCTGGTCACAGGTAGGGAGAATTTCTTGGGCATGTTAAATATGTTTCTAACGTCACTTCAAAGGGGCATGATTCAGAAGAATATTGAATGACTACAGTAATATACCTAAGAAGCAGGTGAGAAAACATTAGAAACATGATACAAGGCTTGCTTCGCCTTTATCCCTTGTCATCTTAACTCCAATAGGATTAAGGTAAACTCAGTCACTGGTTAAAGCTCACTAGAACATTGAATACTGATACATCATTAAAGCAACTGACCTTTGTTAAGATCTATGAATGAAGCACTCAATTGTCTGCAGTTGTAAAGTGCAGATTGTTAAGTTTAATGTATCACAACATACTGAGTGCCATTCAGGCAACCACACTTCCCTTGTATCCGGCATCTCAAAATATGGAAACAGCAGGTACATGAGATAAAACCATAGACTGCCATGCTTAGAAAGGCTGTGTGACAAAAAATTAAAGGAAAAAAATAACTCCCATAATGTTGAGTGGTAAACAACAATTTTAACTGCAGTCAGCATTGCTGAAAGTTAATGTAATTGCATCTAAAGCCTCAACAACCTTCATAATGCTGATACTTAAATATTGGGCATGTCAAGCAGCAGTGTTCCATGAAAGTAGTGGTATTTTTAACAGAATTTAAAGCAGGCTGACTTTGCCAAGATCAGAAACAAAAAGGAAGGACAGGTGAAATAAGAAAAGTGGTGAGCTAAGGACTGCACAAGTCAGGTGCAAAATACAGTTTTCTGGCTGGAGGTATGAAATGCACCTTTCAGTCAACTAATGTCTTAGAATCAAATGTGTTTCTTGGTAGTGGATGATTCAGACAGTGCAAAGTCTTGTAAAAGTCTTTCACAATAGTGTACAAATCAAACAACAAAAAATCTCATCACTCAGACTTCCACTGATGAAGAAAAAGGGCTGAATTCACGATGGCTTGCACGGAGTGTACGAGTAGAGTAAGACTCCATGCAGCCATCATGTCCGATGAGCGATCCAGGAACAGCCTGTAGGGGCATGTAAGAGAGCTCCTAAAATGTCTCCTACACGGACAGGGCTAGGATATGTAAATTACCTCACTTGCAGCCGAAAGGCATGCAAATGAGGTAAATTTGCGATCCAGGAAGCACAAACCTGTCCGAGTAGGAGCCGTGTTAGTTGCAGAAATGTACTCAGTTGACAACTGAGTACCGTTCTGCAAATAGCACAATGGAGCCTTGTCAGTTCCAAATAAAGGTTGCATATGGTTGAGGAAGTATGCCAATGGCCAAATATACGGCCATTGGAAATGTTCCCAGATGCAAAATTAAAATAAATATACTTTTTTTTCTTCGGCGATTTCCGATGTTTAAGCATAGCGCAGTGCCGCACAAATGGGGTGCGCTATAAAAAACATAAAATAAGAAAATAAAAGCCACAAACGTGGAACTTATGAAAATTGTTAAATTACAATGTAAGGGAATAGCAGGCTGAAGACAACATGGCCACCGAGTAGGGGTTGCTAAAGGGAGAAGCCCAGTCTAAGACATGTAACTAAGCATTACTAGGCAATCCTATGTAAATGAGTGTTAGGATAGTGAATCACACTTTTACATAGCAAATGAGCACAGTCAGTGGAGTATAGGAGTAGGATATAGGGAGTAACAGAGTAGGAGATAGGTGACATCACAAGGGGGGTATGTATGAAAGTAGTGAAGCTCATTGGAGCAGAGTGGCATGTGTTAGCTGTCAGTTATACATCATGGAAAGAGGTGTGTCAACAGGTAGGCCAGGGAAAGCCAAGAAATGGAAGGTGTATACTGTGGATAACACCAAAGTTTCTTGCTGAGTGGGTATGCATGCGTGTGCGTGCCTGTAAACTCAAGTAAGACAGAGTGCGCGCGTGGAAGCATGAGTGCGCACGTTTAAGCTGGCGTAAGCATGTATAAGGCTGTTTAAAGACCTGTAGGCGCGTTTGCACTGGTGTGCGCATGTTTTAACCTGAATAAGCAAGTATTAGTCTGTCTAAGCATGTGTGTGCTCGTTTGAGCTGCTGTGAGCGTGTTTGCGCTTGTATGCGCGTTGCTCCCCCCTGAGGAAACAGAAAGGAAAAAGGAAGCACAACTAATAGTAGGAAGCTACCAGGGAATATTAGTAGAGCTAGCAGGTGCAAACAATCAGAATCAGGCAGTTACACAGGCAGAACACTAGCCCAGTCCAGCACTTAAAACTCTGCAAACAACAGTGCAGTTTGTTTCTCTCAAGAGACACTGCAACACTGGAGTAAGCTACTAAAAGTGAAAACTAAAAAAGCTTCACTCAGACAAAAAATGCTAGGGGCTGCCATTGCTGTTATAAGGCGACATATGTAACATGCTGAGGGTGGTGACAATGCAAATGCTGCTGGACAACCCACAGTGAGGAGACGGAGAAGACTGTACAGGCCCAGGGTCACCTACCAGGGGTTACATGAGCTGGAGATAGTGGAGCGCTATAGAGTGAACAGAGACCTCCTGCAGCAAATTATTGAACTGTGCAGGCCACGCCTCACACACAGAACCAACAGAGGGGAACCCATTCCAGTGGAAACCAAGGTATATGTTGGCCTAAGAATACCAGCAACAGGTACCTTCCAGAGACCAACTGGTGATATGATGAGGATATCACAGGCATCAGCATCCAGGGTACTGCACCAGTTCCTGGATGCCATGTCAGCACATGTCGGTGATCATGTATATTTCCCCAATTCCCGTGAGGTATTGGCCAGCAATATGCATCTCTTCCAGCAAATAGCAGAATACCCTGAGGTAGTGGGTGCAATAGACTGCACGCATATATGCATCAAAGCACCAGCCGGTGAGCGGGGTAGGGCCTACATTAACTGCAAGGGCTTCCCCTCCATCAACTGCCAGGTCGTGTGTGATGCCCAGGGCATAATAATGAATGTGTGTGCTGGCTGCCCTGGAAGCTACCATGATTCCCATATCTGGCATCTGATGCAGCTGTACCAGACATTTGTCAATGGGGACATCCCACATGGTCACCTAGAGGGGGATGCTGGCTATGCACTGGAGCCATGGCTGATGACACCCATCAGAAATGCACACACACCTGAACAGGAACACCATAATGAGGCACAGGCACAAACACGAAATGTATACGAGCGTGTGTTTGGGTTGCTCAAGTCACGGTTCCGGTGCCTGGACACATCTGGTGGAGCCTTGCAATACTCACCAACTACATGTACCCAAATTGTCATGGTATATGTCATGCTACACAATATGATTCTGCAAAATCAGCTGCAGCAGGACCAGCATAGCCCTGGGCCAAACAGCCCCCCACCATTGCCAAGGCCATCACAGGCAGAGCGTGACTCGGAGAAGGAACAACCTGAGCCTGCCCCAGTAGGCAGAAGGAGGCGTGTCCAGTATGCCTTGGCCTTGGCAAAGAGGCAACACATAGCACATACACTGGCTCAGTAGGAACCCTGGAAATGATACCTCTCTATGATTCCCACATATAGTGAAAGGGATGCCTAAGTTGACACAACCTGCTTTCAAACATGTGCAGGAAGTGTAGTATGTGCATCTGACATCGGCAGCCCAGCAGCACCACCTGAGGCATGATTGCCATGTGTAAAGCAATGTAAGGTAGTGCTAAACAGCATTTACCACCATGTAGGATATGCAAACTTGATGACCTTGAGTATCATCCTACCCTCACCAAGCATGATGCCACAATATGAAGACAAGATGATCAATTACAACAATTGGCTTAAGTATTGTTGTCAGTGAAAGGGGATCCAATGCCTGTCAGCCTGGGATTACATGCTTGACAAGACATAATGCTTCACTAGGGATGGCTTTCACCTGTCACCTGTGGCCTTTTGGCTATTGTCAAAGGCGCTTGTCACCCCCATAGTGCCTTTTTCAGATAAGGCTCAAAAGACAAACCCACCCCCATAGGTATCACAAGAGATAAGAAACTAGAAGTAATGCTACTCAATGCCAGAAGTCTAAACCACAAGATGCATGCACTCCAAACTCTCCTCAGCATGGAGAATGTTGATATCTGTGCAGTAACAGAAACCTGGTTAAAGGCTCCCAAGAGCACCCTAGCACTAACAGGTTACACCTCATACCATGCTTTACAGTCACAAAACATGGAACAAACTACAAAAGGAGGGTGAATATCAATATTTGTCAAAGATACCCACACACCCAGGTTGGTGGCACAGCAAAAGCATTAGAGACTATCCATGTGCAACTAACAGTGGGTAGAACCACCTTCAGTTCATAGCCTGCTACAGACCACCCACCTAAACCCAGGAACCACATTTGGCTGACTGGAAAACACATGAAAATATGAAGGTCTCCCCAAACACCATTATATTGGGTGACTTCAACTACCCAAACATAGACTGGGAGCATTACCCTAGCTCCAACACCCTAGCCCAAAGGTTCCTAGAATTTATAAACTCAAATGCTATGGAACAACTTGCTACCACTCCCACAAGAGGGGAAAACATACTAGACCTGATCATCGCCAACATGGGGACTCTATGCCCAAGACCAGAAGTGTATCCCTAACTGGTAAGATCAAACCATAGAGTAATCTCACTGGATATTCACATCCTGACTCCAGCCCCTGGCCAGAAAACCACAGTGAAAAATTTTCACTAAAGCAAATGTCACACTCCTCCAAACCAAGGTGGAATCCTTCACAGCCTCTGTGCTTGTGGAAAATATGGCCCAGACCTCAGAACCCTTTATAAACGCATTCTATGAACACCTTCAGGAATGCATGGATCATGCAATCCCAAATAAAACCAAGACCCAATCCTCCAAAGGCAGGCATCCTGTCTGGTGGACCCCAGCCATAAACAAACCATACAATACAAGGAGGAAGCTACTATATGATAGAGCAAAATCCCAAAAAGGGAAGGCATCTCTGATCAGTATTATTAAAAAACTGCGGCCACACATAAAATCGTCTAAGGCCATCTTTGAGATAAAAATTGTACAGGACACTAAGGATAATCACAAGGCTTTCTTTAGTTATGGTAGGAACCTGGGTAGGAATTCCCAGATATGCTCAGAATTAGTCCAAAATGACAAACAATACACCAAATCCACAGACATTGCCAACATCCGAGCTGACAGGTTCAGTGCAAACCCCCCCCCCAACCAAAAGGGAAATATCTATCCCAGCAGAGTGCTGGCCCCCTGATATCTCAGATACTCAGGTAACAGCCAGCCTCTCCAAAGCAAAACACACAGCATCAATGGGACTAGACGGTGTCCTGGGCTGTGTCCAACATGAACCCCAAGAAGAATTGAACACAAACATAAAACCACTGTTCAATCTCAGCCTTACCACAGGATATGTACCCAAAGAGTAGTGTACAGCAACAGTGGTCCCTCTCCACAAAGGTGGTGCCTTAATGGATACTGCAAACTATCGCCCCAGAAGCCTAACTAGCTTGGTCTGCAAAGCTATGGAAAGGATCATCATGGACCTCATAAATAAAGATATTGGGGACCTACAGACACTGGATCCTACCCAGTTTGGCTTTGTTAAGGGCAGATCCTGCCTCTTAAACCTAGTTGAGTCATTTGAAACAGTCACCAAGGCCATTGATGAGGGGAAGGTGGTCCACACAGCCTACCTGGACCTCGCAAAAGCCTTCCATACAATACCCCACGTGGTCATTATAGATAAGCTCACCAACTTCAATATAAACCCCTATGTCACTATATGGGTTGCAAACTGGCTCAAGGACAGAACCCACATGGTCAGAAATGCTGGAGCCATGTCAGACCCCAAACCAGCTACAAGTAGCATCCCACAAGGCTCAGTCCTGGGACCTCCCTTGTTTGGTATATATTTCTCGGAGGTACAGGCCAACACAGAAGGACTGTGGCTGAACAAGTTTGCAGATGACTGCAAACTGGGCACCATAATCGACCCTCCAGCTGACACAAGCATCCTACAAAAGGGCCTCATAGAAACAGACAACTGTTGCCAGAGACATGTCCTCAAGCTAAATGCAAAAAAGTGTATAGTCATCCCCTTTGGCAAAAACTAAGTGCCCACAAATTACCACATAGGTGGTAACCCATTAAGTATGGAAGAAGTGATAAGGGATCTGGGGACCCAAGTTGATAGCAATCTCTCATTCGACAACCACGTGGCCAAAGTGTTTAGAAAAACATTTCATATAGCCCACCTAATTATGAAGGTATTCACATCTAAATCAGGGGAGGTCATTGTGCCTCTTTACTCATCCCTCATCAGGCCCATAATTGAGTACAATGCCCCTTGTGGGATGTACCTTATCAGACACCTGCAACAGCTGGAAAGACCACAAAAGTACCTCACCAGGAGGATCAAAGGGCTCAAACAGATGCCATTTGCTGCCCGGTTAAAGAAACTGTAGCTCCACTCAGTGGCATACCACCTGCCCCGATGCAATCTGTGCCTGATGTATAAAGCCATGTCCAACCTGGAATCAATGGACATGCTGCACCTCGGAAAATCTGAATCCCATCAAGCTATGCGCTCAAGAGACCTGAACCTCAGGACTGAAATAAATAGGACATGCTGGAGTGACAGATTCATAACCCAGAGGATCCCTCCACTCTTGAGTAAACTCCCACTCCAGGCTATCCAGAGTCCCTCACTGACTCACTTCAAGGGGAATCTTGATGAGTGGATGGGAGAGTGTAGGTTTACCCTGGGTATCACCTCTATGTCACTGTTAGACAGAGGCACAGTATACTAACCTTGAAATATGTCATGGCAAACTCCACTTAAAATGTGTGTTGAAAGCCAAACACACTCTGGCTAGGATTATAAATGCCCTAGGGCAGATAGCCAAGTATGAACCTATGAACAGAATCACACACACCAACTAGTACAACTGTGGTCAATGTGAAGTAATGTTTGGCAATGTCCACCCAAATTGGTAAATACACAGCAATGTTGGACAAGCCTGGTTTAAGTAGGCCATAGCTGAACAAAATGCAACATGCTCATAGTTGCCCAACAGGCCCTGAACCAGTCTGGTCAGTATGAACATTTAAAGCAGTGAATGGACTCAAACCCATGTTACTGTGCACCATAGTGAAAGCACTGAACCACTACACCATGACAGTATTGCAGTGTTCAGCAAGTATGAAAGAATGTTGACAAGTCTTCACAAACTATCCCATGGAAACCCTGCAGGCACAACATAATCCCTGTTGAGTTATGACACAAAGGAGTCTGGCAGTAAGAACACAACATGACTTCCAGCACACACAGTATAAATGTCAATAATGGTCATGTTCACACATAACCACAAATGTAGTGGACTTCAGATCACAACATATGGAAAGGTCACACTGGGCATGCTCCCGCACTTGGATAAATGAGACATATGTCAGGCAACAAACCATGGAAAGCCTGAACTGGGCATGCTCACACACTTAGGCCATGTCTGAGTATAGCAGTTGGCTACACATATCTGGCAGTTGTATGTGTTAAGCCAGGAACCTCCCATGATCCAGCAATCTGCCCTGTGCACACAGTTAAATGACAACAGACACATATATTAATATACTGGAACCCTGTCATGATCAAACATGTTACGCAGATACACAAGTTGTTCATCAAAACTGGGAAAGCTACGGCAATAAAGACCTGCAAACAGTATCAGCAACAAATATTGTGCATCCTGAACATAAACATAGGTGCAGAGGTCGATACTAGGCTGTCTGCCCTAGGGTATTCATAAGACTAGGCAAAGTGTATTTGGCGTCCACCTCCCCAGTAGAGTAGCCTACTGTGTCTCTGTAAAGTAGGTCACAGAAGGCACCCTTTAAGGCTAGTTTGCTGTGCCTCTGTCAAGCAGGGACACAGTGGAGATCTCAGGGGTGAATTTGCAAGTTCCCATCCATGTGGCTGGATTTTGCTGCAAGAGGGTTGGCGAGGGGCTATGTCTAACTCTAACTGGGATTCAATTCCAGAGTGAGGGGAGCCTCCGGGTAATGAATCTGTCCCTGCAGCATGGTCCATTTAGTTTTGTGCTGAGGTTTAAATCCCTGGAGTGTGTAGCTCTAAGGGTCTTGGATGTTATGAGGTGGAGCATATCCATTACTTGTGGGTTTGACATGGCTGTGTACGTCAGGCATAGATTACCTCTGAGTAGGCATTAAGCAACTGAGTAGAGCTGGAGATCCTTTAGTTGAGCTGCACAGGACATCTGTGTGTAGCCCATGATCCTCTTGGGGAGGTACTGTTGTGGTCTCTGTAGTTGCTGCAGGTGTTGGGTAAGGTACACCTCAAAAGGGGCATTGTAGTCAAACATGGGCATGATGAGTGACTAGTAGAGGGCCACAATGACCTCCCATGATCTACATGCAAAACCCATGTGATAAGGAAGGCTATGTAAAGGTCTTTGCAATGACTCTGTCAATGTGATTAGCAAAGGAGAGGTTACAATCTATCTTGGTCCCCAAATCTGTAAATACATCTTCTGTACTTAATGGATTACCACTTATGTGGTAATTTGTGTGCACCTTGTTTTCCCCAAAGGGAATGACTATGCATGTCTTAGCATTTAGCACGAGGCCATGGCTCTGGCAACAAGCATCCATCTCTGTGAGACCCTTATGATGGAAGCATGTGTCAGCTGCAGTGTTGCTTATGGCCCCCAGTTAGCAGTCATCTGTGACATTTGTTAGACATAATCCCCCCGTGTTAGTCTGAACCTCAGAGAAGTACATACCGAACAGGACAGGTCCCACAACTGAGCCCAGTGAGCCACCAGTTGTAACTGGTCTGGAATTGGACATGGCACCTGCAATTCTGACCATGTGGGTTCCATCCCTGAGGCAGATAGCAACACATCTAGTGATATAGGGGTTGATATTTAAGCTGGTAAGCATATGTATGATGCCTGAGTGGGGTATTGTGTTGCAGGCTTCTGCAAGGTACAGGTAGACTGTGTGAACTACCTTGCCCTCATCCATGGCTTCAGTAACCATTTCAAAGATATGAACTATGTGTAAGAGGCAAGATCTGCCCTCAACAAAGCTGAATTGTGTATGATCCACTGTCTGGAGGCTCACAATGTTTTTGATTATGACTTCCATGATAATACGCTCCATAGCTGTTTCTACCACACTAGTCAGGCTTATGGGGTGATAGTTCCTGTGGTCCGTTGTGGCACCACCTTTGTGGAGTGGAAGCACTGTATGTGTATGCCATTCTCAGGGTACATATCCTGTAGTAAGGCTAAGTTGGAACAGTGACTTAATGTGAGTGTTCAGTTCTACTCAGGGCTCATGCAGGACACAGCCTGGGACACTGTCCAGTCCCATACATATGCTGTGTTATTTGCTGTGGAGAGGGCACCTTTCACCTGTGCATCTGTGATGTCAGGGAGGTTACATTCATTTGGGATGGGCATCTGTACCCTTGGGGGGTAAGGGGAGGGACGTTTGTGCAGACTCTGTCTGCCAGGGTGTAGGCTATGTCCGTAGGTTTGGCATATTTTGTGCTGTTATGCAACAATTCAGAGCATATCTGGGTGTTTCCACACATAGTCCTGACATAACTAAAGAAGGCATTGTGATTATCTGTAGTGTCTGGTCAATTTCACTGTCAAAACTTGCAAGTGATGATTATATGAGGGATTGAAGTGGCTTGCCAATACTGTTCAGAGATGTCCTCCCTCTGTGGGATAATGCTCTGTTATGTAGTAGCTTTCTCCTTCTGTTGTACAGCTTATATATGGCTGGGGTCAACCAGACAGGTCTCCTGTTTTGGAGGAGTCATGGTTTTATTTGGGATAGCATGATCAATGCATACCTGCAGGTGCTCATCGAATGCGTTTGTAAAGGATTCTGCAGATTGGGCTGTATTATCCTCCAGCATGGGGCCTTTGAAGTATTCCACCCCAGTCTTCACAAGTGCAAAGTCGGCTTTTGAGAAATTCTTTACAGTGATTTCCTTGGCTGGGGGTGGGGACGGGATATGGATGTCCAGGGAAAGTTGTTTATGGTCTGATCTTAACAATGAGGGTTCTACCTCTGGTGTGGAACATAGAGTCCCCATGTTGGTGATGATCAGGTCCAATATGTATTCCCTCTTGTGGCTGTGGTGACTGGCTGTGCCATAGCACATGGATTCACAAATTGTAGTGGCTGTAGGTTGATGTTGTTGAGGCCTGAGTAGCATCCCCAGTCAATATTCGTGTACCTGAAGTCAACCACTATAATGGTGTGTGTGAAGACCTTCATATCCTACACTGTTCCCAGGAAAGCCGAGTGCAGTTCCTGGTATGGGGGGGGGTGGTCTGAACTACACACCAAACCAAAAGACAGTTTTGCACAATGGTAGTTGTATATGTATGGCCTGTCATGCTTAGTGCAGTGGTACCAACCCAGATGTGTGTGTATCAGTGATGTATATGGATACACCCCCTAGTTGTGTTGTGTGGTACAAGTCCTGTGGTCACAAAGCATGGTATAGAACATAACCTGGCAGTGCCAGTGTGCATATGTAACCCTGAACTAGGCGTCTGTTAATGCACACATATTGTTATCCCCCATACTGAGGGATAGTAAAAGATGTACATTGCAAACGTTGTGGGAGTTGTGTATGTATGCAATTCTCTGTGAAAGGAATAGACTTTTTGAAGACTGGAATAACACATAAAAGATGTACATTCATTCCTCTTTGGAAAGACTGATGATGTCAGCACCCTATAAATACTGCAGGAGAAGAAAAATCATCTAGTAATGCGAATAGCACGCTGCGCTAATGCATCTCTCTCAAGTATCATAACATAGTTCGATAGGGATTTGAATCCTACACACACTGTGTGTGTGGGGGAACAAGAAGGTGTGTATGTATACAATTCTCTGAAAAGAATGGTCTTTTTGAAGACTGGGATAACACACTAAAAGATGTACATTCCTCTTTGGAAAGACTGATGATGTCAGCACCCTATAAATACAGCAGGAGAAGGAAAATCATCCTGTAATACAAATAGTGTTCTGTGCTAATGCATGTCTCTCAAGTATCATAACATAGTTAGGTAGGGATTTGAATCCTGCAAACACTGTGGGTGGTTTGTATGTATGCAATTTTCTGTGAAAGGACTGGCCTTTTTGAAGACTGGGATAACACACTAAAAGATGTACATTCCTCTTTGGAAAGACTGATGATGTCAGCACCCTATAAATACAGCAGGTAAATACAGCAGGAAAAGGGAAATCATCCCCTAATGCAAATAGCTTGCTGTGCTAATGCGTCTCTCTCTCAAGTATCATGCCCTATGGGTTTGAGTCCTGCAAATGCTATGGTGGGTTTGTATGTATGCAATTCTCTGGGGGAAAAATGGCCTTTTTGAAGACTGGGATAGCACACTAAAAGATGTACATTCCTCTTTGGAAAGACTGATGATGTCAGCACCCTATAAATACAGCAGGAGAAGGAAAACCATCCAGTAATGCGAATAGCGTGCTGTGCTAATGCATGCCTTTTAAGTATCATCACATAGTTAGGTATGGGTTTGAATCCTGCAAACACGGTGGGGGGTTTGTATGTTTGCAATTTTCTGTGAAAGGACTGGCCTTTTTGAAGACTGGGATAACACACTAAAAGATGTACATTCCTCTTTGGAAAGACTGATGATGTCAGCAACCTATAAATGCAGCAGGTGAAGGGAAACCATCCAGTAATGTGAATCGTGCACTGCGCTAATGCATCTCTCTCACGTGTCTTAAAATAGTTAGGTAGGGGTTTGAATCCTGCAAACACTGTGGGGTGGTGTGTATATATGCAATTCTCTGTGAAAGGAATGGCCTTTTTGAAGACTGGGATAACACTCTAAAAGATGTACATTCCTTTTTGGAAAGACTGATGATGTCAGCACCCTGTAAATACAGCAGGAGAAGAGGAATCATTCAGTAATGCGAATAGTGTGCTGCGCTAATGTGTCTCTCTCAAATATCATAACATAGTTAAGTAGGGTTTGAGTCTTACAAATGCCATGTTTGTCAATGCATTGTGTGTTTTGCTTTTATTATTGTATGACATATTATTATAACAGTAAGTTCAATGCACACGTCAGGTAAGTGTGTGCCACATATAGATATGTAGCTGTGACCTTTAATAGTTCCTATGTGTGAAGCCTGCCTTATATGAATACAGTTGTTACCTTTGCCAGCATGTGCCGCAGCTTCCCAGACCTTAGGCCATACATGTATGCTGGTGACAATGCAGGCTACTGCAGTAATCTGTGTCCTAGGCCAACTACGTGACACACACACATGAAAGCTTTGATAGATTAATGTGGGTGAGGGTTCATGTTTGGAGTATATGTCAGACATGTTAAAACACAGCAAAGTCTGTGAGTGATGGACATCCAGTGTAGGTGTATGGCAACTGTTGCCGATATGCATACAGACACCTTCTTGCTTAGGTGATACACCGAGGGACTGCAGAATACCTTTCGAAATGTGAATATCACAGGATAGTCAAGATAACACTTGTCCACATTTACACACCATTACCTGTTCTACATGATGGGTGCTACCACCTACATGGTACTGTTGGAATACTATGTTAAGTACATGCTGATGACAATACTATGGTTGCGTTACAGCAATACAGCATGGCTTGGACAACAGGTATCTGTCTGTATGATACCCTTGTGGTGGTTAGATGTGCCATGTGTAGAATGCATTGTAGGCCACTGTATGCATTTGCAGTCATGGATGGACATATCTGTAGTGTGTTGGCATGTACATGAGACTGCTATATGCCAAAGAGTATTGTTCCCAGGGATGTGTGGGGCTCAGTAAGAATGGCTACTGGTATAGTGTAGTACTGCAGGGATATCACTGACACCGGGTTCCTACATCTGTGTATCACTTGAGGAGACACCATGTAATGACCACTGAATGTCAGGCTATGTAGGCTGTGTATACTACCAGAATGCAGACCATTGACATTTGGAAACTGTATTACCCACAGCATACTGTCAAACCATGTCATGTTCCATGCTAACCATGTTCACAAATGTACACCTGCAACTCTGTGCTGCAAACATCACACATGTACTGTCCACACCCCAACACATGCAGGCACAGATACACACAACAGCCATGTGGCACATGTGCAGACAGTAGACTTTGGGAATTAACACTGGTGTATACAAAACTACAATGACAATCATAGTGTTAATGCATCATGCATGCTCGGATATACCCACAACGATATCATTACACTGTATTGTTAACAACATGATAATATTACTACAGTGCTATGTAGTCACCCTGTGCATCAGCACCATGCTATCCTGTTCCTGCATCAATGTTACAGATGGCAGGAGGTGGCACAGTTTCATCATATGCACAGGGTGTGTACTTGGTTTGCCAGAGTCTGCCATTGACACATCCAATCAACATGTATGTGTGTGTGTGTTAGTGAGGGACAACAGTGCAACATGGGGCAATGTTGATGTGATGTGTGTGTGTGTATGTGTTAGCCCTAGGTGTTAGCATTATTTGTGTGTGTATGCATGCACACAGTTCCACCACATGGCTGCCATATATGGGTGTTTGTGGACAGCCACAGACTGTACCTGCCAGGTAATACAGATCACTGTCTCTGGCCACGGACACGGTACCTGTGCCTGGCAGGGGTGCTATGGACAGTTTCAGGTACTAAGCCAGACTGGGTACTGTCATCAGAGGCAGCGGGTTGTTGACTGGACACATGTCCTTGCTGGGACTGTCCAGAGCCACGTGCACATGGTCTTCTAGGATGGTCTAATGACAGCACAGACCCAGCATTGACTGGGGCTGGTACTGACACTATGGGAGCGGCTGCGGGTTTGTTGTCATCTGCGATGACTGCCAGATGATGATGTTGCTGGCATATGTCCACGTCGATGCTTCAACCATCCTGCACTGTCCTGGCTCCTGGACATGTAGTTGTGGTAAAGATCTAATGTGTCCCCCCAACATCTATCAATGTCTTCGCTGATATTATG
The DNA here is from genome assembly GCF_019279795.1 of Protopterus annectens. NCBI lineage: Eukaryota > Metazoa > Chordata > Ceratodontiformes > Protopteridae > Protopterus > Protopterus annectens. The sequence goes on from NC_056747.1 coordinate 990,968,077, forward strand.
GATGGCAGCCTCAACGTCATGCATAGTGTCATTCATAGTGGTGCAATGTGCTCTAAGCTCACTCAGACCCTGTCTGTTGTACCGTTCCATACGTGCCTGTGCCAGCATTACAGCCCGGAACATAGCTGAGGTTGAAAGACCTCTGTGGGCACGTCTGACAGGGGCAGTACAACCACAGATGCTCCCATGAGAACCCCTGGGCATCTGCCTTTGCGGTACCATGTCAGGAATCTAGCCATGACTGCTGTGAGGGGATGCATGTGCCAATGATACCACACTACCCTGGTCAATGCCCACTGTATGCTGTCCCTCAGCTAAGGACATTGGTGACAATGGATGTATTGGCAGGATGACTGTGCGCATTGATGGGGTTGACTGCTGTGTAGTGTCGATTGGATGACCAATGACAGACCCTGTCATACCTCCCTGTGCCATTACACATGTATCATCATTATCACTATCCCCAGCAGTGGTTTAATGTTCCCTGCTGCACTCCACCAGAGCAACATCAGAACCTGTGAGAAGAAGATAGGAAACACAGTTTACAAATGTGTACACGATGTTAGCACACATGCACACAGGCACACAAGCACACAGGCACACATGCACACAGGCACACAAGCACACAGGCACGCAAGTACACATGCACACAGGCACACAGGCACACAAGCACACAGGCACACTACTCAGTACAGCAGATACAAACACAGACACACCTGCAATCCAACACATACTCAATACTGTTTGAGGGTGGGTGACAGTATCACAAGGAAAAACATCACTGCACATGTGTCAGCATGCAGATTATGTGTTGCACAGGAACATGCAGTGCAAGTGTAGACAGCCCTTGTTAATAACAGTATACGTGTACTTGATGCTTGTGTGTAGTTGTTCAGTGATTGTCTCCACCCTGGGACACAATGTGTACAAGGACAGAACAAGGTTGTGCAAGTGTTACAAGCTGTGGGTGCATATATTTGCACACACACACAACACATGATGGTGCTACGCAATAACTGCTATGTGTACTTTTGTGGTCAGTAGAACTGGATGTAGTGTAGTAACGTGAGCCATGATCAACATGCTTCTTGTGGTCAGTCAACAATAATAATGTGTGCCAGACAGGCAGCTAGCATGCTGTACCTGAAGTGCAGTAACATGACTATATCCACAATTACACAGCCACTTGTTACATGGGTGTGTAAGGTGGCCAATAGCGAGCATTGCCTAACATGA
>NC_056747.1:990976812-991009312 GCF_019279795.1 Protopterus annectens
GGGTTTGTAAGGTGCTACTGTAACATTATTACCTACTAGCATGGCTGTTTCTCTTATCACACTCATGTAATGCAATTCCACAAGAATTGCCAGTAAAGATACACATAACAAGCTTTGTGTAAAGGCCTTCCTATTTTCCCTTTACATTCACTCATTGTATTTCATGATATAATTCTTTCAGCACCAAGTTCTTGTATATCTGCTGTGGCTCAGTGGCAATTATTGCAGTTGAGTGTTTCCAAGGTCTGGGGTTCGAGACTGACAGGGGTGTTTTATTTTGCTGATGAGCAGACTACAGGCCTTGTCATACAGAGTGACCAAAGCACTTTTAAGCAGTTGTAAGCGGGGGTGCGTGAGTTTGCACGACACTTAGCTATGCTTATCTACGCTTAGCTAAGCGCACATAAGCGCACACCCGCTGACTATTGCTTAAAAGTGCTTTCTCCCGCTAACACCCGCGCTAATTTCTTTTAAAGAAAAGAAAATGGGGAAATAGGACACTGGTGAAAAAGGGGGCACAAATAGGGTAGGACAGTAGGAAATCAAGATCGAGATGTGCAGGAAGGCTGTAGGGAAGGCCCATAGCTGCCCAATTCTTTAACAGCAACAGCTGTGCATATGTTAGAAATTTAGAGTGAGATTTGACACCTTCCACCCCTGAGAGAGGGCTGAGTACAACTAAATATGTTGTACAGCCAATTGTAATTATCAGTTTACATGTCCAGCAGACATGTATGCAAAATGGGAAGCTATGTATGGGGCGTAATTTTTTTGTGGGAACAGAGTGCCCTTTTTTATTTTTTTTTTCAGGTGAGAGTGGAATGTGAGGTACAGGAAGTAGGTATATTTGGGGAGGTAGGTTGGGGAGGTTAACAGACAAGACAAACAAGATGCATACAGGAGCGGAGTATGACACATGTGGGGGGTAAACACAACTGACGGGGACGGATGTTTGGATATCGCAAGCCCATGAGCCCACAGATGGCAACAGTTGAACTGAGATCCTCACCCATGGGCAGTTACCACTGCGCCTTCACAGCCCAGGCCGGGGCTGTGCTGGGGGCTGGATAGGATGGGCAGGCACACCCGTGAGTTGTGCCACTCTCGCCTCAAGCTGGCGTAGGAGATCAGTCACGGAATGCCTGATCTCACTACGCACCACAGACCGGACCCTATGGAGGGTGAGTGGAGACTCTCCTCCGGCCATGCTTGCAGAGGGGGGGATGAGCCCCATCCCCTGCAGTGCTTCCACCTGAAGGTGGCACAGGGCCACCGGAGGAGGAGGTCCCGGCTTGGGCACTTGTGCCAGGTGCACTCGCCAGATGAGGTGGGAGAGGTGGGTCCGCTGGAACCCGCCTTCCATGTTGTCCTATGTTTAGCAGTATTATATGGCATTTTGGGTTAGTAACAAACAACGCCATTCAAAATTAGTTGTAACAGCATGCATCAGTATTCCCAATTAACCAAACACACATGAATTCCGAACATTGAGCAGCAAGCATAACACATGCATATTTAGAACAACAGTGGACATTCCAACAGCATGCAAGGTTCATTGCTGGCAACAGGCCACCAGATTTGGCTATGTGAACAGGGCACATGCATCAACATCCATGCAGATATGTATAAACCAACAGGACAAATGTCCATGGGAATTAATTGTGAATACACATACCCAGTTTGGTGTGGAATGGTATCATTTGTGAGAATAGGGTAGGGTGGAGAAATATTACATTAACAACTTAAACTACCTATACATATACTGTACATTCCCAGTAGATGCAGATATATATCCCCTACATGTATTAGTACAGTTTCCTGTATGTAACCTTAGGAATGTTGGTGATGGGGATGTTACTGCTACATTAATACACATTCCATTTTTATTCATATATGTTCATATCTGGCTGTATTCAGGTAAAGCATCTTGCTACATTTGATTTATATGGGTCTAGACAACTGTGGATGTTCAGCATTTCATACAACCATACTAGCTCCATAATGCAAGGGTACAGCAACATATCCAAATTATGGGACGGACACAGTCCAGGTTCTGTACTTTATTAAAGACATTTCACTCTTTGGTTGTGGCTGTCTCATTAATTTCATTATGTAGTGAATGCAGTCTACCTTTATTCCAGACTTATTACAGCTTTCTTGGTAGCTTCTAACTGTCTTTCTCATGCTCTCTCACTTATTTTATATTTACATTTCAGGATGGTACTTAATTCTAGGTTTTATTAACATTTATTACTGGGTTACAACAATCCTTTCCAGCTGACTCACTTATTTCATATGGCAGAATTTACAAGGATGTATTTGACACTTGTCTATCCTTTGTTGATTGATTACAACACTCATTTTCAAGCTGAAGCAGTTATCTGATATTACAATACAGGTGGAAACTCTATTTGAGACTTGTTTAAGCTTTATTACTGGATTGCAATACTCTTTTCCAGGCTGCATCACTTATCTAATCTTACTATACTAGCAGAATCTTTCTTCTAGGCTTATTTGACCTTTATTACTGGGTTACAACACTGAACTCTTTTACAGGCTGTCTCATTTTTATTCTATAACAATACCATCAGAATAATTACTAACCTGCCTGGTGGCACAACCTTACCAGCCTATCAGCATAGGCTTGCCAATTCGCGGAATGAACACCTGCAGCTGTAATATAAATGAAGGATTATTGGAACATAGCTATCCATACTATAGGCTAGGATAGCATTTCTTACATACTTAATTACACGGATACTTACTCAGTAGTGGGGCATTGGGCATTTGACGGGCCTCCTGGATCCATCGGTTCAGTTGGTCCTCCTTTCGTCACTTCAGGTCCGCATGGTGGTGATGGACCTGTTCACCAGTCCTCAGAATGCCTGTGGCACTGGTGAGATCATGTGCCAACCGGTTCCACGCCTCTGCCTTGTATGCTCCCCATTGAACCTGGCCCTGCATGAGTTGGCCTTCATGATGGCGGATTAGGAGCCAAACCATATATTTTGACTCCTCAATGCCCCACCTTTGTGCTCTAAACCTTTTCCCTCTCCTGCACCTGCCATCCTGACTGCAAGTGGGTACCACAATCAGTTATAGTGTGTATTCTCGCCTAAGGGGCTTATATATGCCGGTTTTCCCGCACTTATCTGTGATTGGCCATTTTGGATATTTCTCTGCTTACAGCAAACCTGCTTTGTCATGGTTATATTTTCATTCATTCCTATATGTATGGTAATACTGTATTTCTAAGTACAACTGTCATGGCTTAGTGGTTCAGTACTTTGACTATGGTGCACAGTATCCCGGGTTAGATCCTTATCATTGCTTTTTTTATTTTACTACTGTCTAGACAGGCTAGGAGATGTGTTTGTGTAAAGGTGACTTTGCTACAGCTTGCCCAACATTGCCTGACAGTAAGCTGGTTGGCACGCTGCGCAGCTCCGCGCAAACGGCTTACGCTGGGTAATGCATTATTTAGCTATAAGCACTCATATTAAGCTGGGTAAAGCCCTGTTCAGCTATGGGCATTCATATTAAGCTTGTTAAAGCGCTGCTCAGCTATGGGCACTCATATTAAGCTTGTTAAAGTGCTGCTCAGCTATGGGCACTCATATTTAGCTTGTTATAGCGTTGCTAAGCTATGGGCAATTATGATCCTTTTTTTATATATTACATTGGTTTTGTTCACAAATACATGGGCCATTTCATTACATTTTACTTAAATTATAGCTATATATGTCAGGGGATTGTTTCATACTTATTTAAATAAAAATGGAGAATGATATTGTGGGTGCTCGAACCGTGACTACCTCCTCTTTGGCCGACATCTCTACCGCTACGCAATTGCTACTTGGCTTAATTTGCATATGTAGATCTTATATACTTTTCACTGTCTGCTAACTGTGGCTGGGCGAAGGGCATACCCATGCAAACGAGTGCAAATGCGGGCAAACATTTTGGAAATTATATAAAAAAAGGAAACTGCTATTTTTACATTTTACACATTTTCAGTAGGGTTTAATCTGTGGGGATGTGTGGTGTTGTGTTCCTTGACATTTCAGCGGACTCACTCATAGTTGTTTACTTTCAGGACTCTGACTCTTCTGGGGGCGTGTCCCTTTGCTGTACTCGGCAATCAGACATGCCCCCTACTTTCCTACATGGACCATGTTAGACTAGGGTAGGATTCAGCATGCCCTCATGAATATGCATGGCACGCTGACGTCATACCGTTCAACTGCAGCCTCCAAGTAAGACATATTAATTCTTACACGGAGGTTTCGTGAATCCGGCCCAAAGTCTTTTACCAGGAGCTCTCCAGGCAATTAATTCCAAATGTCAGTTACCAGGACTTTCATTGGCTATAATGGCTTTACCCATCGGAGTTCTGCCTCTGAGTCTCTGAGTCTACAGCTCCACCCTTGGTTTGTCTCTTCTTTCATCAACATAATCCAGACTCCTCTGGACTCTCACTACAGCAACTTTTGCCATACTGGGTTCTCTCAACTGCAAAAAGTCGCAGATGTGTGTGCATTCTCCCATGTAATTCATCTATTGCCCCCCTATCAGATAACCATTTAACTTGATTTCTAGCAGTGGATTTGTAAACATCCCTATTTATGCCTATTTTCCTTAAATGTTAGGTATTCTCACAGTGGAAGCACTATATTCTAATACACACACACACACACACACACACACACACACACACACACACACACACACACACCCTCATGCACACATTCCCCTGGATTCATGAAAGCTTGCACGGTATGCAAGATCAGTGCAGAAGCTCAAGCAGGCAATATGTCTGCCGTGCGATCCAGGAACAGCCTGCAGGAACATGCACGAGCACTCCTGCTCTAATCCTGCATGGATTAATACCTTGTATGCAAATCACCCCATTTGCAGGAGAAATCCATGGAAATGAGGTGATTTTGCCATCCAAGAAGCTTGCAACAGTCCATGCAGGACTAGTGCTATCTGCAGAAATGTACTCGGTTAGTAACTGAGTACATTTCTACAAAATCCAAAACGGAGCTATGACAGCTCCAAATAAAGGTTGCATATCATATAGTAAGCATGCCAGTGTCCAAGTATAAGGCCACTGGCATTGCAAACATAAAAAAATACAAAAATTAACTTTTATTTTAATTTAGCCAATCTGAGCTGTTTAAGTGTATGGCAGCGGTGAGCAAACGGGATCAGGGGGAAAATAACAAAATAAACCTAAATTAAGCATTCTAACTAAAATCAGTATTCCACCGTGCAAGTCTATGGCAGGTGGAAGACAATATGGCCAGTGAGTAGTGGTTGCTAAGGGAGAAGGCTCAGTGTGAGACATGTAACTATGCATTAGCAGGCAATCTTATGCAAATGGGGGGAAGGATAGTGAATCCAGCATGTGAGTCAGGTCCCAACAGTTTAAGAGTAGGAATAGCTTGGTGCAAGCCTAGGAGTTAGTTGACATCATGGGGGTGTCAGGCATATTGTAAGTGGATTGGAGCCTTGTGGCTAAGCTAGGGGGTGTGTCTAAACCTGCCTAGCACTCTTTACAAAGCCTAAGTGGTTGTGAGCACCAAGCACCAGGTTTTGCAGGAAGAAAAAAGGAATTAAACCAGTAAATAGCAGCAGTGCACACATTTGAGCATTCTGTGTGGCACACCCCCAAGCTTAAACAGAAAGGCAATGGGAAGGGAAATCAGCAATAGGAAGATAATCAAGGAGAACTAGCTTAGCTGGCAGGTGAAATCTATCAGAATCAGCCAATTGCACAGGCAGAAGACCAGCCCAGCCCAGAACACTACTATAAACTATGCAAACACCTTCCCCTCTAGTTTTTCCCACACTCTACACCACCGGTGTAAACAAGCGGGGAATGTTTAACACTCACAACAGCAAAATGATAGGGGCTGCAATAGCTATCATACAACAACTTGTGGAAGAGGCTGTGGGTGGTGAAGATGTGACTGTTGTCCACCAACCCACAGTGAGGAGATGGAGAAGAGTGTACAGACCCAGGGTAACCTACCAGGGGCTACATGAGCTGGAGATAGTGGAGCCCAATAGGGTGGACAGGGACCTCCTACAGCAAATTGTTGAGCTGTGCTGGCCAAGCCTGACACACAGAATTAATAGAGGGGAACCCATCACAGTGGATACTAAGGTATGTGTAGGCCTAAGAATACTAGCTACAGGTACCTTCCAAAGGCCAACTGAGGATATGATGGGGATTTCACAGGCATCAGCATCCAGGGTACTCCACCAGTTCCTGGATGCCATGTCAGCACATGTCAGTGAGCATGTATATTTCCCCAACACCCATGAGGCATTGGCCAGCAATATGCAACTGTTCCACAAAATAGCAGAATACCTGGAGGCATTGGGTGCTATAGACTGCACGCACATATGCATCAAAGCACCACCCAATGAGCAGGGTAGGGTTTACATCAACTGCAAGGGCTTCCCCTCCATCAACTGCCAGGTCGTGTGCAATGCCCAGGGCATAATAATGAATGTGTGCGCTGGCTGCCCTGGAATATATCACAGTTCCCACATCTGGCATCTAACACAGCTGTACCAGAGATTTGCCAATGGGGACATCCCACACGGTCACCTAGTGGGGGATGCTGGATATGCACTGGAGCAGTGGCTGATGACACCCATCAGAAATGCACACACAGCCGAACAAGAACTAAATAATGAGGCACATGCACAGACCAGAATTATAGTAGAGCATGTGTTTGGGATGCTCAAGTCATGGTTTTGGTGCCTGGACACATCCAGTGGAGCCTTGCAGTACTCACCAGCTACATGTACTCAAATTGTCCTTGTATGTACCATGCTACACAATATGATCCTGTGGAAACAGCTACAGCAGGAACAGCACAGAGCAGGGCTACACAGCCCCCCACCATTGCCAAGGCCTGCACATGCACAGAGTGACTTGGAGGAGGAAAAACCTGAGCCTGCCCCAGTAGGCAGAAGGAGGCATGCCCAGTATGCCTTGGCCTTGGCAAAGAGGCAACGCATTGCACATACACTGACACAGGAGTGACCCAAGGAATAACACCTCTCACATACAGTAAAGGGATGGCAAACATTACACTACCTATGCCTAAACATGTGTAGGGAGCGTACTATGTGCATCCAACATAGGCAGCCCTGCAGCACCACCCTCAATACTGGGACACCCACAAGGTAAGTGACTCATACATGCCTGTCAGGGGGGTCACATACCCAACAACAGTCATAGCCAGCAGGACAGGTGTAAACAAACACAAACAAATGCTGTGCTATGGCCTCTGAATGAGGCCTATGAGTAACCCCCCCCCCAGCCTACACAGACAGACTACAGCAGGGCAGGCAGTGGGATGTCAGTTCTGAAGGGTAGGAAGTCAAAAACTAATATGTAGGTAATTAAAAGCTAAGATCTGTAGTACACTGGTATGCCTCTAGTCAGCACAATAGGTAAGACTACAGACTGAAATGGAATACCTGACATACCGATATATTCCTAGCAAATGTGTACAAGTGTCAGGTGTGCCCCCCATCTGACGTAGAAATGTAGTCAGAGTCAGGTGTGCCCCCAATGCTGTGTACAAATGTAGAAATAGTCAGGTGTGCCCCCCCAATCCTATGTAGAAATGTAGTAAAGGTCAGGTGTGCTCCCTCCCCAATCCTGTGTAAAAATGTAGAAATAGTCAGGGCCCCCCCCCATTCAAAATAGAAATGTAGTAAGAGTCAGGTGTGTTCCCCAATCCTGTGTAGAAACATAGAAACAGTCAGTTGTGCCCCCCATCCTAGGTAGAAATGTAGTAACAGTCCATGCCAAATGATCGACAGATATCCTGCAGAGACAGTATGCTACCTGTAGGTGTACAGCACAAAGTCAGCACTGCAGTGCAAACTACCTGGACTCGATCCACACATTCAATACAGATGGCTATACTGGGCATGCCCACACACAGAGAAATGAAGACAATGTCAGTCAACAACATACCGAAAGGTCATACTGGGCATGCTCACACATTTAAACACATGAAGGCCATGTCTGAAAACACCAGTGGACCAGACATATCTGGCAGCCGTAGATGTTAGTGCAGACATTTTTCAGTATGCACCACTCATGCTTTGCACACACAGTGGATAGGAATACAGGCATATATGTAAGGACAATACACTATAATAAGCCAAAGGTAGACATACATAGATGTGTGGAAGAGGGTGACTGTGACAAGAAGCCATCCAGGCCTATCCCACCCAGCACACAGCCAAAGGGCCACAACCACATGAGGGTCAGATGTCACTCACTGCAGATACTAGCCACTGGTATCTGTCAGCATTACAGAGTATGTGGTGCACGTGCCAGCTGTGCAACATGACTGTTCGAGGACGTAGTTATCTAGCAGATGTATACACGTACCTGTGAAATATGACCCAAGTTGTGCCCGCATGTGGCATGTCAACCCCTAGATGAATGTGTTATGGCCCATGCACACAAACTGCACTCCCCATAGCCCCACTATGACAAGCCTGCTGAGGTTATCCACTGTGAAATACACCTTTGGGAGAGCTGCATCTCAATAATCTCCATGCTGCATCCCATAACTGTGTACTGCTATAGTGTGATGAACTAGGTGGGTAGGGGTTCTAACCCCAGCCTTGGCAACTGTGTGTGTCTGTCTGTGTAGAGAGTAATGTTTTTTAGGGTACACACTCCCAACAATTGAAATGCTCTACTTTGGTAAGGCTGCTGACGTCATCCACCTAGAAATACATCCCTGGGAAAATTATACCCAAGTAATCTCTTTGGTGTGTCCCATAACTGTGTATTACTGTGGTGTGATAAACTAGTTTGGCAGGAGTTCTAACCACAGCCTTGGCAACTGCATGTGTGTTTGTGTGTCAATCTGTCCCTGTCTGTGTATAAAGCAATGCATTTAGGGTAGTCACACCCCCTAACATTTAAATGCACTACTTTGGTAAGGCTGCTGATGTCATCCACAAAGAAATACACCTCTGGGGAAATTCTAGCCTGGTAATCTCCATAGCGCATCCTGTAACTGTGTATTGCTGTAGTGTACTAAATTAGTTAGGTAGGTGTTCTAATCCCAGATTTGGCAAGTGTGTGTGTGTCTGTCTGACCCTGTCTGTGTAGAGAGCAATGCTTTTTAGGGTGGTCACACTGCATACAATTCATATGCTCTACTTTGGCAAGGCTGCTGATGTCATCCACCTAGAAATACACCTCTGAGAAGGATGTAGCCCAGTGATCTCCATAATGCATGCCATACCTGCATATTGCTGTAGTGTGATATAGACCTCTGTTAGGTGTTCTCCACCCACACATGTCGGTTGTTTTGTGTGTGTTTCAATGTCCGTGTAGGGAGCAATGCATTTTAGGCTAGTCACACTCAGTACATTTCAAATGGCCTACTTTGGCAATCCTGCTGCTTTCAGCCAATGTGATATACACATTTGGGGAAGGGGTACTGCAGTAATCTCCATGGTGCATACTATAATTGTGTAGTGTAATAAACTAGTTAGGTAGGGGTTCTACTCCCAGACATGACAGGTGTGTGTGTGTGTGTGTGTGTGTGTGTGTGTGTGTGTGTGTCTGTGTGTGTCTGTGTGTCTGTCTGTGTGTGTGTGTGTGTGTGTGTGTGTGTGTGTGTATGTGTGTGTGATATCATGGCTGTGAGTGTGTGACACTGGGGCCCAATGTGTAGTGGGTTTTGCAAATTTCTTATATGGTGGCCCTAGCATATATCACAATGTCCACCATACAGGGATAACAGATGTGAAATAGCTGAAAGGATGGGGTGCAAATCCATACCCATACGTGACATAAAGGTCAGGCAATCACAGTTAGCAACCCCCGTATTAACCAGAGCACACTCTCAACCCATGTCTCATACATATACACACACACACACACACACACACACACACACACACACACACACACACACACACACACACACACACACACACTCTCACACACACACACACACACACACACACACACACACACACACACACACACACACACACACACACACACACACACACACTGACACCAGGGAATGCAGTTAGCATGCTATCAATGTAGGTGCAGGGTAAACCTACTGTCCGTTACCAGTTCCTGCCACAAGTGGCCAAGACTGGAAAATCTGATGATAATCTATGTACACAACATGAGCCAGACACCCCCTAGGTACAGTTCCACATGTTACTGTACATGCATGTGGGAGGTGTGCACATCCCAGACACCGTCCATGCCATGGACTAAGGAACACATACATGGCAAGTGATGCACAGCATTGGCCACACACAATAATCACCCAGGTGACTGGATGTGGGATACAATACCTACCTGTGTGGGCAAAGGCAGAAACTACAGCCCTGAGCCCCAGTGTTGACCATTGTCATGTAGCCTGATGCCAAGTTATACCTATCACCTAGCCTTGTATAGCCATCTGACACAGTCGACCACCACACACCCGTGCAGAAATATACTCATGCATGTCAGTACTGGCACCCTGTGTGTTTGTGTGTGTGTGTGTTGTATGATGCATATGATCACATCCACACTCACTACAACCCCCATTGGCATACTGAAGAATGCTGCCTGATGTCAGACACCTCCTCATACCCTTTTCCCATATCACCTCTGTATGACCCCTGTGGTGCATGTGATACCTGCACAGTAATGTGCTGTGGCAATCTCACTAGTGATTGGTTGTATTCCTGGCCCTGACAAGTGTGTCAATGTGTGTGCGTCTCTGTGAGAATGTGGCTGTGTTGATGCTGGCACCTGTTTATCTGGACAGGCACGTGTACTACACCTACTGCATAGCTACCATATCCCTTTTGCAGATGTCACTCACCATCACATATACATTCTGAGTGCTCCACTGCATGTAACCTATGTGGCACATCCAATAAATGCATAGAAATGTGATAGCACTACATAGTCATTAGGGGTTTGATACCCTGTGCTGGCAGGTGTGTGACACAAACATGCTTAAGTTTTACTCTCCCACCCCTCCCTGACTTGTCTTTGCCTCTGTCTGCCTCTCTCACTCCCTCTCTGGTGGATGTGGAGACCTACACCTGCTTTGCCTAGGCAGCAGCATATGTATTTTAAGTGATGCTCATGATCAGCTGACGGCCACTGCACAAATTGCAACCCTCCCCTAGCTGATTGCATGTGGAACCGCTGTGGTAACATTCCCATAGCCAATTGCATGGAAACACACTCCAATATCTAGGAACATCATGTTGGTGTTGACCCTTTTCATTCACTGTGAGCAGGAACTAGCTCTGTTATTTGGCAAACAGCATCTCATATGGATTGGGGATTTACCTCTAACAACATACGCTGTGGAAACAGGGCAACACCCAGGAGGGGGATGCGCCTGACCTGACTACAGACTGTAAGTGCTGCTATACTGCATTTGGAGTAATGTTGGTTTAACAGTGTGTGTGTGTGGATATGGCTGTCCTACATGTATTAATACCTGCCATGTCAGTTCTATGTTTATGAGGAATCCCCATCTGTAGGGTCATCTGTAGACTTGGCAGTGTGTTGTGCCTTTGATTTCCAGTGTTACCCACAGAGCATCTATCTGTGAACTGCATAAGGTAGTGTGAGGATTGCAGTCTGTAGATGGTGAAGGCCGTGACAGTTACTGACCTCATATCCTTCATAGGGCATATGCTGCAACAAACCCTGTTACAACAGTAAGTGTATGAGGTTATCACAGCAACATGTCAATATTGGCCCTGTGTATGTGCTTCCAGCCACAACTCTGTCAGCCTTTGTACATATGTCATGCATTAAGAGATGCATATGTGCTGTACACCATCATTAGTGTCATCATATCTGATAACAAGCCAGTGAGATATCAGACTACTACACATGTTATGTACAGTAGGGGTTATATTTGATGACATTACCAGGACATTCTGTGGTTGTTTGCACAGTAATGTGGTCTGTGTACTTATGGTGAATGCTGACAGTGTGTGTATTGTTAATATGTACCTTGGCCTGTATACAGACTGTGGTAGATGTCATCATCCTAGGTTCAATTCTTTCTGTTACATGCTGCTCCTCTGTATATTACCATATTGGCTTAGATGTTTGTAGGGCCATACACACACTTGTCCCATATCACAGATGGGCATCAGACCACACAGTGTAGTGGCCCAGTATATGTAGGGTTAGTGTGTGAGTGGCACATATGAGGATGGTGTTGAACAGATGGTCCATATACTGTAATATTATGCTAGCTTACCATACGTGGCTGTGGCTGTGTTCACATTGGTTGTGGTTATGCACTTTCACACAGGATTATCTTAACCTGTGCTGTGACATGAATGTAGAGCCTAATATATATGCAGGTACATGTGCATTCCCCCATAGGAGATGTAGGACAGTGTTAAGCCAGTCTGCCTGTAGCCTGCACAGTGCTTTGTTACATGCCTAGCAGCTTAGTGTACTTACCCAGTGAGGTGTCATGTCCAGGTACCTTCCAGATGTACTGCTGCCGGGCTTCCCTTAACAGTCATGTATGTCAGACAGAGAGATGGGATGCTGTACAGATGTATGTCAATATCTAGTGGGTAGTATGTGGCCATGGCACCTCTGTACCAGCAGTTATTATGTGTCAGGACAGACAGAAGGTGTGTGAATGCATAATCTATGGGGGCGAATGTATACCAGTCATTATGTATTATACCCATCTACATGGCTGTTAACATCCATATTGTCAGCCTTGATCCACATGTTCTGCACTAAGGGGTTCTGTGTATACCTCTGGACTGTACAGAGTGTGTCATAATGTCCACATCTATTGGACAATATCTCTGCTGTAGTCTACAGGAGCATTACATGCTTGCAGCGATACTCTACTATGATGTCCTTGGGAAGTCTGTCAGTAGCCAATGGCGCACATGTGTAAAGCAGATGTGACCTCCCACACACACACCATGTCTGTGAAGACAATCCCTATTACAGTAGCAATAGTCTGGTAATATACCTGCTATACATGCCTGACATCCCCTTGCACTACAAAGGTGGGACTATAGAGGTAGAGGTAGGGCTACACCCCATGTTCAGGACATATGGTGAATATATATGTACATATGATTATCCAGATATCTATATAGATAATTACACATGTACATATCAACATATATAGATGGGTGTGTATATGTACATAGATATGCATATACACACCCATATATATATATATATATATATATATATATATATATATATATATATATATATATATATATATATATATATATATATATATATATATATATATATATATATATATATATATATATATATATATATATATATATATATATATATATATATATATATATATATATATATATATATAGATATATATATATACAGAGCAGTATATGTCTACACATATACAGATAGAGATACACATGCACATATACATATACCACACTGCCATGCCTGCCAGCAGTCCACTGTTGTTGTATCCCCCACACATACAGTGGGGCTGGGGCCATATATGTGTGGGCTTCAACTACACAATACAAGTGTGCCCATATGCACTCCAGAGGCCAGTGTATGTAACAGTGGTATATAGCCCTGCATTATTGAGTCTAGAGGGGATGCACCATACATAACCTAGGCTGTTACAAAATGTGGTGTTATCAGGGGTGAGCTGCCTTAAGGTATCTGGATGTACGGTACCATACTTGTCACCTATCTTGACATTACTTACATAAAGTGGGTTACTGCAGGCCTACTGCGTCCTGCCATACAGACTGTTCTGCTTGCCAGTGTGCCTGTGATGGTGTCAGTTATGCCTTGTTATGTAACAGTTACAACCCATTTAGTCAACTGAAGTCTTTACCACCTAGTGATTGTGTACAGAGTGCAGCTAGAGGTTGCTGGACTATACACCTGCATCACGTACTGTTGGTTGTGTGATATCCTGTGGCCCAGCCTGTCTTTATTGTTGTATGATTTGAAGGGCTTGGCCTGGACAGCAACAACTGTGGACCTTTCCAGACTACTGTATTAGTATAACTGTTTCACAGTTGCATTACTCTGTTGATATGTATGTCAGTGTCTGAACAGCTATACGACATGGCATATAAATCTGTAATAGTACACAAATAAAGGTATTCCATTTCTGCAAACCTGTGTGTGGTGTTTATCCTATGACCTCTCTGTTGGTATATGTTGCAGGCAATGAATGCCATTTGTATGGGTGGCTCATCCAGTGTCCAGTTGTTAGAGTGTTAACGGTAGGCATAGTGGCTGTACCATATTGTGTGTGCCTACTACTTAAGTATCTTACTGTACATATCTCTGCATATGTATGTGTAGTCACATGTATATCTATTTGCATCTGCATATATATGTCTGTGTATATGTATCCTTGGGATGTTGATAGCTTCCACATTTTACATTTCTTATATGAGCCAGACTGCACTGCATGATATGTTTTCAATACCAGCCTGACATCATACAGGTGGGATGTAGTACTGTTAACATCATGTGCCCATGTCATGTTAGGTCCTGGTTATGGGATCTGCAACACCTGGTGGTGTATTGCAGGGTGTTTGTGTTTGGCTGTGGGGGGTATGCCAATTCCCACAAGACGTATATTGCTTGGGCCTTTCAACCCTATTAATGGTGCAAGTGGACATATGTGTTTCTCTTAATCTACCATTGCTATCTACAGATGTATGGCCATATATACCTATATATATATATATATATATATATATATATATATATATATATATATATATATATATCTTCTTACATATATATAACTACGTCCGTATATACCTACAGAGATATATATCTGCATACATATATGGTAATTGCTGTGTATATGTAGACATATGGGTGGAGACATATATATGTGTCGATGTAGACATTTGCATGTGTATATATGTATATATTTCTATGAAAATTTCAGTGGACACGTGTTCGAAATAGACAGCTATGTATGGGTGAGATTTATTTGTGGGAACAGACTGCCCTTTTTTTTTCAGGTGAAAGTGGGATGTTGGGGAGGGGTAGTAGGTATATTTGAGGAGGTGGGTTGGGTAGGTTAACAGACAAGACAAACAAGATGCATACGGAGCAGTATATGACACATTTGGGGGGTATACACCTTAGATGGGGAGGGATGTTTGGAAGTCGCAAGCCCATGAACCCCCACATGAAAACAATGGGACTGAGGTTCCCTCCCATGGGCAGTCACCACTGCTCCTTCATGGCCCCAAAGATGGCTGTGCTGGGGGCTGGCAGGCTCATCCTCTAATTGTGCCATGCAGCCCTTAAGCTGGTGTAGCCTGGTCTCGAGTCTCCTTGTTGAGCTCACTACGTACCATGGCGCAGACCTGATGGTGGGTGACGGGTACCTCTCTGCCCCTGCTCCCAGGGGGGTGATCCCCATCCCCTGCAGCAGATCCACCTGAAGGTTGTGCAGGGCCAGATGAAGAGAAGGTCCCAGGTTGGGCCCCAGCATGCCCAGAGGTGGGACCGATGGGACTGGCCTTCCCATACGAGCTATGGTGTTGCAGTGTTAATAAAGATATATATTAGTACTAGGCTAACTGCCCTTATGAGCCATTTTAAGCCTAGCTAATTATCCCATGTGAGACTCAAATCCTGCACCTTATGTTTGTAAGGTAAACACCTTAACCATTAGGCCACCCTCTCAACCCTGTATCAGTTAGTAATAGTCAACAGCATTAAGGATTAGTTATAACAGCATGCATAGGTATTCCCATTAACCCAAGACACCAGATTTAAAACAGTTGCAGAGCGAGCAGAGCACATGCATATATGGGACAACAGTGGCCATTACAACAGCATGCAGGTTTCATTAATGGCAACAGGCCACCTATATGGGTGTATTTTAACATGGCACATGCATAGAACCAAATGTGAATATTTATAAACCAATAGGACAAATGTGCCAACAAAGGTTTGGAGTGCACATGTACCCATTGAGGTGTGTAATTAGGTTATTGTTGCACATATGGTGGGGGTGAGAGAGAGAGGTCAGTTAACAACTAATATATCCCTGTAGTTTTCACAACTTTCTTAGTCACTGCAGTGATCTGTCCCTTACATGTATTATTACACTACCCAATGTCCTTACTTTGTACAATGGTATGTTTGTAGATTAGTATATACGTGGACTGTGTCTTACGTATAGTCTACACCTCTTACCAGTTATAGCTGTTGAGAAAATCATTAACACTATCTGACGATTTCTACACATAGTCCCAGATTCCATGCTTGTACACAAGTATATGAGTGAACTGTGTTATACATACAGTCTACACCTCTTACCTGGTATAGCTGTTGAGAAAATCATTGTTAACACTACCTGACAATTTCTACACATACTCCCAGATTCCATGCTTGTAGACAAGTATATAAGTGAACTGTGTTGTACCTACAGTCTACACCTCTTACCTGGTAAAGCTGTTGAGAAAATCATTGTTAAGACTACCTGAACATTTCTGCACATACTCCCAGATTCCATGATTGTAAACAAGTATATAAGTGAACTGTGTTGTACCTACAGTCTACATCTCTTACCTGTTATAGCTGTGGAGAAAATATTTGTTAACATTACCTGACAAATTCTACATATACTCCCAGATTCCATGCTTGTAGACAAGTATATAAGTGAACTGTGTTATACCTACAGTCTACACCTCTTACCTGGTAAAGCGGTTGAGAAAATCACTGTTAAGACTACCTGACAATTTCTGCACATACTCCCAGATTCCATGCTTGTAGACAAGTATATAACTGAACTGTGTTTTACCTACAGTCTACACCTCTTACCTGCTATAGCTGTGGAGAAAATATTTGTTAACATTACCTGACAAATTCTACATATACTCCCAGATTCCATGTTGATGTTATGCACATACCTAACAATCTGTTAATGCACACACTCTGGTCAGGGCTTGATAGGATGCAGGTGTTAATGTGACATATTTTGAGAATTGCTGTCATACACTTTGGGTGAGATGCAACAATGACAGGTTTGTTTTCATTTACATTCTCTGACTATCAGTTATATGTCAGTAAAAGCTGCCTACATTTTTTGGATCATCACACTGATTTGTCAGGGGAACAGGTTACTGGGCAGCAGATTTGGGCCATTTATCTAGACATGCTGGACAGATCATAACAGTTGAGGGGTATGACTATGCATACAGCTTACTACCTGTACATTCTAGCAAATTCTGAACAGTTGTTGAGTTTAATTAAGCATACAGCTTTCTATCTGAACATTCTCACAAACTCTGTACAGTTGTGGATTATGATTATGCATACAACTTACTACCACTCCCGAGATTCAAACCCCTGCTGTGTATGGTGAAAATATTACAGTTGACACCACAGTACACTATGCTATCAGGGTGAAACATTTCAATGTTTTCTGTCTAAGTCTCCCTCAGTTGTACAATATGACTGACTTCTTGGGACTTCAAACATTGTTATAATTAATTTCCTATACATTTTATCTGTGTTAAACAGTGTGGGTAACACTGCTTAATACAACAGTACTATTTATAGAATGCAACACTACAACAACATATGACAGCAGAATGTACACAAGCACTCCAGGGGCTATACTTTTATTCACAAGGTATTACACCTTTATTGCCACACAACCTATATGACAGTCTTCCTGCCATATTGTCTAGTTTATTCAGTACATCCCATACACAATGCATTTTTATACTGGTACAACACTTTCTAGAACTGTTATACTTATTTGTTATGACAGTACATGCAAGATTATTACTAATCTGCCTAGCGACGCAGCCTTTGCAACCTAGCAGCATGGGCTTGCTGGTTCGCAGCCCGCTGATCTGCAGCTGTTAGAGAAATACAGTGATATTTAGCCATTACCTATCCATAGTATACACAAGCTAGGCAATCATTATCTACGTAGTAGAATCAGTACATGCTCAGTGATGGGGCATCGGCCATCTGCCTTGAGAAATCCCCTCTCTGCCACTTCAGGTTAGCATGGTGATGCCTGACCTGCTCACCAGTCCAGGAGGATAGCAGTTGCACTGGTGAAGTCACGTGTGAGACTGTCCCAGGCCACCACTTTATACTGAGAGCTCTGGTATTGGCCCTGCAGTAGTCTCTGTTCATGATGCTTTACCAGGAGCCATACCATGAATCTGGACTCCTGGATGCCTTAGCGCTGTGCTCAAAATCAAGTGTCTTCCCCAACTCCAGCCATTCTGCCTACAGTAGGGAGCTGCAACCAGTTATGGGAAGTATCCGCACCTGTGGGGTTTACATATGCCCGATGTCCTGCACTTTTCCATGATTGGACAGTTTTGAAAAGGCTAAGCTATGGGCACTCCTGCTTACCTAATGTTGGCATTGCTTAAAGGGGTATACCACTGGGCTGATTGAGTTAGACAGCCTACACATTGTGTACACCAACTGAGCTGAGCTGTGCAATGCTTAGTGTTGCTTAATATTTAATTTGCATTATATTTTCCTTTTGGCATTGATTTGGTATTCGTTACATGTTATATATGTGTCTAGTATCTGTGATTCATGTGTACGTGCACTGTATGGGGTCCTGGGGTCTTCAACACTTTATTACAATAACACCTCACATCTGGCCTTACAGCAGTACTCCAGTTCCCATATTTATGTTATGTAGCAGGTTATACAACATCACACTGTACAAAGATTCATTTCCCATGCGCAGTTTGATTTTCCTATGGTGAGGATTTGTTTGCTGAAACCTCAATCATATGTATTGTTATGATGGCTTAGTGGTTAACTACTGTGACTGTAATGTATAGGATCCTGGGTTTGAGCCTTGCCATGGCTGTTTGTTTTTTTGCTGGGCAGAACATGGGCCATTGGATACAGAGTAATTAAGGCACTTTAAAGCAGTTGTAAGCGGGTTTGCGCATGTTTGCACAGAGGTAAGCACTGCTAACTTCCGGTTACAGTTATTTATACTCAGTTAGCTTCTAAATTGCTTAATCTGTGTAGGCAGTGCTTAGCCCCATGCAAACACACTTAAACAGGCTTACTAGTTCTTAAATATGCTTACTACCACTTATTTCTGCTTAAACCTGCATACTAGTGCCTTATTCATTATGACACTGACACTTCACGTGTGCATTTCCTGCAGTACTTCAGTTCATAAATATATGTTATTTAGTGGGTTTTGCAACAAAAATATTGGTTATAACATGCTTTGCCATGTAAAATAGACTGTGCTGCAGAAAGACTTGAACTGGGAATGCCTGCTCATTAGTCAAATGCTCTGCCCACTACACCATTGATGTGCTGCTTCATTTGTGTATATCTTCCTTGTTATCCTCTTCAGCCTTTTAAGCTTCTTTAACTGTAGCTAAGTGTTGAGCACACTTGCGCACCTACGGTTAACTTCACTCAGATTTAAATAAAAAAATAAAAGGGTTTCTTTGTTTTATGTATATGTACTGTTGTACACATGGGGGATGTTGGTGGGGATATGAGGACACCTATGAGTGGTCTCACTCATTTCTTGACCCTTTGTGCTGTTCTACATTGCGGGGCTGTGCTTATTCTGAGAGCTCTGCTCTCAGACACTCCCCCTGCACTCTTACATGCTCGTTGTAAGCCTAGGAGCTTGGGCAGCATGCCTTATTAATATGCATGGCACGCTGCCATCCTGATCCTAAACAGGCGCTTCCATGCAGGACTAAGCTAGTCCTGCAAGGAAGATTAGTAAATCCGGGTGATTATATATATATATATATATATATATATATATATATATATATATATATATATATATATATATATATGTATCTGTACACATATATAAATCTCTCTCTCTCTCTCTCTCTATATATATATATATATATATATATATATATATATATATATATGTATATATATATATATATATATATATATTTATATATATATTTTTTTTTGACACCTTAAGATTGCCGTACTTCACAATAAGAGAAATTCTGTGAGATACTATACTCTTGATATAAAACCAGAATTATACTTCACAATTAAGGCCATGCATTTTTGCCTTGTCGCTATTTGTAGGCCCTGCTTCTAAAATAAAGTCTGCAGAAGTAATGATGACTAATGAGCAACTCCTGCATCTTTAGAACACTGTGAGCACACCATTTGTGAAAGTAAGTTGCATGTTTTCACATTACTTATTGCATTGCTAACATGACAGATAATAGCAAAAGCTGTGGATTGTCAAACTTCCATTTAAAATCATGTCAGCTATAGAACCTAGTGGTAAAGTAAATACATACATGTATGGTATGTTATACAAAGGCAGCACATCAGGTCTTCACTTACACTTTAGCTTCAACCTCTGCATGGGGAGCAACAATGCATTTGTAGAAAGATAAACCATGATTAACAAGTATGGGGGCCTGATGGAGAGAATTTGAAGATTTTTTCTTTCCCAGCTATATTTCTCTTGTTTCAGTAAGCAGACATGACCTGGCTAATACAGTCTTTTAAAGTCACCATGCACAAAAGTGGAATTTAACAGGTAAAATGAATCAGAAAAACTGAATATAATATATTCTGACCTCATATCAACATGATGGCATCTGCTACATCTTCCCTTTTCCCTTGTTTAAGTTCCATATCTAAGCAATAGGTGGTTGAAAAGTGCTTGCAAAACCATATCAAATTAAATGTAAGCATTAATTGCATGCAAATCTGTGCCCTGTTAGTTGATAAGAGCCATGGTGTTTGGTCGTGTGTCTTTCTTTTGTCCGCCTCACAGGTGTTCTGTTAATTCAGTCTCAGTTAAGGTTTGTGTTTTGGGGATTACGATGGAGAGAAAAGTCACAGAGTAATGTCATGGATTTCATTTCTTCCTTGTTTATTTGTCTGCATGTTTGCTTAATTGTTACAGAAAAAGCTTTTATGTTTTTTTTTTCTTTTCTTTTCTTTTCTTTCCTTTTCTTATTTGCAGTTTCATTTCATGGTTTTAGGGAATTTTATTAACTATTTTTCTTTTAAGTATATTTGCTCTGCTTTAAGCTCATCGGTCTGACTTAGTGCAGATGTCATACAACAATCTAACTCTAAAGTGTCTTCTGTATATCATTATGTGCCGCATCCAGTGGCAGGGGTAACACCTCCAGGGCACATGGCAAGTGCTGAATTAGGGTGTCACAACTGCTGGCTTCACATGCCATTTCTTTATTTTTTATTTATTTATTTGTTTGTTTATTTATTTATTTATTTTTAGACAAACAATGTTGTGTTTCTTGACTTTTAAAAATAAATAAGTAAATGATCAAGCATTCATAGCTTGCATCACCCTGTGAATTAGGTCCATTCAATTTACTTACTATTACCTAGGGGTCTGTTTCAGTACCTTCACAGGAATCATGGGACTTTATTGGCAAGAATTAGGTATTCCACAAAATGTAATGGAAGGTCACAGTACAAAAAAGCAGCAGTGGTGATGAGGCAAGTTTCTTTCTGTTTTCATTTTTTTAGTGAATTAGATTCTCTTAATTTCTTGGTTCTACCAAAAGTTCAAAATATAGGAATTATCCAACTGCAAAAAAAATAAATAAATAAAAATAAAAAACGGTTATCACACAAAGTAAGCATTTCATTTTTACATAAACACTTTGTTGCTAATCAGCCACCAAAATACAACTCACTTATCTGTGTGGTGTGGGTCTGAAGTGTGTATTTCTGTAAAAATAAACTTGTAAATACAGTGTGTGGCCATTAATTTCTTTTGTTTTACAATGAGACTTTTATGGTATTTTGCATTTATGGCAAAATTTGAGAGCATGCAATCATGAAACACTTTGGAGTGAAATAAGGCTGGTAGAATCACAGTACGAATTTAAATAATGTGACTTTTTGATACAAGAGCTGAAGTTATAATTAAATTGTTCTACTTATGAATAATTAAAAACTGCATGTAGTTTTCCATATCATTTACTGTGAAAGTAAAATTACAGTGCAGTTTCTTTATTTAAAGGCAATATTTTTTGTATATGATTACATTTCTCTTGACTGTTGTAAGATACTTTTAAAATGTGATGTATTATTTATTTAATTTTTATGTTTCAGCACATTTAACTATTTTAAATTTTATTTTAACTATGCTGCTTTTTGACAGTTTTATCTACTGTCAACAGTGCATATATTCTGTTTAACTGTTTTGACAAAGATGTGCACATCAGATTGACTGTCATTTTGAATTTATTGAACTTCCACTGTCACAATTAAACAGTACGCACTTTGCTTATAAAATCCCTTATAGGCCATATAGATAATCTCAGTGAGTCAGGGACAAGCGTCTCTTGTTAGATAGATTGATAGCTTGCTGTTTTTATAGATCTAGTTCCTCTCAGGTCCATTTCCACTTGGAACAGGATCGGGTGATAGATGTTTATAGATGCACCAGACACGGAAGGTATGAAGAAGACACTTTCAAGCCATTAGCAGACAACAAATAAAGTGATCCAGGCCATTATAAATTAATACAATAGCACTGTATAAATATGCATTATTCTAATTTCCTGCATTATCTGACCATTGCTGCTGTAATGGATGAGTTCAAGTACAGCCAAGTTTTAAGTATAGGTACCAGATGTATAGCAGTGTTTATGTAATACGGGTTTTAAAATGTATGAATGTTTGCTTGTTGAGAGTCATTATTAACCATACTCCTATATATATAAATAACACCGGGAAAACAATCCAACAGAAGTTTTACACCAAACTGGAGCACCTACCCACTACTGTTGACACAAACATGTTTAATCTGTTAAGACCTTTACCTACACTTTAAATATAAATTTGCAGTTAAAATAAAAACAATAAACTCGGGAACAAGAAGCTGTCAACATTCTTCATTTATTATAAAATTAAGTGCTTTTGCCTGGTATCTGGACTTCTTCAGAATAAAACATATAAATCAAAATTACCCTTTTTATGTACTTCCTCAGTGCTCATTGAAATGTTATACAATACCATTGACTAGTCAATATCTAACAAATTAAATCCAATTAACTCCACTACAAAGATAAACAAATGACAAAATCAAAGTACACAAATCATCACCTAAAATTAGTTAAATCATTGACACTGAAAAACAATACCTGTGTATAAACCTATTACAACTGAGCATCATTTTGTAATATATTGCACATAGACACCTAATAAAAATATATATACGTTAAACAAATTATAAAAATAAAATCATATGTAGTGTGTCCACTGTTATTTTATCACAAACAGCTTAGTAGAAAAATAGATGACATGAAAAATTATACTTTTGATCTTAAGACACTACTTATGGAAACTGTGTCATTTAGACCCTAGCCCACAGTGGAATTGGTCATCAAGTGCCATTTTATTTCTTTTAACTCTAATAAATCCCATACAGGGCCACCCTTCATGTCAACTGTAACATAATCTATAACATACAATTTAAAACTGTGAGAACCCTGCAAATTAAGGTGCTTGTAAAGTGCATTGTGCTCATCCTTTTTCTTGTTATCATAGAGATGTGTATATATTATAGCTCTCAGGGATTGTGTAGTTTTTCCTATATAAAAACTAGGACACTGTTGACACTGGGCTGCATAAACACCACCTTTACTAAAACAGTGATATCTCTGGCACAGTTTGACTTTGCCATAATCTTTAATGTAAAAGAAGAATCCTTCTAATATAGAACTGCATTGCTTGCAGTTTCTCACATTTTTTCATGCTGCCAACCTCCATAAAGGTGTCCATCTTTTCAATCATTGCCTTGAAACAAATGTCCTTTTTGTATAGAAAGTTGGGAACAAACTCAAATCCCCCAAAAGTTATTTGTTAGCTAAAAGAAATATTCCATTAGTTGTTCACCACTGCTCTGATGTCATTGAAATCAAGATTGCATGTGAGAGCAAGTGCTTTATCATATCTATTGATCGTATGTATTGTAATCTTCTTGTTCTGAACTTGATTACCCCCTCACTAACAGGGGACAGAACACATCATTCTCTGTTTTTTACCTCATCAATGAGGGGACTAATGAAACTAGTGAGGTAGCCACAAAGCTTAAACATTGTCTTGAACTTAAAACATTCTTGAATGAATGTGTCTTTCTCTGAAATCACACACAACAATCTAATTGACCTTTGACCAAAGATCTTTTTTGGTGCATGGGACACCATCTGCTAGAATGAAGAAAGGATTAGAATAGGTAGGTTTCCTAAAGATATTAGATTCAAAGCAACTCAATCCTGTGTTTTTAAAAATGGTTACATCTAAATAATTAATCTCATTAAGTGAGCAATTCATGGTGAATCTTAAAAACTCAGTTGTTGATTTCAAGTACTGAAAAAAACTCATTCATCTTGTCCACATTGACAGTCCAAAAGAGAATAATATCATCAAGTTAGTGGCCATAGAGTGACCAACAATCATTGTAAGGCGAGGTAAATGTTTTCTGAATGAGCCAATACATGTTTGGCAAAAATGGTGGCACATGCCATGCCCAAAGCCACCCCAGCCTGCTGCCTAAATATTTGCCCTTCAAAAATATATAATTATTTTCAAGTAACATAACTATCAAGATCTTTAAGGTTTTAATTCTATTGTCATCAATCTTAGTGTTAAAACATAAAAATTCATAAAACCAGTCTAAATATGTACAATGGGGTAATACTGAAAACAGGTCCTTGACATCAATTATAACAAAAATAAGTCTATCATGATACAAGGAGTTAGAAATTCTGGCCAAAAAATCCCATGAATATTTGTATAAATGAGTAATATTGTTAACTACCTCCTTCAATTGCCAGTCTAAGAATTTTGCTATTGTAAAAGGCTTGGAGGATTTTGCATCAACTATCAGATGGGGGGGTCTAACAGATCCTTGTTTATCTTAAGTATACCAAAAATTATGGGGGTCCTTGGGTTTGGAACTACCAGAAAATCGAATTCAGATTTTGTAATAAAGCCATGTAACAATAAGTCCTCTAACAGAAAGTCAAGTCTTTAGTAAGCAATGTTTTTCTCTGACTGATAGAAACGTATCCAAAAGTATGACTAAAGAACATCTCTAACATTGTATTTATGTAATCATTGGCATTTATTACCACAAGTCCCCCATCTTTGTCAGGTTTCATAAGGCTTATTTCATGATTCCTGATGATTTATTTTGGTAAAGTAAATTCATCTGGTTGCAAATTATTAATATAACACATTTTGTTGTTGTTAATAATGTCTAATTTCTTTATTTATTGGCATTTGATTACCGGGATAGTCCACTGGGTTATGAAAGCCCATTTTCAGCGGAGGCACGAGAAGAAAAGCTCCAGTACATGTAGCAGTCTTGAACAATTAAAATGAATTGTACAGGCAAGTTAACTTCAGATGTTCAAGCTAAATACAGTTGTGAATTCACACATACATAGGTACATGCATAAGAGCATATAAATAAAAAGAAAAAAAATGCAGGCAATTTGACTTCAGAGGTTCAGTATACATGGAATTATGTAATTCACACATACCAAAGAAACTTACACATCGCAGTTGAATAATGAAAATATTTTGAGATGGAGAAATAATGCTTGCATGGCTGTAGAAGCAGAGATAAGGAAAATTGTCTTTCAGATGTTGAAGTAACAATAAAGTTTGGTATAGGAATTAAGATATATAGGGATATATAACAATTAGCCGCAAGTGAGTAGTATGTTAGAGTAATAGTGGGGTAAGGAAGAAGATGAGGTTAGCATTAAATGCAAGAGGTGTAGAGCAGTTACAGCTCCAAATGGAGGAAAGATAGTTATATAAGAAAGTTTTAAAAGGAGCAATAAGAGGGTTGGCTCTAACAGTGACAGGAAGAGAGTCCCGGAGTCTGGCTTCAGAATAGGAGTATAGACGCTGGCCTGCAGGACATTTTGATTTATGTACCTGTAGTAGATGTTGATTTTCAGATTTAAGGGTAGTTGCTGAATAAGATGGTGAGGGCAGGACATACAGAAGGTTTGTGTACTATTTTGTAGGATGAAATAGGAGAGATAGTATGGTAGTTTAATCCAATTTACAGAGTGTAATGCAGTACAGTGGTGGGTAGAGTAAGAGGGATTAATAAAAAATCTAGCACTTTTTCTGTAGCAGACTTCTAATTTTGATTTTAGGGTAAACGTTGGTGAATAATGGAGCAGCATAGGACAAAGAGGGAAGAAGATAAGTGATGGCAAGGGTTATTTTACTGGTAGGGCTAAGGAAGTTGTTGTGCTTATGCAGCAAGCCCAGTTTTTGGGGAGTTTTTTATGATGTATTGTACATGTAAATCAAATGTTAAGTAGTCAGCTATAATAATCCCTTGTAATTTAGTATAGGAAACTATATCAATAGGAGTTTTGTTTTGGGAAAGTATAGTAAGTTGGTCTTTATTTAACAGAGTATTTTTCTTAGGGAGAAAAACAAGTAGCTTGGTTTTGTTAGGACTGAGTAGTGAATGATTTTTGGTCTAATATCACATTCTCAAATACTTTCAAATAAATATACCATAGGAGTATTGAAAGTGCTAGATTTTTTACACTGAGAAGGTGGTATAGACCCTTCACTGTCCTTCTGTGTAAAATAAAGACTCAAATGTAACTTATGAGTATATTATTTTAAGTCAATTAGAATATCTTCAGCTCTTGCTTTCCTTGCTGGAAAAAATCAGACCACCCCCCCACGGATTTACTAATCTTCCGTGCAGGACTAACTTAGTCCTGCACAGAAGCACCCGTGTAGGAGCAGGACAGCAGTGCACCATGCATATTAATGAAGACGTACTGCCCGAGCTCCCAGGCTTACATGGAGCGTGTACGAGTGCAGGGGGCGTGTCGGAGAGCAAAGTTCTCAGAATAAACACCCCCCTGCAATGTAGAACAGCAGAAAGTGTTAAGAAATGAGTGAGATCACTCATAGATGTCTGCATATCCCCAACAACTGTCCCCCATGTGCACAATAGCAGCAGTACATAAAAATAAAATGAAGAAACCCTTTTATTTATTTTTTTTTAAATCTGATTAAAGCTAACCGGAGGTACGTGGATGTGCCCATCGCTTAGCTACAGTTAAAGTAGCTTAAAAGGCTGAAGAGGATAACAAGGAAGATATATGCAAATGAAGCAGCACAGCAATAGTGTAGTGGGCAGAGCATCCGCCTAATGAGCAGGCATTCCCTGTTCGAGTCCCACTGCAACACAGTCTACTTTACATGGCAAAGCACATTATAACCAATTTTGTTGTTGCAAAACCCACTAAATAACACATATTTATGAACAAGAGTACTGCAGAAAATGCACATGTGAAGTATCAGTCTCATAATGAATAAGGCACTAGTAAGCTGATTTAAGCACAAATAATATGTAAATACTAGTAAGCTGGTTTAAGTGCATCTGCACAGGGGTAAGCACTGCCTACACAGATTAAGCAATATGGAAGCTAACTGAGTATAAGAAAGTGTAACCAGAAGTTAGCAGTGCGTAGCTCTGCAGAAACACGCGCACACCTGCTTACAACTGCTTTAAAGTGCCTTAATCAATCTGTATCCAATGGCCCGTGTTCTGCCCAGCAACAAAATAAACAGCCTTTACAAATTTTGAACTCAAGACCTTGTACACTACAGTCACAGTAGCTAACCACTAAGCCATCGGAGCAGTACATAAGACTGAGGTGTCAACAAACAAATCCACACCATAGGAAAATCAAACTGAACATGTGATGTTGTATAACCTGCAACATAACATAAATATGTGAACTGGAATACTGCAGTAAGGCCGGATGTGAGGCGTTATTGTAATAAAGTGTTGAAGTCCCCAGGAACCCATACGGTATATGTACACAGGAATCACAGATAACAGACACAGCTATAACATGTAACAAATAATAAATCAATGTCAAAAGGAAAATATAATGCTAATTAGATATTAAGCAATGCTAAGCATTGCACAGGTCAGCCTATGTGATGTAAGCAATGTGTAGGCTGGATAACTCAATCTGCCCAGTGGTATGCCCCTTTAAGCAATGCCAACACTAGGTAAGCAGGTGTGCCCATAGCTTAGGCTTTCCAAAAACATCCAATCATGGGAACATGTGGGAAATTGGGTGTATTTAAACCCCGCAAGTGACAATAATTCCCATAACTGGTTGCAGCTCCCTATTGTAGGCAGAATGGCTGGAGTTGGGGAAGGCACTCAATTTAGAGCACAGTGCTGGGCCACCCAGGAGTCCAGATTCATGGTATAGCTCCTGGTAAAACACCATGAGGAGAGACTACTGCAGGGCCAGTACCAGGGCTCTCAGTATAAAGTGAAGGCCTGGGACAGTCTTGCCTGTGATGTCTCCAGTGCCCCTGGTATCACCCGGACTGGTGAGCAGGTCAGGCATCACCATGCTGACCTGAAGTTGCAGAGGGGTGATCTCTTGGACCAGTGGATCCAAGAAGCAAGGCAGGTGGCCAATGCCCCAACACTAAGTACCCATTCTACTACATAGCTAATGATTGCCTAGCTTGTGTATACTATGGACAGGTAATGGCTAAATATCACTGTAATTCTCTGACAGCTGCAGATGAGCAGGCTGTGAACCAGCAAGCCCATGCTGCTAGGCTGCAAAGGCTGTGTCGCAAGGCAGGTTAGTAATATTCCTGCATGTACTGTCATAACAAATAAATATAACAGTTCTGGAAAATGTCATACCAGTATAAAAATGTATTGTGTATGGGATGTACTGAATAAACCAGACAATATGGCAGGAAGACCATCATATAGGTTGCGTGGAAATAAAGGTGTAATATCTTGTGAATAAAAGTATAACCCCAGGAGTGCTTCTGTACATTCTGCTGTCATATGTTGTTGTAGTGTTGCATTCTATAAATAATACTGTTGTATTAAGTAGTTTTACCCACTCTGTTTAATGCAGTTAAAATGTGTAGGAAGTTCAGTATAACAATGTTGGAAGTCCCAAGAGGTCAGTCATATAGAACAACTGAGGGAGACTTAGACAGAAACCATTGGAATGCTTTACACCAATTCCCTGAAAGCACAGTGTACTGTAATGTCAACTGTAATATTTTTATCACACACAGTGGGGGTTGAATCCTGGGAGTGGTAGTAAGTTGTATGCATAATCATACCCCACAACTTTACAGAGTTTGCGAGAATGTTCAAATAGAAAGTTGCATGCATAATTCGACCCAACTGTACAGACTTTGCTAGAATGTTCAGATAGTACGCTGTAAACATAATCATAACCATCAACTCTACAGACTGTGGCAGAATATCCAGGTAGTAAGTTGTATGAATAGTCATACTCCTCAACTCTTCTTATCTGTCCAGCATGTCCAGATAATGGGCCCAAATCTGCTGCCCAGTAACCTGTTCCCCTGACAAATAAGTGTGATGATCCAAGAAATTTAGGCAGCCTATACTGATATATAATGGATAGTCAGAACTGAACATAAAAAGAGAATGTATATGGAAACAAACCTGTCATTCTAGCATCTCACCCAAAGTGCATGACAGCTATTTCAAAATATGTCACAGTAACACCTGCATCCTGTCAAGCCTTGACCACAGTGTGTGCAATAACAGACTGTTAGGTATGTGTATAACATCAACATAAATTTGGGAGTATGTGTAGTATTTGTCAGGTAGTGTTAACAAAGATTTCTCCATAGCTATAACAGGCAAGAGGTGTAGACTGTAGGTACAACACAGTTCACTCATATATGTGTCTACAAGCATTGCATCTTGGAGTATGTGTAGAATTTGTCAAGTACTGTTAACAATGATTTTCTCAACAGCTATAACAGGTAAGAGGTGTAGACTATACGTAATCGCACAAATTAAGGCCATTGGGTAGTGTAATAACACATGTAAGGGATAGATCACTGCAGTGACTAAGAAAGTTGTGAAAATTACAGGGATATATTATTTGTTAGTTGACCTCTCTCTCTCACCCCCACCATATGTACAACAATAACCCAATTACGCACCTCAATGGGTACGTGCACACTCCATGCTTTTGTTGGGACATATGTCCTATTGGTTTTCAAATATTCACATTTGGTTTTCTGCATGATCCATGTTAAAATACCCCCATACTGCTGGCCTGTTGCCATCAATGAAACCTGCATGCTGTAGTAATGGCCACTGTTGTCCCATATATGCATGTGTTCTGCTTGCTCTGCAACTGTTTTAAATCTGGTGTCTTGGGTTAATGGGAATACCTATGCATGCTGTTATAACTAAACCTGAATGCTGTTGACTATTACTAACCCATATTATTTTTAAAACTGCAATACCATAGCTCATATGGGAAGGCCAGTCCCAGCGGACCCACCTGTCCCACCTCAGCTGGCCATGGAACCGGGCACCAGCACGTCTGGGGCCCAGCCTGGGATCTCCTCCTCCATTGGCTCTGCACCACCTTTGGCTGGAACTGCCACAGGGGATGGGGCTCGGCCCCTGGGAGTGGGGGTGGAGAGGTACCTGTCACCCGCTGTCAGGTCCAGGCCATGATGCATATGGAGCTCGACAGGGAGTTTCAAGACCGGCTACTTTAGCTTGAGGGCTGAGTGGCACAATTAGAGGGTGAGCCTACCCCTCCAATCCAGCCCCCAACACAGCCACCCTTAGGGCCGTAAAGATGCAGTGGTGGCTGGCCATGGGTGGTGACCTAAGTCCCACTGTTTCCATTTGGGGGCTCATGGGGTTCTAACTTCCAAACACCCCTCCCCATTCAAGGTGTTTACCCCCCACATGTGTCATATACTCCCCTGTATGCATCTTGTTTGTCTTGTCTGTTAACTTACCCAACCTACCTCCCCAAATATACCTACTACCCCTCCTCAACATCCCACTCTCACCTGAAAAAAAAAGGGCAATCTGTACCCACAAAAAAATTCGCCCCATACATAGCTGTCCATTGTGACCACTGGACACATGTAATCTGGTCTAATTGGCATCACAACAGATTATCATTGTGCTCACCCCCTAACAGGGGTTTGAGTGTCAAAATCTATCTCCACATTCAGTGTGCATGCACAGCTGTTGCTGTAAAAGAAATGGGCAGCTATGGACCTTCCCTACACCCTTCTGGCTATTTTCCCTACTGTCCTTCCCTCTTTGTGCCCCTTTTTCACCACTTTTGTATCAACTCCTTTTTCTTTTCTTTTAAAGAAATTAGTGTGGGGTAAGTGGGAATAAGCACTTTTAAGCAGCAGTAAGCAGGCTTAAGCCTGTTTGTGTGGGGGTAAGCACTATCTACACAGGTTAAGCAATTTAGAAGTTGAGTGTACGAAACTGTGACCAGAAGTTAGCAGTGCTTACCATTTGCAAACCCGCTTACAACTGCTTAAAAGTTCTTCAATCACACTGTAGCCAATGGCCCTTGTTCTGCCCAGCAACAAAATAAACAGCCTCTACAAGGCTCATACCCAGGACCCTGCACACCATACACAAAGTGACCTTGTCATTAAGCCATGGCAGATATGTATAACCCTGATGTTTTCACAAACATATCATCCAGCACAATCATTCAACAGTACAGGAAATGTAGTAATATCATACCACATAACCTCTTAATGCAAGAATTCTGGGCAAAGTGTGCCGAAATGTGGGTAGAAATAGGGATATAAGTCAAACATTGCTATTATACACTTAAAATGTTGCTAGTTATATAGTTATATGTATTAAAACACATATTTTGAAGGAGTTGAAGTCTGAAATACAAAAGTGTCGTCATTAGTTACTGACTTCAATCCTGAGATCATCCATGTCAATTGCCAAGAGAATGAGGTACAGGCCAAAATTATGAGCCAAACATGCATGGACATATGGACAAATATGTATCTGTAAATGTAGACAGATAGACAGCTATATGTATATATCTGTATGACTCACAAATAATTATATAACATAAATTGTATATAGATAGCTAAATATGTTCATATGTATATATATATATATATATATATATATATATATATATATATATATATATATATATATATATATATATGGGGTTTACATATATAATTATGTAGATATATATATATATATATATATATATATATATATGCAGATAGAAATGTGTATAGCATTTCCACATGGCAACAAAACATGAGAACAAAATCCTGAACCACTCATTACAACATAACAGACCATATGCACTGTTAATAGGGGTGGGGGTTCAAATGAGGGATACCTAGTAATTAGTGCTATGTTACCCCCCATCCACAGCCCTAATGGATATGCTATGCAATCCAATATCCAGCACATGCAGTTCTTGACATCAGGACCCTCCACAACACAGCTACAATGCTGTAACAGTAATCCAATTCACCTGAAAAAATATCAGGGCAATATCTGTAACATATCATGCAGAAAAGTCATTC